>NC_135958.1:22591169-22891169 GCF_053455715.1 Rhinoraja longicauda | reverse complement strand
GTTCTACCTGTCCCCGGTGTTGCGAAGGATGGGCCTGGCGCGGATGCCACGCAATGTGCCAGTCAGCTGGACATTGCCGAACCATCTGTCGTTCGTGGAAAGGTTCTTCCGGACCAACACCTCTCAAATGCGAATGCCAGCCTTACCCTTCCTCAGATATGGGGCCCAAAACTGCTCAGAGTTACCCCAACATTTTGTGTCTACCCTCTAGTTTAAGTTGGAGTAACTCTGAGCAGTTTTGGGCCCCATATCTGAGGAAGGGTAAAGCTGGCATTCGCATTTGAGAGGGTCAGAGGAGGTTTATGAGAATGATCCCAGGAATGACTGGGTTAACATATGATGAGCGTTTGTCAGCTCTGGTCCCGTACTCACTGGAGTTTAGAAGGATGAAGGGGGACCTCATTGAAACTTACCAAAAGGCGAAAGGCCTGGATGCAGTGGATGTGGAGAGGATGTTTCTACTAGTGGGAGAGTCTAGAACCAGTGGCCATAGCTTCCGAATAAAAGGACGTACCTTTAGAAAGATGAGGAGTTTATTTTGTCAAAGGGTGGTGATTCTGTGGAATTCATTGCCATAGATGGCTGTGGAGGCCGTCATTGGGCACGTTTAAGGCAGAGAGTGACAGATACTTGATTGGTAAGGGTGTCAGAGATAAAGATACATCTGCATGATTGAATGGCGGGGTCGACTCGACAGGCCGAATGGCCTACTTCTGCTCCTATGACAAGAACTTAGACACTTCACTGTGATGTTGGGGGATAAAAAAGACTGAATATCTATCCTATCCATGCCTCTGATCATTTTATAAAACCCCATAAGAGCATCTCCTAGCTTCCTCCGTTCTAGTGAGAATAAATACAATCTCTTCTTGCGTCTGCAGTCTTTCCATTCCAAGTAATTCTCCTTCTCCCAGCTCCTGGTGGGCAGAATATACAGAAGCTTGAAGCGTGCACCACCAGACTCAGGAACAGCTTCTTCCCCTCTGTTATCAGGCATCTGAATAGTTCTTCCATAAGCTGGGGTACAGTCCGCTTCACCTCTACCCTATTGCGGACATTGGACTTTGTCTCTGGAACTGATGAGCTACAATGCTGAGAACTATAATTCTTACTTGCAGCATCTTTGGTTGCACTGCAGTTTTTGCACATCATGGTCATCTAGTATTACTATCATATCCAAGTCCGTGCCGCCCAGTGATCCCCGTACATTAACACTATCCTACACCCACTAGGGACAATTTTTACATTTACCCAGCCAATTAACCTACATACCTGTACGTCTTTGGAGTACTGTTATTAATTTATTGTACTGGTTATCACCACTGATTTTCCAGCACCCCTGGTTCCAGAGCCTTTCTGGATTATCCATTTTGCCTGATCAACGGAGGTCACAGCCTCCGAGAGGAGTTGAACAGTACCGGAACGGTCAGCCTAGGCCGCCGGGGGGAGGCAAGGTACCGCCTCTCCCATCGCCCGTGGAAGTAGGCTTATGAGAACAGAACTGCTGGCTGCAGAGCCCCAGATGCAGAGGGAATATTCAACCCATCGACTGGCCACGGAAGTCCCTATGAAGTCGAGATCAGCCGCCTCACCTGGCCTCGGCACCACATTTTCGGGGGGCTTCCGGGGGGGCTGGGGGATTTCAAGTGCGTTCTTGTAATTTTGTCCAGATTAAAGGAGGCGCTGGAGCACCAGTTGCCGGCAAATCGGTGTTGGACCCGTATTACTGATTTATATATATATATATATTATATATACTAGACCAAGTGGACCCGTTGGGCCCAAACCTCTCCTGCATTGGTGCAGCACCCTTTCCTCCCCCACTCCCCCCTCCCACTCCATTCCCTCTCTCCTCCTCTCCCTCTCTCTCTCCATCCTCCCCCCTCCTCCTCTCCCCCCCCTCCTCCTCCTCCTCCTCCCCCTCCTCTTCCTCCCCTCCTCTTCCTCCCCTCCCCCCTCCTCCTCAACCCACCTTCTCCTCCCTCCCTCCCCCTCAACCCACCTTCTCCCCCCTCCCTCCCCCTCAACCCACCTTCTCCCCCCTCCCTCCCCCCCCCTCCCTAGGAGATAGGTTTAAACTTTAAAATGTGAATAACTTTTAAAACATAACACTGATTCCAATGAAACTTCTTCCATTATCACCAAAGGGATGACGGTGAGTAAGGCAGGCCTAAAATTGTTGTGCTGTCGTGTACCATTTTGGCTGTAGGTTCAGGAACAAACAAACAAACAAACAAACAAACAAACGAGAGTTTTAGTATATTGATAGATATTTGTGTTTTACAGCCCTGTTAAACTGCAGGAAGTAGGTATTTCATTGTTGCATTGCCAGGACCCATGACAATTAAACAGTCTTGGCTCTGGAAAAAAAATCCACTCTTGCCTTATATGAAGAGGTTTATAAAAGCCAAACTATGTTTAAAATGCGCATCAGGAGGCAAAACTAATGAGGGAAGTTGTCCTTTGAAGGCATAACCATTTAGATTCAGGTTGAGGCCCCAGTAATTCCAAAGTAGCTCTGCTGGACTGAGGTGGGTTTCTGTAAAGACATCCTGTCTGAACACAAGGCACTTAAGGTAACCACACAATAGTCACCCTTTTTCTTGATGTCAAAAGCCATTTTGTACTGGAATGCAAATACATCACCACACACAAGAGGAGTTCCTCGAGAGCGCATTTGTATCATGAGAAATCAACTGGCTCACCTGATCAAAGCCATGGACTTTTTTTTTTTTACAACCCGCTGTTAAACACACAAGCTCCACGGGTGCTGTTGTTGAGAGAGATTGTCAGGATATATTTAGGAACATAAAGCCTGCAACTGAGTGGACCAAAGGTAGTTGGTTGTGTAGCTGGCCTAATAACATAATTGCTTCCATCTGTAACAAAGGATTTGATTCAAAGCCCAATCAGTCCAATCTGTTTTCCAGCAGCCAATGAGTCTGTGGACAGAGTCGCTGCCTCCAGCTTTGCCAGGCCTGAGAAGCAGTTTTGGTTGCTCTGGAAATTAACTGTAAATTTCCCTGAAGATAGACACAAAAATGCTGGAATAACGGGTCAGACAGCATCCCTGGAGAAAAGGAATAGGTGACGCTTCGGGTCGAGACCAGTTCTTCGATGTAAACCAGCATCTGCAGTTTATTCCTTTTCTTCAGAGATGCTGCCCGACCCATTGAGTTATTCCAGCATATTGTGTCCATCTTTCGTGTAAACCAGCATCTGCAGTTCCTTCTTGTACATAAAGTTCCCTGGCCTGGCAAAAGAACAGGAGAAGAATAACAAACCAAATTCAAATAAAAGTTTGAATAAACAAGGAACTGGAGTAACTCAGCAGTTCAGGCAGCATCTCTGGAGAAAAGGAACATGTGCCATTTTGGGTCGAGGCCCTTCTTCAGACTTGTCAAACAGGTGACATTTCAGGTCTGAAGAAGGGTCCCAACCCAAAACATCATCTATCCATGTTCTCCAGACATGCTGCCTGAACCGCTGAGTTACTCTAGTACTTGGTGATTTTGTTTTTCAAATAAAATTGGGTTTTTCTTTTGCTTCATTTGTCAGAAGAACTTTGCTCGGTCCGTCATGGGTACTGCACTCCCAACAAACTTGAAGACAGTGAGAAAGTGAACCTTTGATTCTGATCAACCAAAGGTCACTCATTTGGGTGAGACTAGAATTCCTTTGCTTCCTAGTTGACTGCAGGGAGGCACGGTGTGACATGGGTGGTTATGTTGGGTACCATCCTGACACCAACTAGAGGGTGGACCTGACCTACCATCTACCTCAATCTACCTCAATGGAGATGCTTGGACTATCGCTAACTAGACTTTACTGGACTTTATCTTGCACTAAACATTATTCCCTTTACCCTGTATCTGTACACTGTGGACGGCTTGATTGTAATCATTTATTATCTTTCCACTGTCTGGACAGCCGCGCATCACAAAAGTTTTTCACTGTACACATGACACTAATAAATTAAACAAAAATAAACTAAGCAAACGTGTGCCAGGAGAGTAAGGGGCAGAACAGTGTGTTCCACAGCAGGGAAGCAGAACCCTACAGACTGAATCCTCACCAACTATCGTGCGCCCACCTGCACTCATCGTCTCCGTGTCCAGTGGAGTTAGATGCAGTTCTGGTCACCCCATTATAGGAAGGAGCAAAGTTTAATGGAGATGCGCAGAGCAAGATTTTTTTAATCAGAGTGGTGTGTGCCTGGAGCGAGCTGGCAGGAGTGGTGGTGGAGGCAGATACAATAGTGGCGTCTAAATGGGCACCTGGATAGGCAGGGAAAAGAGGGATGTGCAGATCAGTTTAACTCGGCATCATGTTCGCCACATGCATTGTGGGCTGAAGGGCCTGTTCCATGTCCCATGTCCAGGATTCATTATCAATTGCCCTATCCAGAAGAGAGCTCCAAACATCTCCCGTCAGTGTGCCCTAACTTCATTCTTAAAAGTGTGTAGGAAGGAACTGCAGGTGCTGTTATATACTGAAGGTAGACACAAAGTGCGAGAATAATGCAGCGGGTCAGGCAGCATCACTGGAGAAAAGGGACAGGTGGCTTTTTGGGTCGGGACCCTCCTTCAGTCTGGAAAAGGGTCGCTCCAAAACGTCACCCGTCCTTTTTCTCCAGAGATACTGTCTGACATAGAAACATAGAAAATAGGTGCAGGAGGAGGCCATTCAGCCCTTCGAGCCAGCACTGTGATCATGGCTGATCGTCCACAATCAATAACCCGTGCCTGCCTTCTCCCCATATCCCTTGATTCCACTAGCCCCGAGAGCTCTATCTAACTCGTTGAGTTGATCCAGCATTTTAAGTATATCTTCAGTTTATTGCCAAAAGCTTGGCTCCAGTATGTTGTGCCGCTGTCCCCTCTGTCTCGTACAGACTTTCAGCTTTTTCATTCACCGGGGATGTGAACAATGCCCATATTCAGTTGCCAGACCTAATTACCCCTTAACTGCAGAGGCTATTAAGAGTCTGCCACCTTAGTAAGTCTGCAGTCAGGGGTACAGACCAGACCCTGATGAGCTTTAACAGCAGTTCAATTGCTGTTAACTGTTGCAATTACTAAGAATAGTTTTATTTAAAATTCCAGGATTATTTAATTACTTTAATTTAAATTCCCCGGTTGCTGTGGTGGGATTTTAACTCACGCCTCGGGATGTGGTCCAGAACTCTGGCTGTTGGTCCAGAAACATAACTATTAACTATGCCGTCCATTGTCAGTTGTCTTAATATTGTACGCAGATAAGAGAGATATCAGGTTGCCCTGGTGTGTGCTAAAGACACAGACAGCGTTTTTTAATCAATGGCTCGTGGAATTCTTTGAGATATATTGTGTGCATTGGCGTTAGAATAAGCTTATGAAATCCAAGTGCACTAGCAATTAATGTCTTGATAATGATTATTGTTTTCTTCCTAGTAATTTATGAATAGGAAGTTGTTTAGACTGCGATGAGCCAAATGCAAGCAAATGGGACCAGCCCCAGAACGCCAACTTGGTTCATAAGACATAGGAGCAAAATTAGGCCATTCGGCCCATTGAATCTACTCTGCCATTCAATCATGGCTGATATGTCTTTCCCTCTCAACACCAATCTCCTGCCTTCTCCCCGTAACCTTTGACACCCTTACTAATCAAAAACTTATTAATCTCTGCTTCAAAAAATACCTAACAACTTGGCCTCCACCACCATCTGTGGCAATGAATTCCACAGATAGACCACCTAAATAAATTCTTCCTTATCTCCATTCTAAATGTATGTATTTTTATTCTGAGGCTGTGCCCTCTGGTTCTGAACTCTACCATTACTGGAAACACCCTTTCCTCATCCACTGTATCCAGGGCATGGACTAGGTGGGCCGAAGGGCCTGTTTGTTCTATGACACTGAAAAGAATGTCATGTTGGGGTTCAATGACAGCCATGGTCATTTCCTAACTTGTCTGATGTCGGATTTTGTAAATCCAATCTCCTTGCTGGGGTCATGTTGGATTGGAACAAGGAAACTTAGGGCAGCACGGTGGCTGTAGATAAATTGGCTTGGTAAATGTAAAAATTGTCCCTCGTGTGTGTAGGATAGTGTTAATATGCGGGGATCGCTGGTCGGTGCGGACCCGGTGGGCCAAAGGGCCTATTTCCGCGCTGTGTCTCTAAAACTAAAACTAAAAAACGTTAGAAAGTATTTATTGGTGGTGTCTGTCTCTGTGAGTGTGGGAGCAGACTGCGTTGGGCTGTTGGCGCATCATGTGTGGTCAGAACTAAAGCAGGATTCCGTGATGAAGTAAAGAGATGAACATCTGAAGGCTTGCTCAGAGGTTTGAAATGAACAACAGTTTTTTCAGCAGCAAGAGACAGCAATCTTCATTTACAAATCACTCTACAGCCAAGACTCAAGAGAGTCCAGTGTGGTGAATTGTCAAATGCACCGAAAACAGAACAATTCGGCCCAACGCAGCCACACCGACCAACATGTCCCATCTACACTAGTCCTACCTGCCTGCGTTTGGCTTATATCCCTCTAAACCTGTCCTATCCATGCACCTGTCTAATTGTTTCTTAAGCGTTGCAATAGTCCCTGCCTCAACCACCTCCTCTGGCAGCTCGCTCCTTACACCATCACCCTTTGTGTGAAAAGAAATAGGTGAAGTTTTGGGTCGTAAACACAGTACTCATAGATAAGATAATAAACAACAACATTCAATTAGTTTTTAAAAAAGATATTATTGCAAAAAGCCCAAAGTCCTTAATGCAACTAAATCAGTTTGTAGTCCATAGTTTAGTTAGAGTTTGGAGTGTTCAAGAATCCAATGGTTGTTGAGAAGAAGTTGTTCTTGAATCTGGAGGTCACGTATTGTGTAGCGTTCAAGAGTCTGATGGTAGTTGAGAAGCTATTCTTGAACTTGGTCATCATGGTTTTCAGAATGTAGTACACCGTGGCAATGCTTTTTTTTTTGCACAATCCGCAGGCATTGCCACTTTCATTTCACTGCACATCGTGTATGTGCATGTGACAAATAAACTTGACTTGACTTGACTTGAACCATCGTCAACGCCACTAAACAAAAAAAAACAAAAAAAAAACTGCAAGGGCCAGGAAGCGAGCAGGGACAAGATCATCTCTGACCCCTCTCACCCTGGCCACAAAATCTTTGAAGCACTTCCCTCTGGAAGGCGACTCCGGGCTGTCACAGCAGCCACAGCCAGGCATAAAAACTGCTCTTTTCTACGAGTAGTTCTACTCAATAACCAAAGTCTGTAGTTTCTTTTTTGCTCTGGTTTATTTTCACCCACATGTTTAGACCATAATGTTGTATCCTTATTGTTTTGATGTGTTTATGCTTTATTCTTAATAGTTAACTGTATGTTTGTGTTGTCATTTGTGAGCGGAGCACCAAGGCACATTCCTTGTATATGCACATACTTGGCCAATAAACTTATTCATTCATTCATGATTTTCAGAATGTACCATCTACCTGATGGCAGGAGTGAAATGGTGGTGTGGGTTCTTGATTATGCTGGCTGCCTTTTTAGTTTAGTTTAATTTATTCTTGTCACGTGTACTGAGGTGTAGTGAAAAGCTTTTTGTTGAGTGCTATCCAGTCAACGAAGGGACTATACATGATGACAATCAAGCCCTCCCCAGTGCACAGATATATCTTAAAGGATATATTGTTTACTGCAAGATAGTCAAATAAAGTAAGATTTAAGGAAGTTTTGTCTCCAATGGGGTAGATAGGAGATCAAGACTGCTATCTGGTTGGTGAAAGATGCCTGGAAACAGCTGGGAAGAAACTGTCCCTGAATCTGGAGGTATGCGTTCTCAAACTTTTGCACCTCTTGTCTGTGGGAGAGGGGAGAAGGAGTTACCAGGGTGAGACTAGTCCTTCATTATATGCTGGGACAGCATTGATTATTTTGAGGCAGTGCCTCCTATACATCCCTTCGATGGTGGGGAGATCAGCACACTCAGTTTTCATTCCATTTTATAACTCTCTCTCTTCAAAACTTCCAACTTCCATCACAGTTTGAACATCGTGATTCATTAGCAGAATTAAAAGGCACCTCCATGAGTTATTAGAAGTCTGGGTATTGATCTAAGGACACAATTTCAAACCATGCACTACAGCTAAAGAATTTACTATCAATTAGTTCAATAAATCATAAATCATGAGTTTTCATGGCCCCGCACAGGGTGTTGGTGAGGCTACATAGTCATGCAGCACGGTAACAGGCCCTTCGGCCCATCTTGTCCTTGTCGACCAAGGGGGTAGTGTAAGAAAATAACTGCAGATGCTGGTACAAATCGAAGGTATTTATTCACAAAATGCTGGAGTAACTCAGCAGGTCAGGCAGCATCTCAGGAGAGAAGGAATGGGTGACGTTTCGGGTCGAGACCCTTCTTCAGACTGATGTCAGGGGGCGGGACAAAGGAAGGATATAGGTGGAGACAGGAAGATAGAGGGAGATCTGGGAAGGGGGAGGGGAAGAGAGGGACAGAGGAACTATCTAAAGTTGGAGAAGTCGATGTTTATACCACTGGGCTGCAAGCTGCCCAGGCGAAATATGAGGTGCTGTTCCTCCAATTTCCAGTGGGCCTCACTCTGGCACTGGAGGAGGCCCATGACAGAAAGGTCGTACAAGTTGCCAGAGGAGGTAGTTGAGGCCAGTACTATAACAAAATTTAAAAGACATTTGAACGGGTACATGGATAGGAAAGGTTTAGAGGGATATGGGTCAAATGTAGGCAAATGGGATTAGCATCGAAAGACATCTTGGTCAGCATGGATAAGTTGGGCCAAAGGCCCTTTTTCCTCACTGTAAGACTCTATGACTTCATTAACTGTTCCTGCTGACTTGTAGACCTAGGATACTATACGATACGATAGAACTTTATTTATCCCAGGAGGGAAATTTCTCTGGAAACAATCATAAAACACAACAAGATATATGCGGATCAGGCAGCATCTCCGGAGAAAAAGGATGGGTGATGTTTCGGGTTGGGACCCTTCTTCAGACTAAAAGTAGAGGAGAGGGAACTGGAGGTAAGAAAAGGCCAGAACAAAGCAGAGCTGGCAGTGGATGACCAAGCAAGGGTGGAACCCATAATGGCCCATTGTTAGCTGGGGATGAGGTAATAATGAAGGGAGACAAGGATGCAAAGAGTGGAATTAGTATGACGACTTGGATATGGGAGAGGGGGAGAGAGGAAATGCAGGCGTTACCCGAAATTAGAGAAATCGGAGATGCTGTCTGTCCCGCTGAGTTACTCCTGCATATTGTGTCTACCTTTGGTTTAAACCAGCATCGGCAGTTCCTTCCTACCCAAGCAAAAAATGAGGTTTTATTCCAAATAAAGAGAGATATCCACCTTAATTCACATAGATCTGCCTGAGCACACATGGTGAGGTAGAGCTTTAAGTCTTGGCTCGGTGTAGTCTCCTTGTCACAATCCAGGAGATTGGTGAAAACCAATAAATTAACAATGTTCCATTAAATACTTAAGAAAGCACAGCAATTTTTTTTAAATTGTACAAATGATTTTTGTCTGGCATATTGCCCACAGGAGAGTGGAAGATCACGCCTGTTTCACTATTCAATAAGATTGTGAGACTGCTCTCAAGATTTACCGGAGACCTTGAGACGTAAGACTTTTATTAGAGAGTGGTTGACATCTGGAACTCACTGCCAGAGGTGATGGTGAAATCAGATACAATTACTGTGTTTAGTTTATAGATACAGCGTGGAAACAGGCCCTTCGGCCCACCGAGTCCACGCAGTCCATCGACCATCCATTCAAACTAGTTCCACGTAATCCCACTTTCTCATCCACTCCCTACACACTAGGGGCAACATACAGAGTCCAATTAACCTACAAACCAGCACGTCTTTGGGACATGAGAGGATACCGGAGCACCCAGAGGAAACCCATGAGGTCACAGGGAAAACGTGCAAACTCCACACAGGCAGCACCTGAAGTCAGGATCAAATCCGGGTCTCTAGCACTGTGAGGCAGCAACTCTGCCAGCTGCCTTAAGAAACTTTTAGACAGAAAATTAAATAAGCAAGACATGTAATGATATGAACCTAATCAGGCAAATGGGGTTAGTGTGGACAAAAGGTCAGCATTGGCATGTTGGGCCGAAGGGCCTACCTCTGTGCTGTAGGATTCTATGACCCGATGAAAGCCTTTTGCGTAAAGAATTCCGAAGAACCACTGCCCTCTGAGTGAAGAACTTTACCTTGAACTGATCCTAAATGACTGACCCAAGACTGTGACAACTTGAGCAAAAAACAAAGAGTTGGTGGAACTCAGCTGGTCAGGCAGCATCTGTAGAGGGAAAGGACAGACGACGTTTTGGGTTAGAACATAGAACAGTACAGCACAGGCCCACAATGTGTGCGCCAAACATGATGCCAGGTTGAAGTCATCTCGTTTGCCTGTACATGATCCAAATCCCTCTATTCCTTGCATTTCCATGTGCCTATCTAAAAGCCTCATAAATGTCACTATTGTATCTCCCTCCATGCCTGGCAGTGCATTCCAGGCCCCTACTATTCTCTGTGTAATTACTTGCCCTGCACATTTCAATTAAACCTTTCCAGTTTTGCCTACAGCTGTGCCCTCTAAAGTTGGACTTGGGGCAGCACAGTGGTGCAGCGGTAGACTTGCTGCCTCACAGCGCCAGAGACCTGGGATCGTACCTGGCCTCGGGTGGTTTCTGTACGGAGTTTGTACGTTCTTCCTGTGACGACGTGGGTTTTCTCCGGGTAGTCCGGTTTCAACCCACACTTCAAGGACGCACAGGTTTGTAGGTTAATTGGCTTTGGTAAATTTCTAAATTGTCCCTAGTGTGCAGGATAGTGCTAGTGAATGGACTAGGTGGGCCAAAGGGCCTATTTCCGCGTTGTACCTCTAAATTCCATCTCTAAAATAGCTACATTTCCACCCTGGGGTAAAGGTTCTGACTGTCTACCCTCTCTGTGCCTCCCATCAGGTTATAAACCTATAAAGTCTCCCCTCAACACCCGACGTTCCGGAGAACACAATCCAAGTTTACCCAACTGCTCCCTGTAGCTGAAGCCTGCTAATCCAAGCGGCATTATGATATGCCACCTCTGCAAGCCATACAAAGTCTCCATATCCTTCCTGTAAGGTTGGGACCCTTCTTCAGACTGACAAGTTTCACTAGCCGGGCTTTGTCCCACACACCTACCTTTTCCAGCTTTCTACTCCCCCCCTCCTCCCCCCCTCCTCCCCCACTCTAATGAATATGAAGAAAGGTGTAGGAAGGAACTGCAGATGCTGGTTTAAATCAAAGATAGACACAAAAAGCTGGAGTAACTCAGCGGGTCAGACAGCATCTCTGGAGAAAATAAATGAGTGACGTTTCTTCAGACCCTTCAGTCTGAAGAAGGGTCTCGATCCAAATCGCACCCATTCCTTTTCTCCAGAGATGCTGTCTGACTCGCTGAGTTAGTCCAGATTTTTGAGTCTATCTTCAGCATGAAGAAGGGTTCTGACTGATTTGGCCTCACGACTGTTGGGATCACGGAACAATGCAAAGCCGAAGGAGTTCAGTGGGAGAGATTATAGAACATTAGCGGGCAATGAACACGGGAGGCTTGACATCACAGAATAATACTAACTCCTTGTTCAGTTTAGAGATACAGTGTAGCGACCGTAGAGAATGGTCCAGGTCGTCGAACCCTCGGATTGGCCAGCGAGGTCACGTGTGAACGCGACCATGGGGATTGGTCCAGGGAGCGACATCGCTGATTGGCCAGCGATGTCATGTGCGCTTTTGGCGCCCGAAATAGGCAGTTCGGCGAAGTCTTCGAAGAAGACAGTAAGTTTTTGATGGTTGTCCTTTACCTTGTTGTTTAACTCTGTATTCGAATATTGCGGCTGCAATAAACTTCTTCTACAACCAACAAATTTTCGGACTCGCCATATTGGTGACCCCGACGTGATCTGGACGATCACCGACTATGCAGGAACCCGACGCCTCGTTGTCGATGGCCGCGCCGGGCACACCGGAGTTAAGCGCGGCAAGCGTTCACCTTCCGTTGTTTTGGACGCACGCACCGCAATCTTGGTTTATCCACACCGAAGCTCAATTTCATATAAAGAAGATATCGGACGACTCCACGATGTACTACTACCTCGTCAGCGCTCTATCGCCGGAGACGACCACGCGCGTGATGCGGTTCATCGTTAATCCACCTGCGGAAAGCAAGTACGAGGCCATGAAGAAAGTGTTACTGCGAATCTTCGGGTTTAATAAGCATGGTGGTGCTGCAAGACTTCTGCACCTACCGGATCTTGGAGACCGACTGCCTTCCGTCCTCATGTCCGAAATGATGATGCTAGCCGGTGAGCATACGGATTGCCCTATGTTCGAACAGGCATTCCGCGAGAAGCTTCCTGAGGATGTCCGACTGCTGCTCACGGATTGTTCTTTTAAGGACCCCGAAGCATATGCAGCGAAAGCGGACGCGCTCATAGCAGCAAAAAACAAGGCAAGCGGTTCGATCAACAAGGTCTCGACATCAGTGACCACGCCACAGCGACGTCAAGATGGCGCCGCGTCTCCCGCCAATTCTCCGAAAGCCCGCCAAAAAGATCCGCACAAGCGCGGCTGGTGCTATTATCACCTACGATGGGGTAGCGAATCCCGCAACTGCCGCTCGCCTTGTACCTTCGCGGGAAATGCCTCGGCCGATCGTACATAGGGGCAGTTACGATTGGCCAGAACCGGCGCCTCTATGTCCATGATCGATTCACGGACACAGAATTTTTGGTGGACACGGGAGCCATCGTCAGCATAGTGCCGCCGACCGACCTCGAAACCAGATCGGGTAAGACAGGTCCCACCCTCATCGCGGTTAATGGCAGCCCAATTCGCACTTTCGGTATACGGAAGATGTCCCTTGTGTTAGGCCTCCGCACGTACGAATGGCCATTCATCATAGCCGAGGTCAAACAAGCGATCCTGGGCGCAGATTTTCTCTGGGCTTTTTCACTGGTCCCTGATGTCCGCGGTAACGACCTCCGACCCTCCGCCGAAGATGAGCACGTCGCTCCGACAATCGCCTCCTCGCCCAGCCCTACTGTCCAGGCCATCGTCGCGGCCCCCGACTCGTATGCTGAGATTCTGGCAGAGTTTCCAGAGCTGCTCATTCAACGTTTTGACACGCCTTCGGCCAAGCACGGCGTGGTCCATCACATCCGCACCGAAGGCCCTCCCGTTTTCGCTCGGGCCAGGAGACTACCGCCAGACAAACTGGTGGTGGCACGGGCGGAGTTCAGGAAGATGGAAGAAATGGGAATTGTCCGTCAGTCTGACAGCCCGTGGGCCTCGCCGTTACATATGGTCTCCAAGGCATCTGGGGGGTGGAGACCATGTGGCGATTATCGGCGTCTCAATGCTGTCACCACGGCTGATCGCTACCCCATACCGCACCTACAGGACTTTTCATCTGGGCTGGAAGGAGCGGTGGTGTTTTCCAAAATCGATTTGGTGCGAGGATACCACCAGATCCCGGTGCGACCGGAGGACCTACAGAAAACTGCAACGATTACTCCGTTCGGGTTGTTTGAATGGTTGCGTATGCCTTTCGGTTTAAAGAACGCGGCACAGGCTTTCCAACGACTGATGGACCGCGTGGGCCGGGGTTTACCCTTTTTGTTTATTTATTTAGACGACATCCTGGTCGCCAGCCCCTCAGTGCAGGAACACCAGGCCCACTTGCGGACCGTGTTCCAGCGGCTCCAAGACCACGGGCTCATTATCCAACCCTCCAAATGTCAATTCGGCCTTCCTGCTCTTGATTTTCTAGGGCACAGAATTACCCCTGCTGGCGCCTCCCCTTTGCCCGAGAAGGTGGAGGCTATCCGGGCATTTCCCAGGCCCACCACAGTAAAAGGGCTACAGGAGTTCGTAGGCATGGTTAATTTCTACCATAGGTTCGTTCCGGCAGCTGCGCGAGTCTTGCGCCCGCTTTTCCAATGCCTTGCAGGGAATCCGGTAGAGTTGATATGGTCCCCGACCGCAGTCGGCTTTTACAGCAGCTAAGGCAGCCTTGGCAGACGCCACAATGTTGGTCCATCCGAGCCCCTCCGCCCCCACGGCCCTGACGGTTGACGCCTCTGACGTGGCGGTGGGCGGGGTTCTGGAGCAGCAGGTCGGTGGCCGTTGGCAGCCTTTAGCGTTTTTCAGCCGGCAACTAAATTCGGCCGAGCTGAAGTATAGCGCATTTGACCGAGAGCTTCTGGCTCTCTATTTAGCTGTTCGTCATTTCAGGTACTTCCTCGAGGGCCGCCCATTTGTGGCCTTTACGGACCACAAACCATTAACATTTGCTTTTTTGAAATTGTCTGACCCATGGTCGGCCCGCCAGCAGCGGCACCTGACTGCTATCTCCGAATTTACCACCGATGTCCGTCATGTCGCGGGTAAGCTTAATGCCGTTGCTGACGCCCTGTCTAGACCCGCTTTTCCCCCTATTTCGGCGGTGGACTGCGAAGTGGATCCCCAGGAGCTTGCGGAGGCACAGCTTCTAGCGGATACCGTTTCGGCATACCGGTCCACCACTTCGGGATTGAAGTTGGCCCAGGTAGCTTATGGGTCGGAAGGCACAAAAGTCTGGTGCGATGTTTCTCTTCCCCGTCCCAGGCCGGTAGTACCGCCCTCCCTTCAGCGCCGGGTTTTCGATGCCATTCATGGGCTGGCGCACCCGTCCATCCGCTCCACCTCTGCCTTGGTAGCAGCGAGGTTTGTCTGGCATGGCCTACGGAAACAGGTAGCGGGTTGGGCACGTTCCTGCGTTCCCTGTCAGACCGCTAAAGTCCAGCGCCACGTCCAGCCCCCCGTACAGGATTTCGAGGTCCCAGCAGTTCGTTTTTTCCACATCCACGTGGATTTGGTCGGGCCTTTGCCTTCCTCCCGGGGCTACACCCACCTCCTCACGGTGGTGGATCGGTTCACCCGGTGGCCAGAGGCTTTCCCATTGTCTGATATTTCGTCAGCGTCTTGTGCTAGGACTTTGGCCCTTCATTGGGTAGCTCGTTTCGGGGTCCCGGCAGTTATTACCACTGACAGAGGGCCACAGTTCACTTCGTCCCTCTGGGCCGCGCTCGCAGAACTGTACGGTTCCAAATTACAACCCACTACTGCATATCACCCCCAGGCAAATGGACTCGTAGAAAGGTTCCACCGTCAACTTAAGGCATCCCTCAGTGCAAGGCTTGAAGGCCCGGACTGGGTAGACCAGCTCCCTTGGGTTCTTTTGGGCATCCGGACTGCTCCTAAGCTAGATCTCGGTGCGTCGTCCGCAGAGCTAGTATATGGCTCGACACTTCGAGTACCCGAAGATTTGTTTCCGGACCTTTCAGACCAGCTGCCTACAGTCCCATCGGTGTTAGCATCTCTCCGGGAACGGGTGGGCTCCCTGGCCCCAGTTCCAACTTCACGTCATGGGTGTCCCATGGTACATGAACCGCCTTCCCTGAAGGACTGTGAGTTTGTTTTTCTGCGAAAAGATGCCCATCGCGCCCCGTTGCAGAGGGTCTATCAAGGGCCGTTCCGGGTTTTGCGTAAGGGAACGGCTACCTTCACCTTAGACATGTGCGGCAAGAGTGAGCTCGTCTCGGTGTCCCGGCTCAAACCTGCACATTTGGATCCGGATCAACCAGTCCTGGTCGGTCAAACCCCTAGGAGAGGCCGACCTCCGTTAGTTCCGCTCAGTCCAGGACCCCCCGTTCCGACAGTTCCTCCAGGACCCCCCGTTCCGACAGTTCCTCCAGGACCCCCTGTTCCGGTAGTTCCTCCAGGACCTCCCGTTCCGGCTGTTCCGCCAAGTCCGGAACCCCCGGCTCCTGTGGTTCAGGCTGTCCCTCTCCGTACTCGTTATGGTCGCGAAATCCGGCTCCCTGCTAGGTTCCGCACCTCGGGTTCTGGGGGGGGTCATGTAGCGACCATAGAGAATGGTCCAGGTCGTCGAACCCTCGGATTGGCCAGCGAGGTCACGTGTGAACGCGACCATGGGGATTGGTCCAGGGAGCGACATCGCTGATTGGCCAACGATGTCATGTGCGCTTTTGGCACCCGAAATAGGCAGTTCGGCGAAGTCTTCGAAGAAGACAGTAAGTTTTTGATGGTTGTCCTTTACCTTGTTGTTTAACTCTGTATTCGAATATTGCGGCTGCAATAAACTTCTTCTACAACCAACAAGTTTTCGGACTCGCCATAACAGCAGGGAAACAGGTCCAAAGCCAATTATCTGCTGCTTCTTGTGTCGCCATTTTATGGAGACCTCCTTGTTCTTGAACACCACAGGCAAAGACTCAACACTGTGTCTCAAACTTTGTATGAATGGGGACTCATTCAATGAGATCACCTTTGTTTAAGTACTCTGGCGCTTTTGTAACTTTGTCGGCACCAACGCTTGTCTACTGCCTAGGTTGTATTCAAAACAAAGCATTTCACTGTACCTAGGTACATGTGACAATAGAGAATCATTCATTCATTCATCCATTCTGATGCATACTCCCTCTTGTGATGCAAATAAAGCAGCAGTCAATGTGTCCACAGGGAGTGCCAACAAAAAGTGAAGTGATAATGACCAGATAATCCTTCTTTTTTGCCATCAATATCAGTAATCAGACAATTACTTCCCAGAACGGCAGGAAGAACACACGTACTCTTCTTGCAAAAGCATAGAGGCTCTTTGGCAAAAAAGACGCATAGTGATGGAGAAACTATTTGAAAGAAGGGTGGGGTTACAATTTAACATTTCCACTAAACACTTGGAAGATGAGGTAAGATGCAAAGTGCTGGAGTAACTCAGTGGGTCAGGCAGCAAACTGGAGAACACATATTAAAATGTTTAATTTAGTTTATTGTACTGAGGGTACAGTGAAAAGCTTTTGTTGCGTGTTGCATGGAATATGTACAAATCATCATCAATTGCAATAGCTACAGTAAATGCCCAGAGACTGGAGTAGATTTGATGTAGAAACAAGGAACTGCAGATGCTGGTTTGCACAAAAGGACGCAAAGTGCTGGAGTAACTCAACAGGTCAGGCAGCATCTCTGGAGAATATGGATAGGTGATGATTCAGGTCGGGATCTTTCTTCAGATACTGTAGAGCTCTTTCTGCACTTTGTGTCCTTTAAATTAGTTTTGCCTGGTTATTAAGAGTTCTACATTGCAGCAGGGAAGGAAAGTATATTTTAGTTTAGAGATACAGTGTGGAAGCAGGCTTATCGGATCCTTGCTGCCCAGCAATTACCAATTCTATCCTACACACAAGGGACAATTTGTAGAAGCCAATTACTTACAAACCTGCACATCTTTGGAGTGTGGGAAGAAACCAGAGCACCCAGGGAAAATCCACACAGTCACAGGGAGAATGTACAAACTCCGTACAAACAGCACCTGTAGTCAGGATCTCTGGCACTGTAAAACAGCAACTCTACCGCTGCGCCACCGTGCTGCCCCGTATACCTGGAATTTGAGTTGGTGGGATATCTGTTAAACCTGTCGACTGGACTCCATACCCCCAACTGTACCTAAAACCACAGGGGCTATTTGAGTTGCTGTCTCACAGCTCCAGTGATCCTGGTTCAATCCTGACCTCCGGTACTGTATGTGTGTAGCTTGCATGTTTTTTTCTGTGACCTTCTAGGTGCTCTGGTTTCCTCTCACGTCCCAAAGACGTGCAGGTGTGTAGGTTAATTGTAAGGCATCTCTGGTGTGCAGGTGTGTGTTTATTTTATTTTAGTTTACAGATACAGTTTGGGAAACAGTCCCTTCGGCCCACTGAGTCCACACATCGACATCGATCACCCCTTCACACTAGTTTGAAGTCTGCAGTCTGAAGAGGGGTCTCGACCCGAAACGTCACCTATTCCTTTTCTCTGGTGATGCTGTCTAACCCGTTGTGTTACTCTAGCATTTTGTGCCTATCTTTGGTATAAACCAGTATCTGCAGTTGCTTCCGACACACTAGTTCTATCCTTCCCAAATTTCTCATCCGCCAGGAACAAATTGCAGAGGCCAATTAACGTACAAGCCCACACGTCTTTGGGATGTGGGAGGAATCCGGAGCACTCAGAGGTAACCTTTAATGAGGGGCATATTGGTGAAGACTTGCTATGCCGTGTTACTGTATGAAGCCAAGAGATATTAAACACAAAGGTGAAAGGTTTGTTTAAAAGATTCCTCCTGGTGGTCTGTGAGTTATTCAAAGCTTTTCTTGGCAAAGATTCAATCTCAAAGACAGGGATAATTCCATTGCATACAGTATTGGTCACCCTTGGGTATCTTACCTTGGATTCAACAGCCTGACGAATGCAGCGGCTGATTAGCAGTCTGTCCGTCTTTTTTTTCCCTTTTTTTTGTTGTGTGTCGGTGTTGGGATGGTTTTTATATATATTTTTTTGGTTGTGTATGTGTGGGAGGGGGTGGTGGTGTGGGTGGGTGGGTGTGGGGGAACTTTTCTCTTCCTCACGGCGCGGGGTGCGGCTCGGCTGCGGGGCCTAACATCGCCCGCTGCGGCTCGGCCGCTGGACTTTACATCACCCGGTGCGGCTTGGCAGCTGGACTTAACATCGCCCGGTGCGGCTCGGCTGCGGGGCTTAACATCGCCCGGTGCAGCTCGGCTGCGGGGCTTTTCATCGCTGGTGCGGCTCGGCTGCGGACTTGACATCGCCCGGTGCGGCTCGACCATGGGACTTAGCTGCGCAAGGCTTGGTCGCGGGCCTTTCATCGCCCGGTTCGGCCGCGGGACGTTTCAGCGCCCGGTGCGGGGACTGTGCGGGTCGGTCGGGGACGAGCTGTCTGTCCGTGGGCGTGGGGAAGAGAGTGGAAGTTTTGTTGCCTCCATCACAGTGAGGGGGTGTTTGGAGTCACTGTGATGGACGTTTGTGTTGGGGTTATGGGTCTTGTGTTCTTTTTTTTTTTCTATGACTGCTATGTAGTTTCGTTCGGTACCTTGGTACCGAACGACAAATAAAGCTCTGTTATACTGTTATGCATGCACAGAGCAGTAGGTTAGAATCATCGGAGGTAGGCTCGTCACAAAGAGATGGGGCGTAAAGTGCCTCAGCATAACAGAGTGCATTGAACTGAATTCATGTCCATAAGTTCAAGGAGCTGAATTAGGCCCATCAAATGTACTCTGCAATTCAATCATGGCTGATCTATCTTTTCCTCTCCTGCCTTTGCCCCATTACCCCCCGACACGCTTACAAATCAAGAATCTGGCAAACTCTGCCTTAAAAGTATCCACTGACTTGGCCTCCACAGCCATCTGTGGCAATGAATTCCACAGATTCACCACCCTCTGGCTAAAGAAATCCCTCCTCATCTCCTTTTTAAAGGTACATCCTTTTATTCTGAGGCTATGGTCTCCAGTCCTAGACTCTCCCACCAGGAGAAACATCCTCTCCACATCCACTCTATCTGGGCCTTTCATTATTCATGGCTCAACTATATGCAAGAGTCCGACAATTCTATACCAATTTATTCATAAAATGCTGGAGTAACTCAGCAGGTCAGGCAGCATCTCGGGAGAGAAGGAATGGGTGACGTTTCGGGTCGAGACCCTTCTTCAGACTGATGTCAGGGGGGCGGGACAAAGGAAGGATATAGGTGGAGACAGGAAGATAGAGGGAGATCTGGGAAGGAGGAGGGGAAGGGAGGGACAGAGGAACTATCTAAAGTTGGAGAAGTCGACGTTCATACCACTGGGCTGCAAACTGCCCAGGCGAAATATGAGGTGCTGTTCCTCCAATTTCCGGTGGGCCTCACTATGGCACTGGAGGAGGCCCATGACAGAAAGGTCAGACTGGGAATGGGAGGGGGAGTTAAAGTGCTCGGCCACCGGGAGATCAGTTTTGTTAATGCGGACTGAGTGGAAGTGGCGGCGCCTAACGGCTGCGGCTCGCTAGCAGTCTGTTTGTCTTTTTTCCTTTTTTTTTGTTATGTGTCGGTGTTGGGATGGTTTTTGTATTTTTTTTGGTTGTGTATGTGTGGGGGGTGGTGGTGTGGGTGGGGGGTGGTGGGGGGGGTGGGGGGTAGTGGGGGGGGTGGGGGAAACTTTTCTCTTCCTCACGGCGCGGGGTGCGGCTCGGCTGCGGGGCCTAACATCGCCCGGTGCGGCTTGGCCGCTGGACTTAACATCGCCCGGTGCGGCTTGGCCGCTGGACTTAACAGTGCCCGGTGCAGCTCGGCCGCGGGACTTAACATCGCCCGGTGCGGCTTGGCTGCGGGACTTTTCATCGCTGGTGCGGCTCGGCTGCGGGACTTTACATCGCTGGTGCGGCTCGACCACGGGACTTTACATCGCCCGGTGCGGCTCGGCTGCGGGACCTTCCATCGCCCAGTGCGGCTCGGCTGCGGGACTTAACATCGCCCGGTGCGGCTCGGCTGCGGGACTTTACATCGCTGGTGCGGCTCGACCACGGGACTTAGTTGCGCAAGGCTTGGTCGCGGGGCCTTCCATCGCCCGGCTCGGCCGCGAGACGTTTCAGCACCCGGTGCGACTCGGCCGCAGGGACTTCCATCCCCTTGCGGGGACTGTGCGGGTCGGTCGGGGACGAGCTGTCTGTCCGTGGGCGTGGGGAAGAGAGTGGAAGTTTTGTTGCCTCCATCACAGTGAGGGGGTGTTTGGAGTCACTGTGATGGACGTTTGTGTTGGGGCTATGTGTCTTGTGTTCTTTTTTTCTATGACTGCTATGTAGTTTTGTTCGATACTTCGGTACCGAATGACAAATAAAGCTCTGTTATACTGTTATAGGTGTTCAGCGAAGCGATCGCCGAGCCTGCGCTTGGTTTCGCCGATGTAAATAAGTTGACATCTAGAGCAGCGGATGCAATAGATGAGGTTGGAGGAGGTGCAGGTGAACCTTAGTCTCACCTAGAAAGACTGTTTGGGTCCTTGGATGGAGTTGAGGGGGGAGGTAAAGGGACAGGTGTTGCATCTCGTGCGGTTGCAGGGGAAAGTGCCCGGGGTTGGGGTGGTTTGGGTAGGAAGGGACAAGTGGACCAGGGAGTTACGGAGGGAACGGTCTCTGCGGAACGCAGAGAGGGGAGGGGATGGGAAGATATGGCCAGTGGTGGGGTCCCGTTGTAGGTGACAGAAATGTTGGTGGATGATATGTTGGATCCGCTGGCTGGTGGGGTGGAAGGTGAGAACGAGGGGGATTCTGTCCTTGTTGCGAGTGGGGGGAGGGGGAGCAAGAGCGGAGCTGCGGGATGTAGAAGAGACCCTAGTGAGAGCCTCATCTATAATGGAGGAGGGGAAGCCCCGTTTCCTGAAGAACGAGGACATCTCGGAAGCCCTAGTGTGAAACACCTCATCCCGGGCGCAGATGCGGCGTAGACGGAGGAATTGGGAGTAGGGGATAGACTTTTTGCAGGGGACCGGGTGGGAAGAAGTGTAGTCCAGAAGAGGCTTTCATTTGAATGAAGTGGTTTATCTTCAAGGACAAAGTCTGACAATGCAGTTTTCTTACTTAACTTTAGTTTGGTTTAGTTTATTATTGTCACTTGTACCAAGGTACAGTGAAAAGCTTTTTTGTTCCATGCTATCCAGTCAGCAAAAAGATTATACATAATAACAATGAAGCCTCCACAATGTACAAATACAGGATAAAGCGAATAACATTTAGTGCAAGATAAAGTCCAGTAAAGTACGATTAAAGATAATTCGAAGATCTCCAATGAGGTGGATGCATCAGGACTGCTCTCTATTTGGTAATGGGGCAATTCAGTTGCCTTGATAACAGCTGGGAAGAAACTGTCCCTGAATCTGAAGCTGTGCGTTTTCACACTTCTGTACCACTTGCCTGATGGGAGAGGGGAGAAGAGTGAGTGACCGGGGTGAGACTCGTCTTTGATTATGCTGGTGGCCTTGCCGAGGCAGCGTGAAGTATTGATAGAGTCAATGGAAGGATGTGATGGTCTGGACTGCACCCTCTTTAACAAATAGTTTTAGGCCTGTACAACATTGAAAAGGCCATTTGACCCAACTTGTCCATGTCAATCAAGTTGGCATTCTGGGCTCGTCCCATTTTGACTGATTTGGCCCATAGCCCTGCTAATCATTTCTTTAGTTTAGTTTAGTTCATGCTGACCAAGGTGCCCTTGGTCCTACTAATCCTACGTATCTGCGTTTGGCCCATATCCCGCTAAAACTCTCCTATCCATGTACATGTCAAAATGTCTTTTAAATGTCGTTATTGTACCTGCCTCAACTATCCCCTCTGGCAGCTCGTTCCAGATGTTAGATAGAGCTCTAGGGGCTAGTGGAATTAGGGACAGGGGGAGAAGGCAGGCACGGGTTATTGATTGTGGACGATCAGCCATGATCACAATGAATGGTGGTGCTGGCTCGAAGGACCGAATGGCCTCCTCCTGCACATATTTTCTATGTTTCTATGTTCTATGTTTCTATACCCATCGTGCTGTGAATGAAAAAGTTGCCACTCAGGTTCCCATTAAATATTACATATCTCTCACCTTAAACCTATTTCTTTTGGTTCTTGATACCTTTACCCTGGGGAAAAAGACTAATTATCATTCTCCCAAGCTCCATGTATGAGTTGCATTCAAGCTCGTGTGCCTCAAGATCACAGACTCTAGGCTTGTCTTATTTGTACAGAATGGAAACAGGCCCTTCAGCCCAACTCAGCTTTAGACTTTACTTTAAACTTTAGACTTGAGAGATACAGCTCGAAATCGGCCCATCAACCCACTGAGTCCGTGATCACCCCATACACTACCACTATCCTACACACTAGGGACAATTTACAATTTACAGAAGCCAATTATCCTACAAACCTGTACGTCTTTGGAGGAAACCGGAGCACCTGGAGAAAACCCTCATGGTCACAGGGAGAACTTACAAACTCTGTACAGACAGCATCCACGATCAGGATCGAACCCAGGTCTCTGGTGCTGTGAGGCTGCAGCTCTACCGCTGTGCCACTGTGCCACCCGACCAAGGTGTGCCATTTAAGCTGGTGCCATTTGCTCATGTTTATCCACATTTCCTCTCCATGTACCTGTTCAAGCGTCTTTTAAATGCGGTTGTTGTGGTGCCTCAACCTTCACAGAGGTTGCGGGTCTATGGAATGAGCTGCCAGAGGAAGTGGTTGTGGCAGGTACAATAAAAAAAAGTTTAAAGACATTTGAACAGGTACATCACAGAAGGGAAAAGTTAGGAGAAAGATGGGTCAAACCGGGGCAAATGAGACTAGCTTAGAAAGGGCATCTTGGTCGGCACGGACGAGTTGGGCCGAAGGGCCTGTTTCCATGCTCTGTGAATATGACTGTGACTCTAAGCAGGTATTGGATGTCTTCCTGTAAACGTGAAAGCTCTTCCTCATTTTATGGTTGACCTATCTACAAATAACGTAATAAGACACAATCTACAGACAATTAGATCTGGGCAATAAATTGGCCTTTCAAGTGGCATCACTTAGAGAGAATGAAATAAATTCCATTGTCCTGTGTATCCTTAGAAGTGAATATAAAGGTTACCACAGAGTAGTTCAAAGGCAGGTAGAGGAATTCTCCTCTGCTCCTTTGCAGTAATTGTCCCTCTAAAGCCGAGGGTAGATGCTTTTATGCAATAACCCAGATACAGTGGATGTGGAGAGGGTTTCCAGTAGTGAAAGAGTCTAGGACCGGAGGGATCGGCCTCAGAATAAATGGACGTACCTTTAGAATGGAGATGAGGAGGAATTTCTTTAGCCAGAGGACAGTGAATCTGTGGAATTCATCGCCACAGACAGCGGTGGAGGCCAAGACATTGGGTATTTTTAAAGCGGAGATTGATAGGTTCATGAGTAGTAAGGATGTCAAAGGTTACAGAGAGAAGACAGGAGAGTGGGGAAAATAGATCAGCCATGATCGAATGGCGGAGCAAACTCGATGGGGTGAATATGCTAATTCAGCTCCTGTGACTTATGATCTTATGATCTTACGATAACACAAAGACCAAAGCCTTTAAAGCCAGGGCTTAGATTGTATTCATAACACTGTGTTGAGGGAGATCACAATGCCAAAGGTGTACAAAACCATGAGGGGGAATAGATGGGATGAATGCACGGTCTTTTACCCAGAGTAGGGGAATCAAGGACCAGAGGACACAGGTTTAAAGTGAGAGTAGAAAGATTTAATAGGAACCTGAGGGTCACTTTTCCACATGGAGGGTGGTGGGTAAATGGATCGAGCTGCCAGTGGAGGTAGTTAAGCCAGGTAATATAACAATATTTTGAAGACATTTGGACAGGTACATAGATAGGAAAGGTTTAGAGGGATATGTGCCAAAAGCAGACAGGTGGGACTAGTTAGATGCAGTATCTTGGTCAGCATGGGCAAGTTGGGCTGAAGGACCCATTCCCATGCAATATGACTCTATAACACTATAAAAGGTATCTCTGTATTACAAACAGTAACTTTAGAATAATATATTGGCTGTAAAACATTTAAGGATGACTTGGAAAGAGTTTTACAAATGTAAACCTCTTGGGTGCTTGAAAGAATCCCTTGTTTTCTGGCAAACAGAACAGGAAGTAATACTCAGAGAGAGTTGGAAACAAAGCACTTTTCAGTGTGATGGTTGCCAGCATTGTAAATCACTCTGTTGCAAGCAAAACCCAATTGCCAATCATCCTGCTCACGTGAATACAAACTATTGCTTTTTAAGTATAAAATTCATACATTTCCATTTGCTCTGCTAATCTGTTGCCAATTTTTTTTCAGACTCACAGGTACGGTTTAGTTTAGTTTAGAAATACAGCATGGAAGCAGGCCCTTCGTCCCACCAAGCCCATGCCGACTAACGATCACCTGTCCACTAGTTCCATCCTACACACTAAGGACAATTTCCAGAAGCCAATTAACCTACAAACTTGCATGTCTTTGGGATGTGGGAGGAAACCGACGCACTCGGAGAAGACCCATGTGTCACAGGGAGAATGTACAAACTGGGTACAAACAGCACCCGTAGTCACGATCGAACCCGAGTCTCTGGCGCTGTCAGGCAGCAACTCTACCGCTGCATCTCTGTGCTGCCCCTCATGTCCCCAACTCCGTGAGCAAGCCCCATTTCCCCGCATTGCCCATATCCCACCAAATCTTTCCTATCTGAATATATGATTGTTTCGGAAATCCAAATGCTCAAGAGTAAAGAAAGCTGCAGAAAGTGGTAAACATTTCCCGGTCCATCACGGGTACTGACCAAAGAGAGTTATACAGCACAGGAACAGACCCTTCAGCCAAGTTCACACTGCCGAACAAGATACCCATCTAAGCTAGTCACATTTGCCTGTGTTTGACCCAAATCCCCCTAAACCTTTCATATCCATGTATGTATCTGTCTAGATGTCTTTTAAATGTTGTTATCGTACCTGCCTCCAACTCTCCGCCATTGAAGGGATCTACAAGAGGTGATGTCTTAAAAAGGCAGCCAGCATCACCGGAGACCCACACCACCCTGACCACACTCTCATCTCACTGCTGCCATTGGGAAGAAGGTGCAGGAGCCTGAAAACTGTGTCCATCAGGTTCAAGAACTGCTTCTTCCCAACAACCATCAGGCTCTTGAACACTGCACAAAATCAACCTCAGCAACTAGATCGTCTTAGACTGTGTCGTTGGTCGCACTATGGATTTCGGTTTTTGAAAAAGGTTAAGGTTTATTATTGTCACGTATCAAAGAGTGAAAACCTTTTGCTTGTATGTTATCCAGACAAATCAGATAATACACGAATACAAATCAAGCCAAACAGAAGTACAAAATGTAGAGTGAAGAGTGGACAGCACCCGAGGTCAGGATGGAACCCGGGTCTCTGGTGCTATGAAGCAGCAGCTCCACCAGCTACCAATTATTTAATGCAGGACGGTAGGTGAACCTTTTAAGAATGTAATTTATTTTTCACATTCACTTCACCTGGAA
The DNA here is from genome assembly GCF_053455715.1 of Rhinoraja longicauda. Lineage (NCBI taxonomy): Eukaryota > Metazoa > Chordata > Chondrichthyes > Rajiformes > Arhynchobatidae > Rhinoraja > Rhinoraja longicauda. The sequence goes on along the minus strand of NC_135958.1, from coordinate 22,865,185 downwards.
GCAAAACTTACTATTTTGTTTACCTAATGTTGTGGTTATTCATTTCTTGTATTATTAATGATTGTATATTATCTGTACCTTATTGCGTTTAAGGGCTTGTTCAGCTGCAGCAAATAAGGAAATAAATTAATTGCTGCGTTGTCTCTGTACATCTGACAATTAAACATTCTTGCCTCATGCTTTGTGGCAAACAGGACAGGATGTAATAATGCAGGAGAGCTGGAAACAAAGCACTTGTCAATGTGATTGTTGCCAGCATTGTAAATCAGTCTGTTGCAAACAAACACCCCATTACTGATCATCCGGCTCGTGTGTATCCATACTATTGCTTTTTAAGTGTAAGACTCTTGCACTTCATTTGTTTCTCTAGTCTGTTGCCAATTTCTTTTCAGGCCCTTTGTAGCACCTGGTGATTACTATCGCAATGTTTCAGAAAAAATTAGACAGGTACATGGATAGGTTCAGAGGGATATGGGCCAAACGCAGACATTTGGGACTCGGGTAGATGGGACATGTTGGTCGGTGTGGAGATCGAGCCAAAGGGTCTGTTTCCATGCTGTATGAATTTATGACTCTGACTATGAATAAATAGGGTGAAATTTTTTATCCAAGGTAGTGGAATCAAAAACCATTGGACATAGGTTTAAGGAAGGAGGGGAAAGATTTAATAGGAATGCGAGGGGCAACTTTTTCACACAGAGGTTGATGGATACATGATGCACTTATAGTATTAACTATCGCAAGTATAGGTTTGCATCTCACATGATAAGCATCTGAAGAAGGGTCTCGACCCGAAACGTCACCCATTCCTTCTCTCCCGAGATGCTGCCTGACCTGCTGAGTTACTCCAGCATTTTGTGAATAAAGCATTGGCTTGGGAATGGGTTTAGCTGTGAGGTTACTGAGCACTATGTTTGCATACCTGTTGCGCTGCTGCAAGTAAGAATTTCATTGTTCCACCACAGGACATATGACAATAAAACACTCTTGACTCTTGTTATCCCATGGGGGATGTTTACACTGGCAGTTTCACTTCACAAGAACAAAGGGCAAAATTAAAGATTAACTTTAAGAAATGGATCTTCAAAAAGGCCCAGACAACTTGCTCATCAGCAATCCGATGATGATGGGTGATGGTTGATCAATCATTAATTGACCAGTGGTCCATCTCTTGCTGCCAAATATCTCTGCTTAAAAACGCTCTTGAGCTAGAGAGTCACGGTCATACAGCACAAAAACAGGCCCTTAGGCCCATCTCGTCAATGCTGACCAAGATACCCCATCTGTGTGCTGCTCCACCATGAGTGGGTTGCACAGTGGCACAGCGGTAGAGTTTCTGCCTTACAGCTCCAGAGACCCAGTTTGGTCCTGACTACAGGTACTGTCTGTGCGGAGTTTGCACGTTCTCCCTGTGATCGCGTGGGTTTCATCCAGGTTCTCCGGTTTCCTCCCACATTCCAAAGATGTAGGTTTGCAGGTTAATTGGTCTCTGTAAATTGCATAGGATAGAACTAGTGCACGTGGTCAACATGGATCCAGTGGGACGAAAGACCTTTTTCTAGGCTGTATCTCTAAACTAAACTATCTACAATAGTCCCATTGGCCTGCCTTTGACCATATCCCTCTGAACCTTTCCTATCCATGCACCTGTCCAAGTGTTATTAGAGTACGTGAACTACCTCCTCTGGCAGCTCCTTCCATACACCCACCACCCTCTGTGTGGAAAAAGTGGCCCCTCAGGTTCCTATTAAATCTTAACTAAGTCCCTCTCTCCTTAAACCTACGTCCTCTGATTCTTGATTCACTATGTTGGTTAAGAGATTGAGTGCATTCATCCTGTCTATTCCCCTCATCCCCCTAAAAGACATGAAGTGCTGGTGTAACTCAGTGGGTCAGGCAGCATCTCTGGAGAAGATGGATAGATGACGTTTCGGGTCCCTCATCCCCTACTTTGTCTGACCCATTCCTGTGCCACCATTTTGCGTTGACAATGTAATGTCTGATCATGGGCTCAGTACTCCAAAACTGGTCCAGCCGAATAGTTTAGTTTAGTGATACAACGTGTGAAAAACTGGCCCTTCGGCCCACTGAGCCTACACCGACCAGCATTCACCCAATCACACTAGTTCTATCCTATTTACCGAAACCAACTAACCAACAAACCCACACGTCTTTGGAATGTGGTAGTAAACTGGTGCACCCGTAGAAAGACCACGCGGGCACAGGAAGAACGTACAAACTCCGTACAGACAGCACCTGTAGTCAAGACCAAACCTGGGTGTCTGGTGCCGTAAGGCAGCAACTCTGCCGCCCTCAAAGCATTTTCATTAGATTCTATGCAATTCCATCCCTCCAGAAACACACAGCATTAACTTTTCTTTTTAACAACCTTATTGAGCTGCATCAGTACTGAGTAATCTTGAGTCATTACATCTTGATCGCTTTCCTATACCTTCTCATTTAAATTCTAATTTTACAAGAAAAGTCATTTGTTTTAACGCCAAAGTGCAGTTGATATATCAACAAATATCTAAGTTGAATTCCATCTCCACCTTATATTATGGTGGTGCAACAGCTATGGCGGCTGCCCGGTATTGTTTCTGCCAGCATGATGCCTGGATTAGGGGGTATTAGCTACAAGGAGAGGGAGGACTTGGATTGTTTTCTCTGGAACACTTGAGTTTGCAGGGAGACCCGATAGAAGAATATAAAATTATGAGAGGCAGAGATAGGGTAGACAGTCAGAACCTTTTCCTCAGGATGGAAAAATCAAAGACTGGAGGTCATAACTTTAAGGTGCGAGGGACAAAGTTCAAAGGAGATGTGTGGGGCAAGTTTTTTACACTGGTGAGTGCCGGGAACACGTTGCCATTAGTGGTGGTGGAGGCAGATATGACAGTGGTGTTTAAGAGACTTTCGGATAGACACATGGATATGCAGGGAATGGAAGGAAATGATTATACGCAGGCAGATAAGATTGGTCTTGGCAAATGTGCTGGTTTGCAGGTTAATTGACTTCTGTAAATTGTCCCTAGTGTGTAGGATAGAACTAGAGTACAGAGGATTGCCAGTCGGCATAGACCCGGTAGACCGAAGGGCCTGTTTCCACGTTGCATCACTAAACTAAACGAAACTAAACTTCTTGGGGACTTCACTTTTAGCGCTACGTTCACTGCCAGCCCACCAATTGCTGAATACAACCATATAAATGTCAGCTGGAGATGGTAGGTCAGGGCCACTCTCTAGTTGGTGAGAGGATGGTTCAGTTGCCTGATAACAGCTGAGAAGAAACTGCCGAGTTCCTCCAGCACTTTCGTGTTTTGGGCTAAGAACCTGCTGGTTAGAGTGTTTCCATTACTGACACTGTGCTTTTCTTGGGCACGGGTATGATAGATGCCCTTTATGCCAAGGTGCTGCTCATGGGCATGCTAAATGCCCAGTATGTTCGATGCCATTTTGAAGCAAATGGAACACCCTAGATGGCAGAAGCAAGACCTTCTCACGTGCCAAGTATGATAAACAACGTCACCATCTAATGGAGCCCTACGCAACCGCTCCGCCGTCGCAGCCGAAAGGAACAGTGTTGCTGAGGTCACTGATGCAGAAACTGTGTCCTGAGAGTACTTAACTCAGCTGAATTGTTTTACTCTCTGGGGAATGTGTTTAGGTTCCATGTCACGTCTTGGCTATTTAAGCAGTTATCAGAGACTTGGAACATTTTCAGTACACTGTAATTGCATGCATTTTCACTGGGCATCAAGTGCTCTGCATATGATTCTTATTTTCCTGTCATTTACCAAGTTTATTTTTAAAAATAAAAGAATCTCATTCTTGGGCTGTGGACTGTAGCGTAAGTATCTGACTGGTAGCTTACAGTGAGTGGACTTTGATTTCAGACAACAGCAGCATTCTGTATTATGGGATGCATGCTGACATTAATTCCTTTGTTCAAAGGGGTGAGAGGTCTGGACCTTGTTTGCCTATTACAGGGATACACATAAGCAAGGACCCCCTCCAAGAATCACCAAGAGAAAACATCTAGAACGGCAGAAAGACAAAATGCTGGAGGAACTCAGCGGGTCAGGCAGTATCTATACAGGGCATTTCGGGTCAAGACCTTCCTTTAGACTGATGGAGTAAGGGGGAGAAAGTCGGAAAGGAGAGGCGGGGGTGGGACAAAGCCTGGCAAGTGTTAGGTGGAAACAGACATAAAGTGCTGGAGCAACTCGGCGGGCCAGGCAACATCTCTGGAGGAAAAAGTAGGTGACGTTTCAGGCTGAAGAAGGTTCCGGACCCGAGACGTCACCCATCCTTTTTCTCCAGAGATCACAGGGTAAAGATTAGTTTAGTTTAGTTTAGTTTAGTTTAGTTTAATTCAGTTTAGTTTATTGTTGCGTGTACCAAGATACAGTAAAAAGCTTTTTTGTTGCACACTATTCAGTCAGTAGAAAGACTATACATGATTTCAAACAAGCCATCCACAATGTACAGATACAGGATAAAGGGAATAATGCTTAGTGCAAGATTTGCAAACTGCAGGAATTAGAATTCAGCATCTGAATTATCATGCCCAATCAATGTAAAAGGTAGAGCCTTCGTTATTTTCTGCGGTTTTCCACATTAGAGCATACATCACTGAGAAGGTTAAGGAGAGATTTCAAGAGGGGTATTGATCAGGGATACCAATATGAAGCAATTAACAAAGGGACCACTGATATTGATATTGACAGTGGTGGAAGGTGAAGGGAAAGTCGGCGGCTGTGAACGGTCCGTGAATTCACCTTCGCCTTCGGAACGCCCCCTCAAGTTCCGTGATCGGCTCGGGAAGTGCGACACGGCAACCTAGGCGCATGGAAGCAGAGAGATAGCTGCTGGACGCAAGGTGTGGTCGTGGTCGAGTGGTTGTGGGTGGAGGCGGTGTTGGCGGAGGCGGCCGCGGGAGGTCCCAGAGCAGCTGGGCGAGCGAACGGATCGAGCGCAGCCTGCGTCAGCTGCATGGAGCGGCGGTGGAAGGAGCCGACAACATCGCACTGCGCCAGATTGACCCCCACTTCATCAATCAAGTGCCGCCAGGACACCGGGCCTTAACGTGAGAATATAAGGCATTGCAGATCTCCTTCAGGAGATCTCCTTTAAGATTGGACTTTGAGAGTCATAGAGTTATTTAGCATGGAAACAGGTCCATCAGCCCAACTTGCCCATGCCAACCAAGATGCCACTAGTCCCACCCGCTTACGTTTGCCCCATATCCCTCTAACCTTCCCCTTCCAGAACAAGGGGCCACAATTTAAGAATAAGGGGTAGGTCATTTAGAACTGAGATGAGGAAAAACTTTTTCAGTCAGAGAGTTGTGAATCTGTGGAATTCTCTGCCTCAGAAGGCAGTGGAGGCCAATTCTCTGAATGCATTCAAGAGAGAGCTGGATAGAGCTCTTAAGGATAGTGGAGTCAGGGGGTATGGGGAGAAGGCAGGAACGGGGTACTGATTGAGAATGATCAGCCATGATCACATTGAATGGCAGTGCTGGCTCGAAGGACCGAATGGCCTCCTCCTGCACGTATTGTCTATTGTCTATCCATGAAACTGTCCAAATGACTATTAAATGTTGTTGTAGTACCTGTCTCAACTACCTCCTCTGGAAGCTCGTTCCATATCCCCACCACCCACCATGAAAAAGTTGCCCCTCACATTAAATCTTTACCCTCTTACCTTAAACCTATGTCCTCTGGATCTTGATTTCCCCTACCGTGGATAAAAGACTGTGCATCGACTGTATCTATTTCCCTCATGATCTTATAAACCTCTGACCTTTTTCAGAGACTTGGGAGTTGCAAGTGGGGAGTTGCGGAGGAACGTAGCAACTCCCTGCATGCTGTTCCAGAAGAGGATCCATTGTACTCATGTCTTGTATGATCTGACTGGATAGCATGCAGAGCAAGCTTTTCACAGTGTACGTAACAATAAATAAATGAAATGCAAACCAAGCAGCTTATTGTTCTCCACAGCTGAGAATTCTCGGTAAGAATTTAATTGTTCCGCATCGGGACATATGACAATAAAACACTCTTGACTCTTGAGGGAATGAGTCTGGGGCAAGGTGAGAACATTGACTCAGTATCACCCAGCCTGGGTCATACGTTCATAAATCGTAGGAGCAGAATTAGGCCATTCGGCCCAATGAGTCTACTCAGCCATTCGATCATGGTTGACCTATCTTTTCCCCTCAACGCCATTCCCCTGCCTTCTCCCCGTAACCCCTGACACCCTCACTAATCAAGAATCTCCGCTTTAAAAATACCCAATGACCTGGCCTCCACAGCCATCTGTGGCAATTCATTCTACAGATTCACCGCCCTCTGACTGAAGAAATTCCTCGTCATCTCCTTTCTGAAGGTACGTCCTTTTATTCGGAGGGTGTTTGGAACCGTGCTCAGTTAGATATCCACTAAACATTCCCGTAGTAACTAAGCATGCTCTCCACCATTCCCCACCTTAAAGAGCAACAACTCTTCTTATCAGGGGAATTCAACTGAATTCTCCTTATTCGATTTCAGATAGATAAAAATGCTAAGAGGAATATTTCAATATAATTAATTTTGATAAGAGCATTGAATCACAAAACCTCATGGCTATTCCAACTCGATAGCTTAGTCACATTAGGAGTCAAAACAATGATCTTATAAACTAATTTAAATATTCCCCCGGATATGAAAGAATTTAATTAACATTCTAATTTTAAGAATATATTTACACAGGGTATTTATTAATTTGTTTAAAGTATTGCAAATGATGGGATCTATTCAATCAAAATAAGCTAATTGACAGATTTGTGCCTCTTAATTATCATCAATTTCTAATTGTGAAGTAATGGCTTCTTTGTTACCCTTGAGATGTCCATCCTCTATCTCCTTGGAAAAGAAAACTTCTCCAACTAATTCCCGCTCAGACCAATAAAAGCATTTTATTGGGATGCATCACAGCACGGTTTGGGAACAGCTCCATCCAAGACCGCAAGAAATTGTAGAGAATTGTGGGCGCAGCCCAGACCATCACACAAACCAACCTCCTTCCCATGGACTGAATGAATGAATGAATGAATGAATGAATGAATGAATGAATACGTTTATTGGCCAAGTATGTGCATGTACAAGGAATGTGTACTCTGCTCACAAATAACAACACAAACATACAGTTAACAATTAAGAATAAAGCATAACCACATCAAAACAATAAGGATACAACATTACGGTCTAAACATGTGGGTGAAAATAAACCAGAGCAAAAAAGAGACTACAGACTTTGGTTATTGAGTAGAACTATCACTCGTGGGAAAAAAACCTGTTTTTATGTCTGGCTGTGGCTGCTTTGACAGTCCGGACTCGCCTTCCAGAGGGAAATGCTTCGAAGAGTTTGTGGCCAGGGTGAGAGGGGTCAGAGATGATCTTGCCCGCTCGCTTCCTGGCCCTTGCAGTGTACAGTTCATCAAAGGGGGAAGGTTGCAGCCAACAACCTTCTCAGCTGTGGAAACGATCCGTTGCAGCCTCTGGATGTCGTGCTTGGTGGCTGAGCCAAACCAGACCATGATAGAGAAGGTGAGGACGGACTCAATGATAGGAGTATAGAATTGGACCATCATTGCCTGTGGCAGATTGTGTTTCTTCAGTTGCCGCAGGAAGTACATCCTCTATTGGGCCTTTTGGAGTCGATGGTGGCCCCCCATTTAAGGTCCCTGGAGATGATGGTTCCAAGGAACTTAAATGACTCCACAGATGTGACTATGGTGTTGTTGATGGTGAGTGGGGGGAGGGGAGGGGGATCTCTTCGAAAGTCTACAATTAATTCCACTGTCTTGAGTGCATTGAGCTCCAGGTTGTTGCGATGGCACCAGGACGCCAGCTGTGTCACTTCCCATCTGTAGGCAGATTCCTCCCTATCCTGGATCAGTCCAATCAGGGTAGTGTCATCCGCAAACTTGAGGAGCTTGACAGAGGAGTCTGTGGAGGTGCAGTCGTTGGTGTAGAGAGAGTAAAGGAGAGGGGAGAGTACGCAGCCTTGCGGTGCTCCTATGCTGAGGGTCTGCGGGTCCGAGATGTGTTTCCCAGCCTCACATGCTGCTTCCTGTCCATCAGGAAGTTGATGATCCACTGACAGAGGGGTTCAGGCACAGTCAGCTGGGAGAGTTTGTAGTGTAGTAGCTCTGGCACAATGGTGTTAAAAGCAGAGCTGAAGTCCACATACAGAATCCTGGCATAGGTCCCCTTGCGGTCTAGGTGCTGGAAGATGAAGTGCAGGCCTAGGTTGACTGCATCATCCACCGGTCTATTGGCCCTGTATGCAAACTGCAGGGGGTCCAGCAGGGGGTTTGTGATGGTTTTCAGTTGGACCGCATCTATACTTCAGTTGGACTGCATCTACCCTTCACGGTGCCTTGGCAAGGCCGCCAGCATAATCCAGGACCAGTCTCACGCCGGCCACTCCCTCTTCTCCCTCCCATGAGGCAAGAGGTACAGAAGTATGGAAATGCACGCCTGTAGATTCCGCGACAGTTTATTCACAGCTGTTATCAGGCAAATGAACCATCCTCCCAACACCAACAAAGCAGTTCTGAGCTGCTATCTATCTCATTGGACAACCTTGGAGTATCTTTGATCGCACTTCACTGAACTTTAACTTGCACTAAACGGTTATTCATGTATTGTCTTTCCACTGACTGGTTAACAGGCAACAAAAGCTTTTCACTGTACCTGAGCACACATGACAATAGTAAACTAAACTAATCTAGGTATGCTAACTTGGTCGGCATGGACAAAGTGGGCCGAATGGCCAGTCTCCGTGCTGTATAGCTCTATGACTACAAACAGAGGCACAGATGCATGATGATACCTGTTGAACTAGGTTTTTTTTAAAATCTGCTGAGTACAGTACAATTTATCTTTATGTTTCTCCCAGTGAGTTTTATTCAAGAGTATGAAGGTCACTTACAGTGCATGAGGCAATCAGAATCTCCATAACACTTCAGCAGCCCAGTTACCAGGTGAATGCAGTGACTCACTTAATCGTGAATTTGTTGCATAAACTCCTTGCCTGGAATGATTCTTGGGAGTTAAATTATGGTCAGCCAACGAAGGCAATTATTTCTGTGCAACATTTTGTGGTCAAGGAGATGGCCTGTCTGACAGAAGGAATGAAGGAACTTGACTTTGTAAAGCAATTTGCACGACTTCAAGACATATCAATATATTTGGCAGCCAATGATGTCATACTTGAAGGGGAATTGCTCAAAATACAGATGGTGCTAAAGAAGCCAAGATGAGGATTGACTCCTTCCTAAGTTCACAAGTCATAGGAGCAGAATAAGGCCATTCGGCCCATTGAGTCTACTCCACCATTCAATCATGGCTGATCTATCTTTCCCTCTCAACCCCATTCCCCTGCCTTCTCCCTGTAACCTTTGATATCCTTACCAATCAAGAAGCTGTTGATCTCCATATAAAAATACCCCAAAATACCCGGTCTTCACTGCCGTCTGTAGCAACAAATTCCACAGATTCACCACCCTCTGGCTAATCAAAATCCTCCTCGTCTCCATTCTAAAGGTACGTCCTTTTATTCTGAAGCTGTACCCTCTAGTCCTAGACCCTCCCACAGTGGAAGCATCCTCTCTGCATTTATCTCTGCAGGGGGAGTATGGGGAGGGGTGTTCAGTAACAATTTTAGGAAGAATTTTCCTTCTGATGACAGGGTCATTGTGTGGTCTTACCACCACCCTGTTGTTAATTTCTCTGATGTCTGCTTCACGCCAGCAGCAACGGAAAAAAATCCTCCACACTACCAGGATTCCGATGAACAGGAACGGAAGAGGCTGCGGAGAGCGGTGGACCCAGCCCGGTCTGCCTCAAGAAGGCGGCATCTACCATCAAGGATCCCCACCATCCGGGCCGTGCCCTCTCCTCACTGCTACCGTCGGGCAGGCAGTACAGAAGCCTGAAGTTCCACACCACCAGGTTCAGGAACAGTTACTCTCCAGCAACCATCAGGTTCTAGACAACCCGCACAACCCTATTCCTAATACGGTAAAGGAACACTCCAGACCACTTCTTGCACGGCCGTGGACTTGTTTCCGTGAGCTGTGTACAGTAGCCTCTTGTTTATACGGACCACTTTAGAATGTATTTCGGTTATAGTGGACGGATCCACCGACCTTCAACCAGCTGCCACCCCTGGCCCCACCCCCTCCCCCTCCCCGGCCGCTTCCAGGCCGGACCTGCTACCATCACCGCCGACCCTTACCTGCCCTCCAGCTGCCCGCGGGCCGCAGCCATTGATTACGCCAATCCTCGCCTCTCCCCTGACCACCGGTAGGTCGGGGCCGTGAACTCACATGGATTCCAGGCCCAGTTCTGGACCGAGAGTCTGAAGAAGGGTCTCAACCCAAAACATTATCACCTATCCACGTTCTCCAGAGATGCTGCCTGACCCAGTGAGTTACTCCAGCGCTTTGTGTCCATTTGCATATTAACCAAATTCTGCAGTTGTTTGTTCTACTACTTGTACAATGGTGATCCCTTACTCAGTTATAGCGGACAATCGGTTTAATGGACACTATTCTCTCTCCCCCTTCCTCCTCCCCCCCCACCCCCCCATGGTCTGTTATGAATACAGGTTTGTGTTAAGAGCCAAGAGTGCTTAATTAGACCAAAAACAGAACTCTGAAATTCTTACGCTTCTTGTCTAATTTTTGCAGTCTTTGTCCTTTCACTGTCTTGTAATTTTGATTGTAATTTATGCACAGGTGATGCATAATTTATGTTCCGTGTGTTGTGCGACTCTCTGCATCTGTGATGTTGCTGCGAGCAAGATTTTCATTGTTCCTGTACTCCACCGCACTTGTGCAGATGACAATAAACTCAACTCAACTTGACTTGAAAGATGCAGACATCGCCAACTGTGGTGTCGAGCACTGAGTCACAATGCTGGTGTCAAAAAATTATATCTGAACTGTTTGTCAGCTGGGATGTTGTAGCTCTAAATAAGACAGGTACTACAATAGGCACTTCTAATTTAAGTATTTACTGCAACAAATTCAGAGTTATTCTAAGGGAGGCACTATCACAGATTAATATGTACAAATCAGCATCAAACGCAGTAGCTACTGTAAATGCCTGAAGACTGGATTCGTTTTTTAATGTTGAAACAAGGAACTGCAGATGCTGGTTTACACAAAATGACACAAATTGCTGGAGTAACTCAGCGGGTCAGGCAGCATCTCTGGAGAACATGGATAGGTGACGTTTCGGGTCGGGACCCTTCTTCAGGCTGGTTGTAGAGGGGGATATGCTGTTCCTCAGTCTGCCTGGACCTACCCGATCTCCCGGTTGCTAAACACTTTAATTCCCCTTCCCATTCTCACACTGACTTTTCTGTCCTACTAGGCCTCCTCCATTGTCAGAGAGAGGCTAAACACAAATTGGCGGAAGAGCATCTCCTATTTCGCTTGGGCAGCTTACAGCACAGGGTACGACTATTGATTTCTCTAACTTCAAGTAACCCCTGCATTCCCTCTCTCTCCATCCCTCCCCCACCCAAGTTATACCAGCTTTCATTCTCACCTAGTTAAAGCAATCAATGGCCTGTTTCCTTGATCATTGTTACTTTTTTGCATATCTTTCATTCATTTGTTCTATATCTCTCTACATCATCGTCTATAACTCTCGTTTCCCTTTCCCGTGACTTTCAGTCTGAAGAAGGGTCTCGACCCGAAACGTCAGCCATTCCTTCTCTCCAGAGATGCTGCCTGTCCCGCTGAGTTACTCCAGCATTTTGTGTCTATCCTCCAGATGTTGCCTGACCCGCTGAGTTTAGTTTAGTTTAGTTTAGTTTAGTTTAGTTTAGTTTAGTTTAGTTTAGATATACAGTGTGGAAACAGGCCGTTTGGCCCACCGAGTCCGCTCCAATCAGCGATCACCCCGTACACTAGTACTACCCTATACACTAGGGGCAATTTATAATTTTTACCAAAACCAATGAACCTGCAAACATGCACGTCTTTGAAGTGTGGGAGGACACCGGAGCACCCGGAGAACACCCACGTGGATACGCGGAGAACATACAAATTCCGTACAGCTACCACCCTTAGTTAGGATCAAACCTGGGTCTCTGGCGCTGTAAGGCACCAGCTCTACCACGATACTACTGTGCTGCCTGACTCCAGCACTTTGTGTTTTGTGCAAGGTTCTGAGGGGATTGACAAATTGCTGAGAGTAACTCTTTTTTCCCCTTGTGGTGGAATCTGAAACCAGGGAAGAATATGACGCACCCATTTCAGACAGATAAAGAGGAGTTTGTTCTTTTTCTGGGATTTGAATCTTTGGAATTTTAATCCTCGGAGAATAGCACAAGCTGACCTGTTGAACATGTCAGGGGTAAGATAAACCTTGTCAAAGGGAGGTCAGGGTTCTGGCAAACTGCAGGAAACTGAAGCTGAGGCCAAGACCAGATTGTCCCTGATCATAAGAGTTTGAGCTATTGAATCATACAGCACAGAGACGGCCCTTCAGCCCATCATGTCCATGCTGACTCTTTTGCCTATCTATACTAATTTACCAGCATTAGGACTGTAGCCTGTAACAACCAATTACAAATGTTTAAAAGACATTTCGGTGGATACATGGATAGAAAAGGTTTGGAGGAATATACAGGGAACTGCAGGTGCTGGATTCTTGTGTGGAACACACAACGCTAGAAAAACTCAGGGGGTCAAATGGCATCTGTGGAGGGAATGGACAGGCGACGTTTTGATTCAGGATCTTTCTTCAGACTGAACTCTGAAAAAGGGCCCGACCCAAAACATCTTCTCTCCATTTCCTTCGCAGGTGCTGCCTGACCTGCTGAGTTCCTCCTGCAATTTGTGTTTTGCTCAAGATTCCTGCATCTGCCTCTCTTGAATCCCCTCAGAATCTAAGAGGGTTTTAATAAGATCTCGTCGTTCAAAACTCCAATGAGTATAGGCTGGTAAGGCAGTATCTCTGGAGGATATGAATAGACATTGGTTCAGATTGGGACCTTTCTTTAGACTGAAGAAGTCTGAAGAACCTCATCAATCCAGACCCAAAACATTACCCATCAGAGATAGACACAGAATGCTGGAGTAACTCAGCGGTCAGGCAGCATCTCTGGAAAAAAGGAATAGGTGATGTTTTGGGTCAGAACCCTTCTTCAGACTGAAAGATAGAGGTGGGGGGGAGGGGGAGTGGGGGAAAAACTGGAGGCAAGAAAAGACCAGATCAAATCAGGGCTGGCGACAGATGAGCTCAGGAAGGGTGGTCACAGAGGAGGAGCAACGAGAGAGGGTGTTGCACAACTCCCGTCAGAGAGTAGAGGAGAACTTCTCCAAGGTCGGTAAATTTGGAGGAGGTTTTACAGTGGAGCGGACAAAATGTGTAGGATGGAACTGCAGATGCTGGTTTATACCAAAGATTGATACAATTCAGCAGGTCAGGCAGCATCTCTGACGAAAAAGAATAGGTGATGTTTCGGGTTTCACAGAGGGGGAGCAGAGATGCTGCCTGACACGTTGAGTTACTCCAGCACTTCGAGACATAATGTAAGAACTCGGACCTGTCATTTTACGTTACAGCAAATTGAACGTTGGCCAAAGACTCTGAGTTGTGCTTAACTCTCTCTCCCTTATGATAGAAACCAGAATTTTGGAGCTTTAAGCAAAACTTAGGACGAAGAATGTGTTAAAATTCCAGATTACTTCTCAAAGACCAACAAAGTACGACGAATGGAAAGAAAACCAACAATTTATCGGAAGAAATAATTGCAATTTAAGAAGTGATCAGCAGGGAGCAAGGTCTGTTTCTTCTCAAACTTTATTAATTTTCAAACTTCAAAGACAAAAGCATGATTGGGACACTCAAGTTGGCATCAAAAGTTGTGCCGGAGATATTTCACCCAAATCACTTCTTCCTGCTCCACTGAGTGATGAGAGGGAGGACCTGCGGTGATAAGAAGTCTAGAAACAAGGAACTGCAGATGATGGCTTACAAACAAGAACACAAAGTGTTGGAGTAACTCAGTGGGTCAGGCAGCATCTCTGGTGAACATGGATTGGGGACATTTTGGGTCGGGACCTTTCTTCAGACAGTCTGAAGAAGTTTGCCTCTTCCTCAAAATGCTTCATGTGACAATAAAATAAACTAAACAAGACTGACTGACTGAGGGGAACAGTCCTCAACTTCTGCACTTGGTTCAAAGGAAGGATCAGCCATGACTGAATGGTGGAGTAGTCTCGATGGGCCGAATGGTCTAATTCAGCTCCTGTGACTTATGAACATGAACTTATGAGAAGGTTCAAAGAATATGGACCAAGGCAAGCAAATGATAGACGACTTTGTCTGCATGGAGAAGTTGGGCTGAAGGGTCTGTTTCTGTCCTCTGTGACTCTATGACTGTGTTAGAACGCTAACAAGATGCTTGGGTCATCGACTGCCCCATTATACCTCAGTAACTACTGGAGTTCGTTGGGGACCTTGCCACTGGGAAATGGTATGATGTGAATGCAAATGGCTTCCTTCAGGGCAGTGAAGAACCGTGAGGAAACGTTATTCATTCAGCATGTTGCTGCGATCTTCAATGTGTTGCCCGAAAGACCAGTTGGAAGCAGATTTTGAAGCGGTCTGTGGTAATAACCAGAACGAGGGGTGGGAAAAAAATATTAATGGTTACAGGAAAAAGGGTGAGAGAGTGGGAATTAATTGGAGAGCAAAGAGTAAACGCCGACTTGCACAATGGCCTGAATTATGGGCTGTAAGAATCCGCTATTCCATAGACGGTGACTGTGCTGTCTTTACAACAATCCCTCAGGGTTAACAATCAATCTGTGGTCTGTGGTACATTGAATAAAGCACCAGCCAAAATATTTTATTGGTTTTGAAGCCAAGTACATTATTAAAAGCACGATTTCCTGTTGTACATTCCATTGCAGCTCTTGAAGCCCGGTCAAAGCTGCAATTGCCCCTTGAACCTCGAGCGTTTCATGACTATGGCTGTGTTCCTGCTTCCAATCCCAAAGGTGATTTAAGACACTTAGCAGTTAGCAGTCCTTAATGCTCTTTATTCTGCAGCTTCAGCAGCGCTTAGTGACAGCCACATGTTGCGGCTCAGACTAAGGCCAAGAAAGTGAGGGGATTTTAGCCGTTCCTTCATCCAAGATGAAAGTGGCAACACAAGTAATCGAGTCAAGAAGTGTAGGAAGGAACTACAGATGCTGGTTTATACCAAAGATAGACACAAAGTGCTGGAGTACCTCAGCGGGTCAGGCAGTATCTCTGGAGAAAAAGAATAGATGATGTTTCAGCTCAAGCCCCTTCTTTAAACCATAAGTAGCAGTGGAGGGGGGGTGGGGGAATAACCTGGAGACGAGAAAAGACCAGGACAAATCGGGGCTGACAACAGATGAGCACAGGAAGGGTGGAGCCCATTGTTGGCAGGGAAAGGTGTGATAACAAGTGGGATGCAAGCATGCGGGCAGTGGAGCTGGTAGGACGACTAGGGTGGGTGGGGGGAGGGGGGTGGGGGAGAGAGAGGAGAGGAGTTACTTGAAATTAGAGTAATCAACGTTCATACCGTTGGGTTGTAATCTGCCCTAGAGTTGCGAGTGTTTTATTGTCATATGTTCCAAAACAGAACAATTAAATTCTTATTTGCAGCAGCAACAACAGATTTGAAAACCCAGTGCTCAATAGATGGCACAACAAACACACGGAGAAAATAAGTTCAATAAATATAAACCCAATAGAGTTCAAAAGCAAAAGGAGTCTAAAGTCGCATAAGGAAACAAAGTGCTGGAGTAAGTGCTGGAGTAACTGAGCGGGTCAGGCAGCATCTCTGGAGAACATGGATCGGTGACGTTTCGGGTTGAGTACCTAGTCCCTAGTGCAACCCAGGCAGTTCATAGTTCAGAGTTTAGTTGGAGTTCGCAGTGTTCAATGGCCTGATGGTTGTTGGGAAGAAACTGTTCCTGAACCTGGAGGTCACAGTTTTCAGACTCTTGTACCTTCTTCCCGATGGCAGGAGTGAAATGAGAACGTGGCCAGGGTGGGTATGGGTCCTTGATGAGACGGCGACTCCTATAGATCCCTTCGTGCACATTTTTGGGATGTGGGAGGAAACCGGAGCACCTGGAGGAAACCCACACAGTCACTGGGAGAGTGTACAAACTCCACACATACAACACGCGAGGTCAGGATTTAACCTTTGTGTCTAGTGCTGTGAGGCAGCGGCTCTACTATCTTCATCACTGTAATGCCCTCTGCCCAGTTTTTAAAACTGCCATTATATCAGCTTCCCTCAGCCTTCCAAGCAACACATAACAGATCACAAGAAGTGGCCACGTATAAAAATGTTTCATGCTGTCTCAGGAACTTTTGCCCTTTTGCTGACCCTTCCTGGCACTGTGAACAGTTTCTCTTTAGTTACTCTAATCCTGGCGCTGATCTCTTCCTTCGAATCATCCCACCCACCCCCCCCTCCCCCTTCTAAAGAAAACAGCCCCAGCTTGTTGTAAAGCCCCTCTCTCTCGCTGCACGCAGCGTGTGAGCAGTGCAGCGGAGATCTCCAGAGAGCTGTTATCTGGACTCTTGTCAGGGAAGAGAGATGGCACTCCATTTCTGCTCCATCATCACTAATCATAGGACCGCTGTTTGGATGAGAAGGAGCAGTAATGGAAGAGGTGTGGAGAATGTGGGGGTTGCAGGAATGTCAAGCATGAAGTATACTTTGGCCAGAATTGTCGAACGCTCGGCAGCAGAGTTTCCCTTGGAGTGAAAGCTAATAACCGCTTGGATTATTGTGTGGGCCTTGCCTTTTTATTTTTAAAGAAAAACACTCAAAAAGTGCTGGAGTAAATCAGCGGGTTAGGCAGCATCAATGGAGAACATGGATAGGCAATGTTTCAGGGAGGGACCCTTCTTTTTTCTTAGTTTAGTTTCATTTAGAGATACAGCATGGAAACAGGCCCTTCAGCCCACTGAGTCCACGCTGGCCATCTATCACCCGTTCGTGTTAGTTTTACGCTATCTCACTTTCTCATCCACTCCCTGCACACTAGGGGCAACTTACAGAGGTAAATTCACTACAAACCCACACATCTTTGAGATGTGGGAGGTACCTGGAGCATCCACAGGAAGCCCACACAGCCACAGGGAGTACATGCCAACTCCATACAGGCAGCAGCAGAGGTCCGGATCTAGCGGGTCAAGTCCATAGAATCATACAGTTTGGAAACAGGCCTTCGACCCAGCTTACCCACGCCGACTTACATGCCCCATCTACATTAGTCCCACCTGCCTGCGTTTGATCCATATCCCTCTAAACCTGTCCTAACCATGTACCTGTCTAAATGTTTCTAAAACGTTGTGATAGTACCTGCCTTAATTACCTCCTCCAGCAGCTCATTCCATACACCTGCCACACTTTGCATAAACAAGTTGCCCCTCAGGTTCCTGTTAAACCTTTCCCCTCTCACCTTAAACCTATGTCCTCTGGTCCTCGGTTCCCTTACTCTGAGTAAAAGACTCATTTATCCGATCTATTCCCTTCATGGGTCTATAATTCGCTGAAGGTGGCGTCACAGATAGATGGTACGGGCCAGAAAGGCTTTTGGCATATTGGCTTTCATCAGTCAGTGTCAAGTATAGAAGTTTCGACGTCATGTTACAGTTATATGACATTGGTGAGGCCGCATTTAAAGTATTGTGTTCAGTTCTGGGTAACGTTATAGGAAAGACGTTGTGAAGTTTGATAGGGTTCAGAGAAGATTTATAACTTTTTTACACAAAATGTGGTGGGTGTATGGAACGAGCTACTGGAGGAGGTAGTTGAGGCAGGTACTATTGCAACGTTTAAGAAACATTTAGACAGGTACATGGATAAGGCAAGTTTAGAAGGATATGGGCCAAATGCAGGCAAGTGGGACAAGTGTAGATGGGACGTTGGTCGGTGTGGACAGGTTGGGCCTGTTCCCACACTGTACAACTCTATGACTCTATGACACTAAAATGAATACTAATAATTAAAATGCTTCATTAATACATAATTAGAGCACGTCCAAAGTAGTACAAGAGGGGGGGGTCAAGATATTCAGAGCAAAGTTCTCCCTAAGCACTGTACCGACAAAAACTTTGGGATTAATGCATTGCATCTGCCCCAGGTGAGACCTCATCCAATGGCAATGTTGGGCCTTCCATCTTTTGCGCGGGGCTCTGCTGAACCAAATGTTCAAAAGGCCATTAGGATGCCAGTAGAAAGGGCGGCAGCAGCAGACCCCGGTTCGATCCTGTCCACGGGAGCTCTACAACACTCCCCAGAGCCCTACCATTCACTGTGTAGGACCTGCCCTTGTTAGACCTCCCCATTCTCCTACCTTCTCCCTGCCACCTTTAACACCCTTACTAATCAAGAAACTATCAATCTCCACCTTAAAAATACCCAAGACTTGGCCTCCGCAGCCATCTGTGGCAATAAATTCCACAGATTAAAGAACTAAAGAAATTCCTCCTCAGAGCCTGATGGGTGCTGTGAAGAAGCTATACTTGAACCTGAAAGTCACAGACTTCAGGCTCCTGTACCTTCTTCCTGATGGCAGCAGCGACATGAGATCGTGGCCGATATAATTATGCACTGCACAACTATATTTTTCCTTTCTTTAGTTAAAGTGGGTGAGGCTGCTTTTAGTGGTCAAACAATAGACAATAGACAATAGACAATAGGTGCAGGAGTAGGCCATTCAGCCCTTCGAGCCAGCACCGCCATTCAATGCGATCATGGCTGATCACTCAATCAGTACCCCGTTCCTGCCTTCTCCCCATACCCCCTCACTCCGCTATCCTCAAGAGCTCTATCCAGCTCTCTCTTGAAAGCATCCAACGAACTGGCCTCCACTGCCTTCTGAGGCAGAGAATTCCACACCTTCACCACCCTCTGACTGAAAAAGTTCTTCCTCATCTCCGTTCTAAACCACGGTGTATATCCATTCATTTTTAATGGGTTACTATATATGGAATGGCATTCTGTAGTATTTAAGCTCCTGTTGGTGGTCAGTATTTTATAGCTGTTATTATGAGGTTTTAACATTAATGATCTCCATAAATTGTCATTTTGGGTAAAAAAAATAAACCTGGTTTTGGTTCAAATGGGGACATTTACAACTTCAGCTGACCATGGGTCAGGTTGACTCATTTTTGGTTGTAATTGTGATTGAACTGAAGGGCAAATGCCACAGACTTGATCATTTAGACCAGGCTAATGAACTGGTAGCAGTCTCATTGTTGGCTTTATAATGAGGTCTTGGACAAATAACTGAGGGATGATCTTACAGATGAGTGTAAAATCATAAGGAGTATGATGGACACAGTATTTTCTTCCCCAAGGCAGGTTGATCTAGAACTAGATGACAGACGGTGAAACACAATCGTCCACAAAGTGCTGGAGTAACTCAGCAGGTCAGGCAGCATATCTGGAGACGTGGGTTAGATCCTGACTACGGGTGCTGTCTGTATGGAGTTTGTACATTTTCCCCAAGATCGTGTGGGTTTTCTCCGAGATCTTCGGTTTCCTCCCACACTCCAAAGATGTACAGGTTGGTAGGTTAATTGGCTTGGTAGAAGTGTAAATTGTCCCTAGTGTGTATAGGATAGTGTTAATGTGCGGGGATCGCTGGTCGGTGCAGACTCGGTGGGGCGAAGGGCCTGCTTCCGCGATGTATCTCTAAAGTAAACGAATCTAAACTAAACATGGGTTGACACCGTTCCATGTTCACCAATACATGTTCTACCAACAACTAGAGAGCAGTTCTGAGCTACTATCTACTTCATTAGAGACCGTCAGACTGTCTTTGATCGGACTTTACTGGACTTTATCTTGCACTAAACATTATTCACGTCATTCCCTTGATCATGCATCTGTACACTGTGGATGGTTAGATTATAATCATGTAATGTCTTTTCGCTGACTGATTAGCACACAGCAAAAGCTTTTCACTATACTTTGGTACATGTGACAATAAACTAAACTCAAGCTAAACTCAAATTTAAACTCTCCACAGATACTGCTTGATCTGCTGAGTTACTCCAGCACTTTGTCTCCTTTTGTGGAAGGGTCTCAAGCCGAAACATCACTTATCCAAGTTCTCCAGAGATGCTGCCTGGCCCTGCTGAGTTACCCCAGCACTTTGTGTCCTTTTGTGTAAACCAGCATCTGTAGTTCTTTGATTCTACCTTTCCGACATAGGTTTAAGGTAAAAGAGGGGAAAATATATAACAGGAACTGGGAGCAATATTTTTACTCAAAGGTAAATGGAACGAGCTCCCTGAGGATAGACAAAAAATGCTGGAGTAACTCAACGGGTCAGGCAGCATCTCTGGAGAGAAGGAATGAGTGACGTTTCGGGTCGAGACCCTTCTTCAGACTGAAGAAGGGTCTCAACCTGAAACGTCATCAGTCTGAAGAAGGGTCTCGACCCAAAACATCACCCATTCCTTCTCTCCAGAGATGCTGCCTGACCCGCAGAGTTACTCCAGCAATTTGTGTCTACCTTCGATTTAAACCAGCATCTGCAGTTTTCTTTCCTACACGAGCTGCCTGAGGAAGTCGTTGAAGCAGGTAAAATATCAGCATTTATAAGATACTTGGGCAGGTACATGCAGAGGGAAGGTTTCATAAGTTCATAAGTTCTAGAAGCAGAATTAGGCCATTCGGCCCATCAAGTCTACTCTGCCATTCAATCATAGAAACATAGAAACATCACCTTCCTAAAGGTAGGTCCATTTATTCTGAGGCTGTGCCCTCTGGTCCTAGACTTTCACACTAGGCTCAGAGGGATATGGGCCAAATGCATGACCTCCAAGTTCAAGAATAGCTTCTTCCCAACATCCATCAGCCTTTTGAATACTACAAAATATTGACTGAACTATGAACTATAAACTGTCTTGGTTGCACTAAGGACTTTGGGCTTTTTGCACTAGTATTTGGGTTTTTAATTTATTTAATTTTGTTTTGTTTATTATGTTATTTAAGACCACTGTATTCTTGATTAGTACGGGCATCAGAGGTTATGCAGAGAAGGCAGGAGAATGGGGTTAAGAAGGAGGGATACATCAGCCATGATTGAATGGTGGAGTAGACTTGATGGGCCGAATGGCCTAATTCTGCTCCTATAACAATATTTTATGATCTTATGATCTTATATATTACAGGCCTGTTAAGCTCTGCAAGATGGAATTTAATTGTTCCACTATCTAACTATTAACAGTCTGAAGATAGGTCCCAACCCAAAACATCACCCATCCGTGTTCTCCAGAGAGGCTGCCTGACTCCAGCTTTCTTCAAATATCTACTGCAGTTGAGTATGACCTACTTGCATCTATGTATGTTATATCTGATCTGTTTGAATAGTATGCTTTTCACTGTACCTGTGACAATAATAAAGCTAAACCTAATTAAACACTCTTAACTCTTGACTGTTGGAATGGGACTAGCTTAGATCGGTACATACATTGGTTGACATGGACGAGTTGGGCCGAAGAACCCTTTTCTCTGCCGTATGGCTCTACATTCAGCTGGTAGATCTGCTGCTCACAGCGCCAGAGACCTGGATTCAATCTTGAGCTCGAGTGCTGTCTGTGCGGAGTTTGCACGTTTTCCCTAAGACCACATGGGTTTCCTCTGGGTGCTCCGGTCTGCTCCGACATCGCAAAGATGTGCAGGATTATAGGTTAACCGGCCCTTTGTAAATTGTCTCTAGTGTGCAGAGAGTGGGATAACATGGAACTGGTATTGATTGGTGAGTGATGTTTGGCGTGGACTCTGTGAGCCAGAGGGCCTATTTCTTTGCTGTACTGCTAAACTAAACCACACTACACTAAATATTCTGATACAAAGAAAATCCCAGGCTTGTTTCTGATCCTGGCAGATTCCTCTCTTCAAATCATAACTAATTGGTCTAATTTTCCCCCATGTTCCCTGCTGGAATCATCTTAAGGATTTTGAATCGCATCAGTTTGTGAGATGAAGCTTTGGACTCTGATGGAGAAAACTGTACACTCAGCAGGGTGAGTGGTGCCTAAATAGCAGAGATAAGATTTTGCTAAGAAGCTTTGGCAAAGAAAGGAAGGGTAATGAAAATTGCTTATGCATGGGTCTTATCACTCATTTTGCATATCCCAGAGGTTTCTTCATCCTGTGGATTAGCTTTGAAGTGTGCTCAATACATATGAATTCAAAAATGGAATTCAAATGGAAATTGAATTCAAACAGCTCCATCTAAGACCGCAAAAAATCGCAGAGAATCATGGACGCAGCCCAGACCATCACGCGAAACCAACCTTCCTTCCATTGATGCCATCTACACTTCGGCAAGACCACCAGCATAATCAAGGACGAGTCTCACCCCCTCGGTCACTCCCTCTTCTCCCCTCTCCCATCAGGCAAGAGGTACAGAAGTGTAAAAACGCATACCTCCAGATTCTGGGACAGTTTCTTCCCAGCTGTTATCAGGCAACTGAACCATCCTCTCACCAACTAGAGAGCAGTCCTGAACTTTACTGGACTTTAAGTTGCACAAACGTTAGTCATGTTATTCCCTTTATCCTGTATCTGTACACTGTGGATGGCTCAGTTGTAATCATGTATATTTTCCGCTGACTGGTTAGCACGCAACAAAAGCTTTTCACGATGCTTTGGGATTCAGGACAATAAACGAAACTCAACTCAAACTCAAAACATAGCAACGTATTTGAGCACAACCAGGACCTACAGAACACCAAGTGAGCGAATGGCTCAAGATAGACGTAAAGTTCTGGAGTAACTCAGCGGGTCAGTCAGCATCTCTGCAGAACGATGATAGGTGACGTTTTTGGACGGGCCCCTTCTTCAGACTGAAAGTAGGGGCAGTGGGGGAGGGTGGGAGTGGTGGTGGGGGTGGGGGTGGGGTTGGGGGTGGGAAAGAGCGGGAGGCAAGAAAAGACTAGGACAAATCAGGGCCAGCGCCAAGAAGCATCGCTTTGAGGAAGAATGTTTTCCCGGGATATCAGGTTGTGTCAGGGAATCTGGTGTAAGAGGATGGGGGATGTAGTTACGATAGGGGCATTTAGATAGGCGCATTGGAGGGAGGGTGGGATATGGATCACATGCAGGCAGAGGAGATTAACCGCAGACATGTTCCGCACAGACATTGTGGGCCGAATGGCCTATTCTTGTGCTATATTACTATGTTCTAAGAGGGAGATGGGTCAGTGCTAAGCTTATTCATGACTGCTGGAATCTTGAGCAAAGCACAAGGTGCTGGAGGAACCGAAGTAGTCAGGCAGCATCTGTGGAGGGAATAGACAGACAGACGACGTTCCGGTTTGGGACCCATATTCAGGCACTGCACATCGAAGGCTGAGGGAATCCCAAGTTTGAGGGACAGCATAGTAGTGCAGTTTGTCGGACCTCTGCCTCACAGCTCCGGTGACCCGGGTTCAATTCTGACCTCCAGCGCTGCCTGTGTGGAGTTTGCAGGTGCTCCTCTATGACACTGGGGGTTTCCCCTCGGTGCTCTGGTTTCCTCTCACACTGTAGGTTTATGAATTAATGGGCTACTGTAAATTGCTGCTAGCGTTGAGGTGAATGGGAGAATTGACGGGAAATTGTGAAGAACAGAAACATAGAAAATAGGTGCAGGAGGAGGCCATTTGGCCCTTCGAGCTAGCACCGCCATTCATTGTGATCATGGCTGATCATCCACAATCAGTAACCCGTGCCTGCCTTATCCCCATAACCCTTGATTCCGCTAGCCCCTAGAGCTCTATCTAACTCTCTTTTAAATTCATCCAGTGAATTGGCCTCTACTGCCTTCTGTGGCAGAGAATTCCACAAATTCACAACTCTCTGGGCGACTTTCGACTTTAGAGATGCAGCGTGGAAACAGGCCCTTCGGCCCACCGAGACCGCACCGGCCAGCAATCACCCCGTACACTAACACCATCAGACATACTTGGGACAATTTTTCACAATTTACCGAAGCCAATTAACCTACAAATCTATCTGTCTGTGGAGGGAGGGAAGAAACCGGGACTCCCGGAGAAAACCCATGTGATCACAGGGAGAACATACAAACTCTGCACAGACAGCACATGCAGTCAGGATATCTCGGTAGCAGGGAAAATTAGTGGGAGCAAAGTGATTGTTCTGTGTGCTGGCAGTGAATTAATGAGCTGAATGGCCTCCGTCTTTATTGTATACAAAGATGGAAACACAGAAACTGTGGAGGAAACTTCAATTATGTAGGCCCCTGCCTCAGACAAACAAATACTACAATGCCAGAGAAAGCTGACATTTGAGTATTATTTATCTTTGATGTGTGATGTGTGGCAATTATATTTACAGCAGCACTAAACCCACACAAAGCCTGCTCTTAAAAGTAATATAAAGGGAAATTATTAGTGATGTTGGAAATCTGACAATGTTTGAAATGGTTAATGGGGCAAATGTTTAGCAGGGTATTAAAGGCCTAGATAGACTGGACGTGAACAAGAAATTTCCCCTTAATGAGTGTAGGACCAGAGGGCATAACCTCAGAATAAAGGGACACCTTTAGAATGGAGATGGGGACAAATTTCTTCAGTCTGAAGGCGCTGAATCTGTTGAATTCATTGCCGCAGACGGCTGGTGAGGCCGTCATTGGGTATTTTTAAAAGGGGAGATTGATAGTTCTTGATTAGTTTGGTTTAGTTTAGTTTAGAGATACAATGCGGAAGCAAGCCTTTCGGCCCACCAAGTCTGCGCCGACCAGTGATCCCTGTACTCTTGCACTGTCCTACACACTGGGTCAATTTATAATCTTTACTGAAGCCAATTAACCTACAAACCAAAGATAGACACAAAAAGCTGGAGTAACTCAGCAGGTCAGGCGTCATCTCTGGAGGAAAGGAAAGGGTGACGTTTCGGGTCGAGACACTTCTCCAGACTGAGATTCTGGGGAGAGGGAAATGAGAGATATGAAAAGGTGCAAAGAATAAATGAATGAAATATAAGCCACAGAACAAATCAAAGCCAGCAACGATGATCAAGGAAAGGTGGAGCCCACACTAGTCCAGTGTTTGCTGTGGGGAAGGCGATAACGAGTGAACCAAACAGTGAATCTCAGCAGGGCAACAGTGAAACTAGTACAAGGACTAGGGTGGGGGAGGGACAGAGAGAGAGGGGATGCAAGGGTTACTTGAAGTTAGATAAATCAATGCTTATACTGCTGGATTGTAAGCTGGTACCTACAAACCTGGACGTCTTTGGAGTGTGGGATGAAACTGGATCACCGGAGAAAACCCACATGCCCACAGGGAGAACGTACAAACTCCATGCAGACAGCAACCATAATCAGGATCAAGCCCCGGTCTCTGGCGGAGTCAGGCAGCAACTCTACCGTTACGGCACTGTGCCGCCCCAAATTAGTAAGGGTGTCAAGGTTTATGGGGAGAATGGGGTTGAGAGGGAAAATAGATCAGCCTTGATTGAATGGCAGAGCACACTCAATGGGCTGAATGGCCTAATTCTGCTCCTGTGTCTTATGGTTTGATAGAGTAAGCAGTTTCAAAACTTTTATAGGCATCACATGAGATTGGAGTGTCCTTGTCCACAGGCAAACAAACTGACCAAATATAATTACAGTCCCACCCCCTCTCTTTCAACCCTCTAATGTCTCAAAGCTGTCACACTGACTGATGAACGAGACTGACGGGAAGAACGTTCCTCTATCTAAATAACGGGGAGATCAAAGCCATTATCATCGAGTCAGGCAGTTCGGAAATTAATACGCGGTGATAAAATTCTCAAGATATGTAGGATGTTGTAATTGTGAGGACTTGACAAGAATGAATTAGCGCCGAAGAAAGAAAGAATGCTGGCGTACTTTCTGCAGAAGTATTCTCAAGTTACAAGGTCAAGTAACGCAAAAAAAGAAAGCCCTTCAGCCCATCATATTCCTGTTGACTGTCGAGTGAACTAGAACCAAGCGTGTTTAGGAATCAAGAGTGTTTAATTGTCACAGGCACCGACAACAGAACAAAGATTATATTCTTAACATAGACACAAAATGCTGGAGTAACTCAGCGGGACAGGCAGCATCTCCGGAGAGAAGGAATAGGGGACGTCTCAGGTCGAGACCCTTCTTCAGATTATATTCTTATTATATTTTAAGATTTTCTTCTTACTTGCTACAGCTTTACAGGCCCATTGATGCCATAACACACAAGTAAATATACAATAGTCAGTAATGCAATAAATTAATAATTAGTGACATTAGGTAACCAGAGTAAAACAGTGCAAAATCGAGGTACATATTGCAACCAAACTAAAATCCATAGAAACAAGCCCTTCAAATCCTCCTTGACTAAATTGGCATATTGGGCTAATTCAATTTCCCTGAATTTAGCCCACATCCCTCTAAACCCCAGCTTTAGTTTAGTTTAATTTAGTTTAGTTTAGTTTAGTTTAGTTTAGTTTAGTTTAGTTTAGTTTAGTTTAGTTTAGTTTAGTTTGGTTTAGTTTAGTTGTGTTTGGTTTAGTTTAGTTCATTGTCACGTGCACTGAGGAACAGTGAAAAACCTTTGTTGTGTGTTATTCAATCAGCGGAAAGACGATACATGATTACAATCAAGCCGTCCACAGCGTGCAGATGCAGGATAAAGGGAATAACATTTAGGTCATGATAATGCCCAGTAAAGTCCGATTAAGGATCGGACATTCAGGTGTCTCCAGTAAGGTAGATGGTAGTTCATGGCCGCTTTCTGTTTGGTGAGAGGATGGTTCAGTTGCCTGATAACAGCTGGGAAGAAACTGTCCCTGAAACTGGAGGTGCACGTTTTCACACTTCTGTACCTCTTGCCTGATGGGAGAGGGGAGAAGAGGGAGTGACCAGGGTGTGACTTGTCGTTGAATTAGCTGGTGGCCTTGCCAAGGCAGCGTAATGTGGAGATGGAGTCAATGGAAGGGAGGTTCACAAGAACAGTCTGAAGAAGGGTTCTGACCCGAAACATCTCATCCATGTTCTCTAGGAATGTTGCAGCACTTTGTGCCCTTATTTCTCTCTAAACTTCTTATCCATATATCTGTCTGAATTTATTTTAAAAGCCATAATTGTATCCCCTTTCTATAGCTTCCTCTGGCATCTCATTCCAGATACAAACAACCCTCTGAGACAAGAGATTGCCTCCTGAGGTCCCTCTGAAGTCCAGGCAAAATCCAGCTCTCTTCAAGTGACTGGCTGGGGTGTAATCCACTAAAGAAAAGACGGTGAAGCTAATATATTTGAACAAGTTCATTACAGCAAAAGTCAGGCGACTTTCAGATCTGTTCGCGGTGCTCTGGCAGTCAATTTAATCACTAAGATCTTGGCCGGTAATGGGAAAGATAGGCGAGATAATGAGACGTGGAACACTGCAGTCCCACAATGGTGGCCATCAAAATATTGCATTAAATATCTTACAGTGCTGGGCTCAAAAGATGTCAGCACCTTGTCTGTAATTGAATTCTGCAATGTGAAAGAACATCCTGTTATCAGGCTTCTGAACGGTCCTTCCGTAAGCTAGGATACTGTCCGATTCACCTCTACCCCATTGTGGACATTGGAATTTGTCTATGGAACTGGTGCACTACAATGCTGAGAACTACATTTTGCACCCTGTATCTTTCCCCTTTGCTCTATGTATTGTACCTTGAGTTTGACGTGATTGTATTTATGTATAGTATTATCTGATCTGTTTGGAAAGCATGCAAAACAAAGCTTTTCTTGTGCCTCAATGTGACAATAATAAAGCTAAACCTAAAGCAGGCCAATTGTTGCACGCTTCTCTCTAGTTTTATTAATAAATCTAAACCTAAACCTAAACATCCATGTAGTACTGAGGGACAGTAATCGGGCTGACGAGTCCATTCCTCTTCAATGGTGTAGAGCCTTTTCAGGCTTCTGAACGGTCCTTCCATGAGCTAGGGTAGTGTCCAATTCCCCCTCTGCCCCATTGTGAACATTGGACATTGTCTCTGGAACTGATACGCTACAATGCTGAGAACTATATTCTGCACCCTGTATCTTCCCCTTTGTTCTACATATTGTACCTGTGTTGGACTTGATTGTATTTATGCAGAGGATTATCTGATGTGATCGGAGAGAATGCAAAACAAAGCTTATCTCTGTACCTTGGTACACACGATCATAATGACACCAGTTCATCTCCATTAACAACAGTAAATCCCCCACCGCTCCCCTCCCCCAAGGTGTTCTCCAAGGCTCAGTCCTTGGCCCCCTCCTCTTCATCCTCTACCTGTTCCCCCTTGGTCAATTAATCTGCCGTCATGGTCTCAACTTCCACTGCTTCGCCGATGATATCCAGCTCCTCATCTCCAACAAGTCAATCTCCCCCACCACACACTCTACACTGACAAACTGCATCACTGAAATAAAATCTTGGCTTCAATCAAATTTCCTCAAACTCAATTGCAACAAATCTGAAATCATCATCATTGGTCCAAAAACGCTCACCAAATCCACCCAAAACTTCATCCTCAACATTGATGGTCTCCCAGTATCCACCTCCCCTCACATCCGGAATCTTGGAATCATCTTTGATCAAACCCTCTCCTTCGACAAACACATCAAACACATCACAAAGACAGCCTTCTTCCACCTCAAAAACATTGCCCGTCTCCGTCCATCCCTCTCCTCCACAGCTGCAGAAACTCTCATCCACGCCTTCATCACCTCCCGTCTGGACTACTGCAACAGCCTCCTCTATGGCGCACCCTCAAAAATCATCAGTAAACTTCAATACATTCAAAACTCCGCTGCCCGTCTACTCACCCACACCCCGATCCGTGACCATATCACCCCCGTCCTTTACAAACTCCACTGGCTCCCCATCCCCCAGAGAATCCAGTACAAAATCCTCCTCATAACCTACAAAGCCCTCCATAACCTGGCCCCATCCTACCTGACCGACCTCCTCCACAGGCACACTCCCACCTGCACCCTCCGCTCTGCTGCTGCCAATCTCCTATCCCCCCACATCCGGACCAAACTCAGATCCTGGGGGGACAGGGCTTTCTCCATCGCTGCTCCCACCCTATGGAACTGACTACCCCAAACCGTTAGAGACTCCTCCACACTCACCACATTCAAAACATCGCTGAAGTCTCACCTGTTCAGTACTGCCTTCAACCACTGAAGGTCACCTCACCTTCTGTCTCCTTTCTCTGTTCGTTTACTTATTTACTTATTTATCTATTTATTCATTTCCCTATGTTCTCTAAATCTCTGTAAAGCGTCTTTGAGTATATGAAAAGCGCTATATAAATAAAATGCATTATTATTATTATTATTATAATAAACCCAAACCTAAACCTTCATACCTTTGGAAAGCTAACTTGTGCCTCTCTCTTTCCCACCTCCGGCAGAGGGTTTCAGATTGAACCCTGGGCTGCTTCTCTCTCCACGGATGCTGCCCAGCCCGTTACTCTCCAGGAATGAGCACTGAATGCTGCCCACATCGCTCAGAGGATCACTAAAATGTTCCGTTCATTCGTTCCTCTTGTATCTGCAGCATGTTACAACA
This sequence comes from Rhinoraja longicauda, assembly GCF_053455715.1. NCBI lineage: Eukaryota > Metazoa > Chordata > Chondrichthyes > Rajiformes > Arhynchobatidae > Rhinoraja > Rhinoraja longicauda. Next base: position 22,835,540 of record NC_135958.1, on the reverse strand, counting down.
CATCATTAACTGCATTTCAAAAGTATTTCATCGAGTCTGAAGACCTTTGGGACATCTGAAGGAATGGCATAGAAATTTTGCTTCCTTTTACTTAGGAGGAAGGGATCAATCTTCCTCTGCGAGATTGTGCTTAAAAAATAACTCGAGAAGAAAATAGGAGCAGGAATAAGGCACTCGGAGACCATGGCCAGAGACCATGGGTCGATCCTGGCTACAGGTGCTGTCTCTGTGACCGCGTAGGTTTCCTCCAGGTGCTCTGGTTTCCTCCCACACACCAAAGACATACACGTTTGTAGGTTAATTGGCTTTGTTAAAATTGTAAATTGTCCCCAGTGTGTAGGATAGTGCTGGCCGGCGCGGACTCAGTGGGCCAAAGTGCCTGATTCCGCTGTATCTCTAAAGACCACACAGAGCATTGGAGGTCAGGATTGAGCCCATGTCCCTGGGACTGTGAGGTCGCAGCACTATAGAGACAGAGAGTTATAGAGTCACACAGCATGAAAACAGGCCCTTCGGCCCAACCCGTCCATGCCGACCGAAATGCCCCAACCAAGCTGGTGCCACTTGCCCACATTTGGCCCATGTCACCAGCAAACCTTTCCTATTCATGTACCTGTCCAAATATCCTTTAAAACTGTTATTGTACATGCCTCAACTACTTCCTCTGACAGCTCGTTCCATATACCCCATCACCCCCCGTGTGAAAAAGTTGCCCCTCAGCTTCCTATTAAATCTTTCCCTTTTCACCATAAAACCTATGTCCTCTGGTTCTTCATTTCCCGACCCTTGGAAAAAGAATGCGCACTCACTCTAATTATTCTCCACGTGATCACGTACATCTCTATAATTTCACCCCTCAGCCTCCTGCGCTTCAAGGAATAAGCTCATTGCCTGCACAATCTCTCCCTGTAGCTGAGGCCCTTGAGTCCTGGCAGCTTTCTCGTAAATCTTCGCAGCATTCTTTCCAGTTTACTGGCATCCTACCTACAGCAGGGTGACCAAAACTGAACACAATAATCCATGTGCGGTCTCACCAACGTTATGACTCTCAGACCCATCAGTGATACGAAAATTCACCAGCCTGTGTTTTCTATAAGTGTACTTGATCCATCCAAGTGCAATCACTGCTTCTATTGACGTGACCTTTCTGACAACATTAATTTAGATGAAACTAAATAAAAATCCTGTTGCAGTATTTACCTGTCATCATCAGTTCCCTTGAATGCCAACAACCTGTGTTTATGAAGCAGCTTTAACACAACAAAATCTTTGGGGGAAATTTATTAAACAAAATGTCGCCACAGAGGGAACCATCAAGTCATAGAGGTCAATTTTGTACATGGTATTAAAAGAAGGGAAAGGGTGACATTGAATTGTAATGGGTACAGAAGAGATTCACTGGGATGTTAACAGGGCTTGCAGGCTTGGATAGGCTGGAGCTTTTTTCTTTGAATGCAAGAGGCCGAGGGGTAACCTTATTGAGGTGAGTAAGATCATGAGGAGCATGGATAAAGTGAATGCCAACAGTCTTTTTTTTTCCCAGGGTAGAGGATTCTAAAGCCGGAGATCATAGACTTAAGGTGAGAGTGGAGCGGTTTAGGAGGGGCGACTCTGTGTACAAGCATGTCACAATGTCTGCAATACCTTTCCATTGCCTGTTGCAAGGAAATGCCTGAAATTGATTTTGTTCCTCAAATCCATTACAGAATAGCAAGAAACCAGCTGGCACATCACACAACATCCAACACATCATTGCTGTTTCCTCAACCCCCCCCCCCGCGGGACTGAGTGCCACATTCTCACCGGCTCTGGATGAAAAACATTCCTCCTGAGTATTTATTTCGGATTAATTCATGACCGCCTTGTATATACGGTCCGGAATTTGGTTCTCTTACACAATCAGGGTAATTCACAGGGCGTTCAATTTCTGTTTTTCTTCTGCAACAGAGAAGGTGCAGGGAATGAATGGTTAGAAAGAAAGCATTAAATCTCTCTAGGTGATAATAGCCGTGACAGCTACTCCCTGGTCAGATCCTCTAATAAAACCTCTTCACTCAACCAGTGTAAGACAGTGTTGTGCCTCCTCTGTGGAAATAGCACGAGTCACTAGGGTAGCAGAACGCTCTTTGAGGAGTAATACCATTTTCTTTGAAAGGCAAGGCAATATCTTTTACTCAAAATTAAATAGTTTCATAAAATTTCTATCAAATGTTTGGACATCTGCTTAATTAACTGTGGGAAACTCAAGGATCTAGCCCCAGGAAAGGCCCGATTAGAGAGTAGTAGAGTCACACAGCACTAAAACAGCCCTTCGGCCCAAAGCATGTATACCGACCAAGATGCCCAGTCCAACCTAATCCCATTTATAGAATCAAGGAACTGCGGATGCTGGTTTATACCAAAGGTAGACACAGAGTGCTGGAGTAACTCAACGGGTCAGGCAGCATCTCTGGAGAATAAAAATGGGTGATGTTTCATGCTTCAGACTCAAAAAAGAAGGGTCTCGACCCAAAACATCACCCATCCTTTGTCTCCAAAGATGCAGCCTGACCCGTTGATTTAATCCAGCACTTTGTGTCTATCTCTAGAACCAGTTGCCCACGTTTGGCCCATATTCTTCTAAACTTTACCTATCCATGTATCTCTCCAAATGTCTTTTAAATGTTGTTATTGTACCCGCCTCAACTGAGCAAGTTGCCTCTCAGGTTTCTATTAAATCTTTCCCCTCCAACTTAAACCTATACCCTCTGGTTCTTGATTTCTCTGCTCTGTGAAAAAGACTGAGTGCATTCACCATATCTCTTCCCCTCTCTCCCAACCTATTCACCTCATGTTTATATCCATTCACCTCATGATTATACCCTCATGATTATTTTCCTCACAATTTTATCAATAAGATCACCTCCTTGCACTCCAAGACACATGGATATGCAGGAACGGAGAGTTGTGGATTATGTACAGGCAGGTAAGAGTTGGTCTTGGCATCTTGATCAGTACAGACAGTCTGGGCCATAGGGCTTGTTCCTGCACTGCACTGTTCTATATGAAAAAAATGTAACTCAGCGGGTCAAGCAGCATCTTTAGAGAACATGGATCGGTGACGTTTCGGGTCGGGACCCTTGCTCCGGAGAGAGAAGGCGAGTGTCTTCAAAGTAGGCGAAGCTGTACAGAGTGGTGGAGCAGCAATGGGGAACACCAATGGCTACGCTTGGCCAGGCCGATCCTGTAACGCCACCAGGAGAATGGGCCTTTATGGTCAGGTTAAGAACTCTGAACTTATTACAATTAGGACTTGAAAATGGTGCCAAACCTGGAGTTTCTTGTTTACCATCTCAGCGAGGTGGGCTATCAGAGAGCCAGGGGGGGGGGCAAGAGCCACTCGGCAGGGGGGGGGGGGGGGTGGGGGGGCACCGAGAACGATGGGGAAACCCGGTGGGGGGACCACCAGCTGCCGTGTGCGGCAGGCAGTAGGTGGGACTGTTGGGTGAACGTTTGTAACTTTGTCAGCGCCAAAGCATGGTGACACTTGTGTACTGCCGTCTGTTGCATGATTTTACTGAGTTGCATGCATAAATAACAAAGCATTTCACTCCACCTAGGTACATGCGACAATAAAGTGTCATTGAATCTTTGAATCATTGCAATGAATCATTGTACTATTTCTATACACTTGTACCGTACCTAAGATATGTATAGTAATGCTTGCACTGAACTGTATGCAAAAAAATAATTTCACTGTACCTAAGTACAAATGGTAATGAAGTACTCTTGAACAAATGGCAATAAGGTACTCTCGATGGTGTCTACACCCGAATGCTGAGAAAAGTTCAAAATGTCAGTTGGAGCGACCACACCACCAGTGCCAAGCTCTGTGGGGAGATTCCACCTCTGACCGAGAAGATCGGGTCGAGAAGGATGAGGTTCGCTGGTCATTGCCACCGCCACCCAGAAATACCAGCAAACAAGGTTGTGCTGTGGGAACCCAACCATGGAAGACGGAACCCGGGACGTTGATGGAAGACTCTGATGACGCTGAAGACGTTGATGGAAGACGCATATGTAGCGACAAAAGAGGAGCTTGCCAGCTGCATGGAGGACAGAGATGTGTGGTGCGTCCATCACCGTGCCCGTCGGGAACCAGCACCACTGCGTCGCTAATGTTTTCAACGATTTTAAATTAATTAAATTGAACCATTGAACTGTTGAACCATTGAACTTGAGGCGATTTCCCAGTGGACCAGTAAAATGTAGAAACAGGTAACTGCAACTGCTGGTTTACAAAGAAAGGTCCCGACCTAAAACGTCAACTACCGGTGTTCTCCAGAGATGCTACCTGACCCGTTGAGTTACTCCAGCACTTTGTATCTTTGTTTGTTATCCAGCATCTACAGTTCCCTGTTTCTGTACTCTACTGTTCTACGTTCCTGCTACTGATCTCTGGCAGATCTAGCCAACTCTGTCACTACAATGACATTGCACAAGAGAAATCTAATGTTGTTCCTTACTGGGCAAACGCGGTTCAACATCTGGCCAGGGGACAGGCCGTGGGAGTACGTTATTTTTAACCTCAGCTCTGCGAGCCAGACTTTGTTCTGTCTGGTTCTGAGTGATCAAAGAGGCCAATGCTGAGCGCAGATGTGCTGCTGCAAACCAGTCAGGAGTCACTCAAGCTTCAAGTCATCTATAATATAGCATCATCCGTGGGTCGCCTGGGTTTAACTGTTTGAGATCTCCACACAGTTTCACTTTTTTAGAGATACATGGATTACGCGCAGGTCATAAGTGATGGTCTTAGCAACATGTTCGGCACAGAGATTGTGGGATGAAGTTTCATTTAGTTTAGTTTAGTGATACGGGATGCGTGGAAACAGGCCCTTCGGCCCACTGAGTCCACGCTGACTAGCGATCACCCTGTGCACTAACACTATCGTACACATAGGGACAATTTTACAACTTAACGACGCCAATTAACCGACAAAACCTGCACGTTTTTGGAGTGTGGGAGGAAGCCAGAGCTCCCAGAGAAAACCCACGTGGTCACAGGGAGAATGTCCAAACTCCATACAGACAGCACCCACAGTCAGGGTCGAACCCATGTCTCTGCCACTGAAAGGCAGCAACTCTACTGCTGCGCCAGTATGCTGCCCTTGTTGGGCAAAAAGGGACAGCGTGGATGTGATAGGCTGAAGGGCCTGTTTCTGTGTTGTACGACTCTATGACTCCATGGAATATGTTCTTCTCCAACACATCATCAGTGGATTGCCAATCATTGGTTTTAACAAATCAGGACCCAGAATCCCCCCTCCCCCCCCCATCCCAGTCATCAATAAGCTTTCCCTCTTTGCGTCCTCCCTTCCCCCAGCTTTGTTTCAGCTTTCCCTTGCAGCTGGAAACTTTCCAAAGTGACTTCACGCTTTCCTGGATCATTGAGAATTTAAAATAAATAAAGTGTCCCATCACAATGAATAAATGTGAGAAACAAAATCCCAGATTGAGTTCAGAAGCGAGTTTGAAATTCCTGCTTTGAAATCGTGCACAAGCAGTGCAACATTGCTGGCCTTGGTTTCCAGGGGTCAGTGCTGAGCGATCTGTTGTTTGTGATTATATATAAACAACTCGGACAAAAATGTACGTGGGTTGAAGGATAAGTTGGCGTAAGAATACAAAATTGTTTGGTACTGCAGACAGTGAGGAAGGCAGTCAAAGAACACAGCAGAACATCAAACAGTTACTGATTAGTTTAGTTCATTAGTTTATTGTCATGTGCAGGAGGTACAGTGAAAAGCTTTGGTTGCGTGCTAACTAGTCAGCAGAAAGACAATACATGATTACATTCGAGCCGTTTACAGTGTATAGATACATGATAGGGAATAACGTTTAGTGCAAGGTAAAGCCAGTAAAGTCTGATTAAAGATTAGAAGATCATAGTTAAAGTAAGTAAATTTGCTGTAGGAGTAGAGATTTAAGTAAGTGGAGTTATTGGAATATATGATTGTTCATCTGCTTCTGTGGCTAGCACATGAATAGTCGCCTGGGTTGGGTGCCAATATGGGAAGTGGCAAATGGCGTTTAATCTGAGCAAGTGTGAGATGTTGCACTTTGGTCAGGTGAAATGTAATAGGGAAGTTTGTATATAACAGTATATATATATATATATATAAGAGTTTGTATATATGCAGATCGGCCTTAGGGTCCAAGCCGACAGCTCACTGAAAGTGAGCACATGAGGCTGAGGCGAGATTATATAGAGGTGTATAAAATCATGAAGGGGAATACATCGGATGAATGCACAGAGTCTTTTACCCAGAGTCAGGGAATCAAGGACATACATTTAAGGTGAGAGGGGAATAATTTAATAGGAACCTGAGGGGAATTTTATTTACACAGAGGGTGGTTATTGTATGGAAGAGGTCGGCACAGTGGCGCAATGGTGGAGTTGCTGTCTTACAGCGCCAGAGACCCAGTTTAATCCTGACCACAGGTGCTGTCTGTACGGAGTTTGCACGTTCTCCCTGTGACCGTGTGGGTTTTCTCCAGATGCTCAGGTTTTCTCCCATGTTCCAAAGATGTACAGGTCTGTAGGTTAATTGATTTCAGTGTAGGATGGAACTAGTGTTTGGGCGGTCGCTGGTCAGCGTGGACTTGTGGGCTGAGTGCCTGTTTCCATGCTGTATCTCTAAACTAAAAACTAAACTAAAAGGGAGAGAGGGGAGAAGAGGGAGTGGCCAGGATCAGACTTGTCCTTGATTATGCGTGTGACCTTGCAAAGGCAGCGTGAACGGTAGATGGAGTCAATGGAAGAGAGGTAATGGTCTGGGTAATGGTCTGGGCTATGTCCACCATTCTCTGCAATTTCTTGCAGTCTCGGATGGGGCTGTTCCCCAACCACCCTGCAATGATTCCTGATAAAATGCTTTTGCGGTTCGTGTCTGTGTGTCTGTGTCTGTGTTTACATCTCAGCGAGTCAGTTTGGGAATGTTAAAGTCCATCATTATTTGAAAAGAAATTTTGATTTAAAGTAAAAGTGAAGTGGCCACGAAGCTCTCTGACTGACATAAAATATAATGGATTTAATGATGCCTGTTTGAAGAGAAATTCTGTTCCTCTTTATTCCTTCTCTTCTCTGGGCATCTACAGCTCCACATCACACTTCATGTTTGTTAGAAATCTCCCCTCAAGGTATACTGAGGTCTACAAAATTAGGAGTATAGTTATTACAAAGGCATCTACCTTGCCTCATAATGCAGAGCAAGGGAATGGTTGGTCTATGACAGGTGGGGTCCAGAGGAGACTGAGAGGGGTGCTAGGGTTGTGAACTGGGAGGGGATGGAGATGTTCGCTATGGCGGAGGGAACAAAGACTACAGAGAGTAGCGGACACTGCCCAGTCCATCAGGGGTACTGACCTCCCCACTATCAAAGGGATCTACAGGAGACGCTGCCTCAAACAGGGAGCCAGCATTATCAGAGACCCACACCACCCTGGCCATGCTCTCATCTCGTTACTACCTTTGGCAAGGTATGGGAGCCTGAAGACCGTGACCTCCAGGTTCAAGAACAGCTTCTTCCCAACAACCATCAGGCTCTTGAGCACTGCACAACACAAGCCTCAGTAACTGTGAAGTTCTATGGACTGTATCTTTGATTGTTCTACGGACTTTGGCTTTGCACCATACGCTGATCAGCCAAAACATTATGACCACCTGCCTAGTATGCTGTTGGTCCTCCGTGTGCCGCCAAAACAACGCCGACCCGCCGAGGCATGGACTCTACAAGACCCCTGAAGGTGTCCTGTGGTGTCTGGCATCAAAACATTAGCGGCAGATCCGTCAAGTCCTGTAAGTTGCAAGGTGGAGCAGCCGTGCATCGGACTTGTCGATCCAGCACATCCCACAGATGCTCAATTGGATTGAGATCTGGAGAATTTGGAGGCCAGGGCAACACCGTGAACACTTCACCATGTTCCTCAAACCATTCCCGATCTGTAGCAGGGCACATTATCCTGTTGAAAGAGGACACTGCCAACAGGGAATACCATTGCCATGAAGGGGTGTACCTGGTCTGCAACGATGTTTAGGTAGGTGACATGTGTCATATTGACGTCCACATGAATGGCCGGACCCAGGGTTTCCCAGCAGAACATTGCCCAGAGCATCACACTCCCTCCACCGGCTTGTCGTCTTCCCACAGTCGGTTCGGACCAGACGGGATAGCCTTCGTTGCCCTCGCACATCGACAAGCCTTGTGCGCGCAACACCCTGTCGCCGGTTTGTGGTTTGTCCCTACTCGGACCACTGTTGGTAGGTACTCACCACTGCTGACCGGGAGCACCCCACAAGCCTTGCCATTTCAGAAATGCTTTGACCCAGTCGTCTGGCCATAACAATTTGGCCCTTATCAAAGTCGCTCAGGTCTTTACTTCTGGCCATTTCTCCTACAGCCAACACATCAACTTCAAGAACTGACTGTTCACTTGCTGCCTAATATATCCCACCCCTTGACAGGTGCCATATCCCACCCCTTGACAGGTGCCATTGTAATAAGATAACCATTGTTATTCACTTCACCTGTCAGTAGTCATAATGTTTTGGCTGATCTGTGTAGTGGTTATCTATTTATCTACTCCTCAGTAAAAGGCCCATGACAACCTGCTTGGAGTTTGCCAAAAGGCACCTAAAGGACTCTCAGACCATGAGAAACAAGATTCTCTGGTTTGATGAAACCAAGATTGAACTCTTTGGCCTGAATGCCAAGCGGCCCCGTTCATCACCTGGCTAATACCATACCTACGGTGAAGCATGGTGGTGGCAGCATCATGCTGTGGGGATGTTTTTCAGCGGCAGGAACTAGGAGACTAGTCATGATCGAGGGAAAGATGAACGGAGCAAAGTACAGAGAGATCCTTGATGAAAACCTGCTCCAGAGCGTTCTGGACCTCAGACTGGGGCGGAGGTTTACCTTCCAACAGGACAATGACCCTAAGCACACAGGCAAGACAACGCAGGAGTGGCTTCGTGACAAGTCTGTGAATGTCCTTGAGTGGCCCAGCCAGAGCCCAGACTTGAACCCGATCGAACATCTCTGGAGGGACCTGAAAATAGCTGTGCATCGACGCTCCCCATCCAACCCGACCGAGCTTGAGAGGATCTGCTGAGAAGAATGGGAGAAATTACCCAAGTACAGGTGTGCCAAGCTTGTAGTGTCATACCCAAGAAGACTTGAGGCTGTATTCGCTGCCAAAGGTGCCTGAAATTACTGAATAAAGGGTCTGAATACTTATGTAAATGTGATATTACAGTTATTTCTTTTTAATTACTTTGCAAACATTTCTAAACACCTGTTTACACTTTTTTATTATGGGGTATTATGTGTAGATTGATGATTTAAAAAAATGCATTTAATCCATTTTAAAATAAGGCTGTAACGTAACAAAATGTGGAAGAAGTGAAGAGATCTGAATACTTTCTGAATGCACTGTACATCCTTTTATTCTGAGTCTATGGCCTCTGGTCCCAGATTCTCTCACTAGTAGAAACATCCTCTCCATATCCTCTCTATTCAGCCTTTTCACTATTCAACAATGAAACACTCTTGACTCTTGACTTTTGAGGTATGGATTGGAAGAGGGATTTGAAATGCAAAAAAAGAGAAAAAATAATAAACGCAGGAACTGTGCAGAGCAAAACCAGAATAGATGGTTCTCGAAAACTGCTGAAATCCAAGTTAAAAGTTAACTTATGTTTACAGGCCCCACAGTGTTTAGGTAAATATTTTTTGGCAATGTAATTTTCCAGTGGTAAAGGAATTCTTTTTTCCCATGCAACTGAGGACTCTGAGATCAGCCCGTCTCCCAAGTAAGTTATTATCCCTCGAGCCTTAATCAGTGAAACAAACACTTCCATTTAATGATATAATGTGAAACATTCTCTCGTTGGTTCGTGCATTCTGACAGCCTGTTAGTGCTCTAAGTGTCCCATGAGTTATAGTGGGATAGATGGAGATTGAGGCAAGAAAGAACTTCACATATTCCCAAAGCCAGTGAGCTACCTTTGTGTGTGCATGGTGATGCAGCACTACTCTGTACAAGGCAAGAGCCAACAAAAGAAAGGTGACAAGAATTGTATTTTATTCAGTGATAATGCTTGAGGGATAAACATTGGGCAAAAACACTTGGGATATCTTTTCCTAAAGTGATACCAGATCTCTCCTGTATCCACCTGAGAAGGCAGAAGGAATCGAACTTCACTGCCACGACTACATAAAATTAATGATTTTTCCCAAGGTGGAGGATTCTAAAACTAGAAGGTGTGGGCTTTAAGGTGAGTGGAGAGAGATTGAACAGGGGCGTCAGGGGCAACCTTTTCACTCTGAGGGTAGCCTGTATCTAGGACAAGGTGCCAGAGGAAGCTGTAGAAGTGGATACAATTGTGATTGTTCAAAGACGTTTGGACTGATGTATGGATAGGAAGGGTTTGGAGGGATAAGGGCCAAATGTGGATATGGACGATGAGCCACTGTGGTTGGCATGGTCATGATGGGTTGAAGGGCCTGTTTCCATGCTGTACAACTCTATGACTCTATGATTTTATCCAGAATGTACAACAGTCGAGACCAAAGTGGGAACCAAACTGCAATGTTATATCTTACACTAAATACTGTACCCTTTATCTTTTATCTGTACATGTGGAAGGCTTGATTGTATTCATGTATAGCCTTGTCGTTACATGAAAAGCACGCAAACAAAAGCTTTTCAGTATACCTCGGTACATGTGTGAACAATAAACTAAACTAAACAAAACTTCCCTACACTCTCTCCAGTTTAAGGGCATCTTTCCTTTAGCAGGGTGACCATAGCTAAACACAATATTCCAAGTGCGGCCTCACCAACGTCTCGTACAGTGTCATGAACTTATCTGTTCAGGCGGATACAAAGCAATTAGCTCGTTCCAAAATCAACTTGTAAGTTTTCGCAAAAAAAAAGATGTTAAACACTAATTAACTGCATCAGGCGGCAAAGGGAAGTCTTCGGTACTTGGGAGGCAACTAGATCATTGCCTCGAACCCATTACACTTGTCACACACAGCAAGAAAATATCAGCCAGCTCCCCTGAGCCTGGGATAGTTGCTTTCCTGTGCCAGCTACCCATGCCTAATTAGCGAACAAACCCACTGTGCAAACTACACGCAGGTGGGGATGGGAGGTGGCAGTACACTCAGCAATAAGCTCAATTTAATTTCTGCAGGATAAAAAAAAAAAAAAGTGATTATAAAGTTCATACAAGCATTATCTTAATCTACAGAACATGACCTTTGATTTAAGAGTGATTTTAGAGCACTTGCTTCATATTTTACCTTTGGGAATTTTTAAAGTAAATTTTAAGATTAACATTTGGTGCGTTGCACACAGAAGCTGTTCCAATTAAAGCCATTATGTGTTGATCATTGGCTCTAATGCTTTGTCACAAACAGGCCACTGAGGACCGTTCCAATATTCAGTGCACAAGTGACAATGGCCATCGTTTCTCTTGTGGAACAAGCTCTATGTTTATTGCTGCCCTCCCGAATCGTGGATGAAAAGCAAGATATTCCGAAAGAAAATACGCAGTGCTGGAGGAACTCAGTGGGAGTGGAGGCAGTGGCAGGAACGGGCAGTCAATGTTTTGGGTCAGGAACCTTCTTCAGACTCAAAAATTCGACCTGAAACATCATCTGTCCATTTCCTCCAGCGATGCTGCCTGACCCATTGGGTTCAATGGTGAAATGGTTCAATGATTCAATGTTGCTCTCATTGTCACGTGTACGAAGTGCAAACGCACAGTGAAATTCTTCTCTTGCAAACAGTAAGAGGTGCCATGTTTTAAAGTCCAGTCGCACTCTAGTTGTTATGAGTGGGGCCTGTTCCAGGCAAGCTCCAGGCTGTTGTGGGCCTCCAGTCATCGCCTTCCTTAGACGTATGGATAGACCAGTGAACCGACGTCCCTATCCTCCCCCGTCCACCTTTGTTCCCCGGTGGGGGGGGGGGGGGGGGGGCGCCTCCCGCAGAGTGCAGAAGGACCTGTGGTCCAGCAATGTTAGCACAGATTTTCTATCTTTAGACTTTAGGCTTTAGAGATACAGCACGGAAGCAGGCCCTTTAGCCCACCGAGTCGGCACCAACCAGTGATCACCCTGTACACGAACACTATCCCACACACTAGGGGCAATTTACAACTTTACCAAAGCCAATTAACCTACAAACCCGTAAGTCTTTGGATTGTGGGAGAAAGCCGGAGCACCCGGAGAAAACACACACAGTCACAAGAACGTACAAACTCCGTTCAGACAGCACCCGTAGTCAGGTTCGAACGCGGGACTCCGGCACTGTAGGCACGCCACTGTAGATCTCTAACTGCCTTGGACTGAGGAGTCAGTCGTCAAACATATCCTGGGCCGAGACTCACACACAGGCCAGCGTGGGTGAGGACCATGGTTCCTCCTCTGTAGGAATTAGTGAGCAGGGTAGATGTTTTAAATGATATGCCGGTTTCATGGTATGCTTGCCTTTATAAATCAGAGCATCGAGTATAGAAGTTGGGATGTAATGTTAAAATTGTACAGGGCATTGGTGAGGCCGAATCTGGAGTATGGTGTGCAGTTCTGGTCGCCAAATTATAGGAAAGATGTCGACAAAATGGAGAGGGTACAGAGGAGATTTACTAGAATGTTGCCTGGGTTTCAGCACTTAAGCTACAGAGAGAGGTTGAACAGGTTGGGTCTTTATTCTTTGGAGCGTAGAAGGTTGAGGGGGGACTTGATAGAGGTTTTTAAATTTTTGAGAGGGACGGACAGAGTTGACGTGGGTAGGCTCTTCCCTTTGAGAGTGGGGAAGATTCCAACAAGGGGACATAGCTTCAGAATTGAGGGACAAAAGTTTAGGGGTAACATGAGGGGTAACTTCTTTACTCAGAGGGTGGTGGCTGTATGGAATGGGCTTCCGGTGGAAGTGGTGGAGGCTGGCTCGATTTTATTATTTAAGAGTAAATTGGATAGGTATATGGATAAAAGGGGATTAGAGGGTTATGGTCTGAGTGCAGGTAGATGAGACTAGGTCAGGGAGAGTGGTCGGCGTGGACTGGAAGGGCCGAACGGGCCTGTTTCCGTGCTGTAGTTGTTATATGGTTATATGGTTATATGGCCTATGAAACTGCCTTGTTGCTGCCTGGATTTAAAACTCCAGACTTAATTAATTACTTGAGTTTAAATTTCCCAAGGCGCCATTGAAAATCAAAATAAAACCAGCGGATGCTGGAAACAGTCTCCAGGTCCGCTTGCACCAAAGCTTCTGCTTCTTGTCTCAGGTACTAAGGTGGAATTTGAACACCCCTTCTCTAGATGAATGTTCCAGAACCCCAAATGTAACAACAGTATGTTATAACTCCGCCAAGTGCAATTCCGGAAATGAGTGTAATAAATGAAGGAATTTACTGGAGATGCCTGTTCTGCTATAAAGTCATCGAGTCATAGAGTTGCATAGAATGGAAACAGGCCCTTCATCTCACCTTGTCCCTGCCCAGTAGGTTTATAAACAGGACTATTCCCATTTGCCTATGGCCTTCTAAACCCTTCCTGTCCATATATCTGTCCAAATGTGTTTAAAAAATCGTAACTGCATCTGCTTCAATAGCATCATCTGGCAGCTCATTTCAGATATGAACTATCCTCTGATACAACTTGCCCCTGAGGTACCTTTACACTTTAGCCATTAGTGATACAGCGTGGAAACAGGCCCTTTGGCCCATTGAATCCGTGTTGACCAATGATCACCTCAAATTCTAGCCACTATCCTTCACACTAGGGACAATTTACAATTTACAGAAGCCAATTAATCTACAAACCTGTACGTCCTTGGAGTGTGGGAGGAAACCAGAGCACCCGGAGAAAACACACATGGTCACAGGAAGAACGTACAAATTCTGTAGTCAGGATCGAACCCGGTTCTCTGGCGCTGTAAGGCAGCAACTTTACCACTGCACCACTATGCCACCCTAAATCCCTATTAAATCTCTCCCTCGCTCATTGTAAGGCTATTCCTGCTAGCTTTTGAATCCTCTACCCTGGGAACAAGTCTGTGAACATTCATTTCATCCATATCCCATCGATGTTCAAAATAGAGATGAGTTTTGAATAAGAAAATGGGTGAGAATCACCAAATGCCTGGAGTGGGATTCGAACTCAGACTTGTTGACCCACGTGTGTGAGCTGCTGACATTAGCGGGGCAGCAGAGCACAGGTGATGCAGCAGAACAGCGGGAAGATGCTGCAATTAATAAAGAGGGATATCTCTGCTGATTAAGACAGAAACTGTACCAGTTCAGTTCACCGTGCCCTAGAGCTGTAGGACTTTGTCAGGGTCCAAACCGCAGAAGAGAATTCAGATTAGAGTGCATACGTTAGTGCTGCAGGCAGTTAATGAGTTTCAGCTTCGAGGAATACAGCCCCCATGTCATTCAGCCCTGCAGTAGAGGCCAGGCACCTTCATGCAGCTTTCTGTCATTTTCATTGAATCGCCAATGTGCATTGCACTGGGCCATGGAACGTCAGTGCCGAACACGATGACCAGGGGTTTCAAAAACAAGAGGGCATAGGTTTAAGGTGAAAACATTGAACAGAAAACAGTACAGCAAAGGAACAGGCCCTTCGGACCACAATGTTCATGCCTCATCTCTGCCGACACGTGATCCATATCTCTCCGTTCTCTGCAAGTCAATGTGCCCATCTAAAATCCTCGTAAACACCACTATTGTAAGTGCTTCCACCACCACCCCGGGCAGTGTGTTCCAGGCCCCCACCACTCTCTGTGAACAAAAACGCATCCCGCACATCTCCTTTAAACTTTTCCCCTCTCACCTTAAGCGCCACACTGGTGCAATGTTTAAGCAGCAAAGGTGAGTGGTATTGATGCATTGTGAGGGAGTGTATTGATTTAATGGTAGCATGAATGCAGAGAAAGTTGTGAGCCATTGTGTTTCCTCTATGTATCTTGAGTAAAATATATTTTGGAAATTAAAAAAACATAAACTTAATGAGTTCTTACTCTCGAGAGTTAAAAAAAAAAAAGAGCTGATAGCATACGGAATTGGTACGAGAAAAAAAAGACAAAGTTCTGGAATAACGCAGCGGGTCAGGCAGCATCTCTGGAGAACATGGATAGGTGACGTTTCACAGAGTGCTGGAGTAACTCAGCGGGTCAGGCAGCATCGCTGGAGAACATGGATAGGTAACTTTTTGACTCAAACGGATTGTGGTAGGGAGGGGATAAATCTGTTAGAGAGGTGAGCAGGACCACTCCTGGAGAGTGATAGGTGGGTATAGGTGTGCACAGTGGCGCAGATATAGAGTTGCTGCCTCACAGCGTCAGAGACCTGGATTCGATCCTGACTACGTGCTGTTTGGATGGAGTTTGTACGTTCTCCTTGTGACAGCGGGTGCTCCAGTTTCCCCCCAAATTACAAATACACACAGGTTTGTAGGCTAATCGGCTTGTAAAAATTGTAAATTAGCGCTAGTGTGTACGATAGTGCTAGTGTACAGAGTGATCGCTGCCCGACGTGGACTCGGGGGGCCGAAGAGTCTGTTTCCGTGCTGTATCTCTAAAGTCTAAAGAGAAAAGTAAAGAGGTCTCCTGAGGAAACATTAAATTGAGTAACACCAAGCCACATCTGTTCCAGTTCAAATATTTGGACCTTTTTCATCGGCGGCAGATTTCATCATTTGTGTTTGTTGATGTGCAGGCCGTGTTATTGCACATCAACACTGTTTACAAGCTTGTTTAGATATCCTGCCAAACTATTCCATCCATTTGTCTTCACAAGATCCAAAGGATACATTCCACTGAAGATGCCCCTGTTGCCTTTCTCTAACTCTCTCTCTCTTCTGATTGCAGAACCCGCTCATTGGAGATCCTCAAACTATCTTGAATCGGATTTTACTGGACTTTATCCTGCAATAAACCGTATGACTCCTGAGATGCTGTCTGACCCGCTGAGTTACTTCAGCTTTTTGTGTCTATCTTCTTTTTGACTCTATGACTCTACAGCAGCTATCAAAGCCAAGGACAAATCACACCTCAGTCATTGGAGTTTCTACGTTCTACTGGGGATGGTTGGAGTTTTCTCTGGGTGCTCCGGTTTCCTCCCACATTCCAGAGACGTGCAGGTTTGTAGGTTAACTGGCTTCTGTAAATTGACCCTAGAGTGTAGGATGCGAAACTGGGGTAGCATAGAACTGGTGTATGTGTGATTGCTGGTCAGCGTGGTCTCAGTCGGCCAAAGGGCCTGTTTCTGCGCTGCACTAAACTAAACTAAAGTAAACTAAACTAAAATTAAACTGAACATTATTCGCTACAATATATCTTGTATCTGGGTGGCTTGATTGTAATCATGTATTGTCTTTCCCCAGACTAGATAGCATGCAACTAAAGAATTTACCTTGTACACGTGACAATAAACTAAACTGAACTAAACCAGTCATGTGTATCGAGATACAGTGAACAGTTTTGTTAGCATTCTGTCCAGTCATATCGTACTCCTGATGAGTACAGTCAAGCCATACGCAAGTACAACAGGTAGAGAAAAATACCAGAGTGCAGAATATAGTGTTACAGTGTTGCAACATTATAGGTACAGTGAAAAACTGCAGGTCCCACAATCAAGTCAAGTCAAGTCAATTTTATTTGTATAGCACATTTAAAAACAACCCACGTTGACCAAAGTGCTGTACATCTGATTAGGTACTAAGGAAAAAAATGAAACATACAGTAGCACACAAACATAACAGCACATACAAAACAGTTCACAGCGCCTCCTCAATGAGCCTCAAACGCTAGGGAATAGAAATAGGTTTTGAGCCTGGACTTAAAGGAGTCGATGGAGGGGGCAGTTCTGATGGGGAGAGGGATGCTGTTCCACAGTCTAGGAGCTGCAACCGCAAAAGCGCGGTCACCCCTGAGCTTAAGCCTAGACCGCGGGATAGTGAGTAGCCCCAAGTCGGCCGACCTGAGGGACCTGGAGCTAGAGAGGTGGGTTAGAAGATTTTTGATGTAGGGGGGGGAATGTCCATTTAGGGCTTTATATGTGAATAGGAGGAGCTTGAAGTTGATTCTGTACCGTACAGGGAGCCAGGTTGGTTGGTTGGTTGGAATGAGGTAGGTTGGAAGATTGGGCATCCATCCTTAGCTTATGGAAGGACTGTTCTGGAGGAAACAGCTTTTTCCCCGTGTTATCTGAATCTACATAACTCCACACACAGACAGCACCCGAGGTCAGGATCGAACTGCGGTCTCTGGTGCAGTGAGGCTGCAGTTCCACCCACTGCACCGCCCTGTAATTAACTGCGCAGGAATCCTGAAATTCGTGCAACCATCTCAAAGACCCACAAATCTCAGCGTATGGAAGTAAACCGCTGCCTGAATGCGTGACACAGTGCCATTTAAGCTTGCGGTTTTTAAAAGAATATAGTGTTCCTGACCAGAAGCCCTTCATTTTTATAAAGCGCTGTGTGTTGTGGGTGTGGGACTGGGGGGGGCAGGGCAGTGAGGGAAAATAAAACTGATTTGGTATTTATATAGAAAACAGCGTTAATGAATCCCGCATGCTTGCAACCTATTCATTGAGGTTTCTCTCAAACCCCAGGCAATACAGGCTGACTTCATTCTTCTCATGTCACTGAATACCATCGGAATTTCACTCTGTTCCTTTTCCTGTGCCCTCATCTCTGGTTTCTCTTAATTTATAACAAATGTTACCAGCTCACTGATCGGCAGATAATTAACATTTTTTTAGGACTTTAACTTAAACCATCTGGTTTGGTGCTATCTTTAGAGGGGGGGGAAGAAGGAAAAGGGCAGATTGCAGAGAAGACAGGGGAGATAAAGCAGGCAGACACAGGGCAAGTGTCACATTGCGTCTGGATCCTGTCTTTATACCAGTTTTGGCTGTCAAGGTTGCTGATACAGGCCCATTCCCCTTCAATAAAAAACATGTGCGTTTCCAGTTGCATTTTTGGTGTGTTTGCGTTAACTCTTGCTGTACTGACTTTGCGAGCCAAGAGTCAATTGTACCGGCAAATGGAACAATGAAATTCTTACTTGCACCAATGTAGGAAGGAGCTGCAGATGCTGGTTTGCATCAAAGATAGACGCAAAATGCTGGAGTAACCCAACGGGTCATGTGGCATCTGGCATCTCTGGAGAAAAGGAATGGGCGGCATTTCGGGTCGAGTCCCCCACCCCCTACCACAATATTCAGTCTTAAGAAGCTTATCAACCCGAAACGTCACCCATTCCTTCTCTCCAGAGATGCTGCCTGTCCTGCTGAATTCCTCCAGCATTTTGTGTTTGTCTTCCATATACATATATACCCACACAGATATCACAAAATGCTGGAGTAACTCAGCAGGTCAGGCAGCATCTAGGAAAGAGGGAATGGGTGACATTTCGGGTCGAGACCCTGAAGAAGGGTGTCGACCCGAAACGTCACCCATTCCTTCTCTCTGAGATGCTGCCTGACCTGCTGAGTTACCCCAGCATTTTGTGATACCTTCGATTTGTACCAGCATCTGCAGTTATTTTCCTACCCACAGATATATACACACACATATACATACACACACACATAAGCACACACACATATATATATATGTGTATAGACAGTGCACATATATAGTGCATAATGCATATTTTGCACTATAATGGTAACAGTACTATGGTTATTAATTCATGTATTATTGATTAATATATGTCAGTGTATTTTGCATGTGAAGCTGAAGCAAGTAGGACCATTTCATTGTTCCATTTGTCACTACGAATAACAATGAAACACTTTTGACGCATCCTAAAACAAAAAATTACAAAGTAAACAAACCATTTTGTAAATGCTGGCACATCTTGAAAACTTGGTGGTGATTTCAACAGCTCAAATTCTGAAAGTGTTGAGATTTGAATTTACATGGCCTATATTATTTATTAGTCCAGAGGCAAGTCAATGACACAAACTGTTTGCTGCCTCTGTGTCAGCAGGACTCCATGGTTATGTGGCAGGTCCTATGAAGTCATGGGACATCCTGGGGTGAAGACATGTCATCGGCAGCCACCGTCACAGCAGGGGAGGTGCTTGTGTGAACAGTATCTGATAGCAAAGACTCCTCCAAAGTTGATTAATTGAAGCCAGAAGCCAAAGTAGGTGTTAATCTCCCTGGCAGAGTGTCACACACACACACAGAGGCCAGCTCAATGCTGTTAGCATCTCCCCATCCTTCAGGCAAGAGGGGAGGGGGGGGGGGGGGTGGGGGGTGAGGGTAGGGGGGAGAGATCACATCGCATTTGTCATCAGCTATCTTGGGCCAGTCAAAGACTGATGTGGAAATGAAGCACTAACTGACCACCCACTGACAGGATCTGCAGTGAAGCGCTTCATTGTTGGCCTGGCCCATCGGCCGACAATACCTTTGACTTGTATTTATTCACAAAATGCTGGAGTAACTCAGCAGGTCAGGCAGCATCTCAGGAGAGAAGGAATGGGTGATGTTTCGGGTCGCAGCTGCGGCTTGCCTGCAGTCCGTCTGTCTTTTGTGTTTTTTGTTGTTTTTGTCTGAATTGTAGTTTAATTTGATGTAGTGTTGTATGTTATGTTATGTTTTGGGGGGGGGGGGGGGGGGAGGGAACGGGAACTGTAACTGTAACATTCTCTCTCCCGAACGGAGACGCGACCTTTGTTCTGTGTTGTGTCTCCGTTCCCGTTGCGGCCTACCACCATCGGCCATGCACCTGGGACCACCTGGGGCTCTGGTTCGCAGAGCCCACGGCCCGGACTCACCACCTGCGGCGCTGGCTGCCTGCGGATGCTGCGGGAGAGGCTGCAACTCGTCTCCGGAGGCTCCGGCGCGGGCCGCGTGGACGTCGGAAGCCCGCAGGCCCCTGGATGGGGGCCGACATCGGGAGCTCCGGCAGCGGCAGCGGCAGCGTGTTCGCTCGCCCCGAATCGCGGGGCTTGGGTCGGCCCGTCACGGACCTTTCACCGTCCGGCGCGGCCTGAAATAGGCCGTGGACTTTTCACCGTCCAGCGGCGGCTTCAATATCGGGAGCCCCGACCGCCCCGACGTGGCAACTCCAACAGCCTGACCGCGGGACAAGACGGCAGGGAGGAGAAAAAGACATTGTGGCCTTCCATCACAGTGAGGAGGGACTGGAGGAGACTCACTGTGATGGATGTTTCTTTTTGTTTGGTGTTAGTTGTGATTGTATGTGTTATTGCATTTTTATTGATTAATCTTATTGGTCTTATTGTTCAACTGCGGGTAATGTTTCATTTTACTACACATTTATGTGTATGTAACAAATAAACGACTATTGATTGACTATTGACTATCAGACTGACTTGAATGCTTTAGGGCGGCATGGTTGCGCAGTGGTTGAGCTGCTGCCTTACAGCACCAAAGACCCAGGTTCAATCCTGACTGCAGCTGCTGTCTGTACAGAGTTTGTACATTATCCCTGTGACCCCGAGGGTTTTCTCCCGGTGCTCCGGATTCCTCCCACACTCCAAAGATGTACAGGTTGTAGGTTAATTGTCTTTGGTAAAATTGTAAATTGACCCTAGTGTATAGAACAGCGCTAGTGTTAGCTTGGACTCGGTGGGCCGAAGGATCTGTTTCCGCACTGTATCTTTAAACTAAACTAAACTAAACTAACTTTAGATTTTAGAGATACAGCGCAGAAACAGCTAGACAACCCAAAACAGCTCATCATGGAGTCATACAACACGGAAGCAGGCCCTTTAGCCCAACTCTTCTCTTCTCCCCTCTCCCATCAGACAAGAGGTACAAAAGTGTGGACATGCACACCTCCACATGCAGCAACAGTTTCTTCCCAGCTGTTATCAGGCAACTGAACCATCCGATCAACAACTAGAGAGCGGTCCTGACCTCCCATCCACCTCATTGAAGACCCTCAGACTATCTTTAATTGGACTTTACTGGACTTTATCTTGCACTAAACGTTATTCCCTTTATCCTGTATCTGCGCACTGTGGACAGCTCAATTGTAATCAGGTATATTCTTTCCACCGACTGGATAGCACACTACAAAAAAGCTTTTCACTGTACGCATGACAATAATACTAATCTAAACTCCAGAAAGGATGTTACACTGTTATATTCTGTTATACTGTTGGATGGCATGGATGAGTTTAGTTTAGTTTAGTTTAGAACAATAAACTAAACTAAACTAAACTCATCCATGCCAACCAAGAAGACCTATCTAAGCTTGTCCCATTAGTCAACGCTTGGTCAATATCGCTCTAAATCTTTCCTATTCATGTACCTGACCAAATGCCTTTTAAATATTGTTATTGTACCTGTCTCTACCTCCTCTGGCAGCTCATTCCACATACCCACCGCCCATCTCCTTAGGCATTTCAACCAAGGTTGAAGAAGGGGTCCTGACCCGAAACATCACCTATCTATGTTCTCCAGAGATGCTGCCTGACCCGTTGAGTTACGCCAGCACTTTTTGCCTCTCTTTTGTATATAACCAGCATCTGCAATTCTTTGTTTCACCCAAGGTTCAACCTGGGGGCTGGGGAATGCACCATGGTGGATTCCTCAATAACTGCACTCAATAACTCTCAATACTGTTGGTGCACATGTGCTGCCTCAACTTGTGAGTGTGTGGGCCAACTTTAACAGGGGCCAAGGTCTGTTAATCACCAGGAGATGGGGGTTGGGGTGAGGGGCTTTGACTCTGTGCTTCCTGCAGATGCCCATTCTGCAGAGCCAGAATTATTCAGGGAAATAGTCCAACTTCAGAATACTTCCGTAGTTTGTAACTCAAGCCTGGGCCGTTGTGAATGGGATGTGGGAACTGCATCTCCTCCCAGCTGTAGACCCCAGATGGAACAGGTTGTAGCAATCTAGTGCAGCCCTCCACATGTCAGCCAGGTCTCAGCGATGGCTCAGAACCAATTGGTCTTAAAGTGATCCTAGGAGGCGCAAGGAACTGCAGAAGCTGGAATCATGAGCAAAAGGCAAAGTGCTGGAGAAATTCAGCGGGTCGGGCAGCATCGGTGCAGGGAATGGACAGACGACTCGTCTTTAAACTGATGGAGGAGGGTGGAGAAATCTGGAAAAGGGAAATGCGGGTTGGACAAAGCCTGGTGAGTGATAGGTGGATACAGGTGATGGGGCTGTTTCCAGGCTGTGTCTTTCAATCAATCAATTAATTCAATACAATAAATTAATAATCGTAATATTAGGTAACCATAATAGTGTAAAACCAAAGTCAGTAGTGCAACCAAAACCACAGTCCTTAGAAGATCATAGTTGTTGAGGTTAGGTCTGGACCCGAAATGTCACCTCTCCATGTTCTCCAGGGATTCTGCCCAAACTCTCTGAGTTAAACCAATATTTTGTGCCTTTATTGCCGAGATTAGTGCTGTGTATTGTTAAAAAGCCTGATACATGGATAGGATATGTTTGGAGGGATATGAATAGGAAAGGTTTAGAAAGATATGGGCCAAACACAGGCAGGTGGAACTAGTATACATCGGACATGTGGTCAGCATGGGCAAGTTGGGCCGAATGGCCTGTTTCCATGCTGTGTGACTCTAGGTGTGAGCTGAAGTATGGATTGCCACCGAAACAAAGTCCACAGTGGTTCTGTGTTGAGGTAGGATTGTGCTGTGTGGCTTAGGAGCCTGATGGTTGCTGGGAAGAAGCTGTTCTTCTTGTACCTTCTTCCTGATGGTAGCAGCGAGATGAGAGCATGGCCAGGGTGGCGTGGGTCTCTGATGATATTGGTTGTCTTTTTGAGTCATTTCACTTTTCATTTCTCTCTCTGCAAAGCTCTCAGGGAGAAGGTGAAGGATCGTGCAGACTCACAAGATTTTATGCTGCTTTTGTATGCATCGTGGCTGATTTGGAGTTGGAAGGAAGAGATTCCAGAGGGTGAAAAATTACCTTTAAGTGATGTTTACTGCAGCTGGCAATAACAAGGAGCTGGTATTACATTCAGCAGAAGCCCAAAGTGATCAGACAGTCACTTTGGAACCTATCACCCGTTAATATTGCTCCCAAACACTTTCTCACAGGCAGCCAGCCTCAATTTATGGCAATTACTGAAGCTAAAAATGTTTCTCATGCCTCAATGCTACAT
The DNA here is from genome assembly GCF_053455715.1 of Rhinoraja longicauda. Lineage (NCBI taxonomy): Eukaryota > Metazoa > Chordata > Chondrichthyes > Rajiformes > Arhynchobatidae > Rhinoraja > Rhinoraja longicauda. Next base: position 22,812,356 of record NC_135958.1, on the reverse strand, counting down.
GCGAGTGATTACTATTAATCATAGCGCTTCCCCAACTGCCTGCCTACCTTACAAGGAAGGAGAGAAATGTCAAAGAAAATCATCACTAGATTTCTTAATACTTTATCTTGCAAGTGGAGGGGGCCAGCTACAGGAACTATGCTGGGTATTGATTATAGGAGGCCATTTGGCCCATCGTATTGCAGGTGGTCTTGTGAACAGTTTCTTCCCAACACTAACCACTACCTCAGCAACTATGATCTTCAAACACTGTGTCCATGATTGCCCTAGATGCTTCAATTTTGCACTATCATGATTATCCAGTACTACAGTTATTAATTTATTATATTAATTGATGTCATGTATTTATATTTGGGGGCAGTACAGTGGTGCAGCGTTAGAGTTGCTGCCTCACAGCTCCGGAGACCCAGGTTCAATCCTGACCTTGGTTCGTCTCTGTGTGGAGTTTGTATGTTCTCCCTGTGACCGCATGGGTTTTCTCCAGGAGTTACGGTTCCCTCCCACATCGCGAAGACGTGCGGGTTTGTAGGTTAATTGCCCCAAATGTGTCGCAAGTGGATGAGAAAGCGAGGTAACATAGAACATAGTGTGGACGGGTGATTGACGTCCAACGTGGACTTGATGGGCTGAATGGCCTGTTTCCATGCTGTAGACAATAGACAATAGGTGCAGGAGTAGGCCATTCGGCCCTTCGAGGCAGCACCACCATTCAATGTGATCATGGCTGATCATTCTCAATCAGTACCCCGTTCCTGCCTTCTCCCCATACCCCCTGACTCCGCTATCCTTAAGAGCTCTATCTAGCTCTCTCTTGAATGCATTCAGAGAATTGGCCTCCACTGCCTTCTGAGGCAGTGAATTCCACAGATTTACAACTCTTCAACTGACAAAGTTTTTCCTCATCTCCGTTCTAAATGGCCTACCCCTTATTCTTAAACTGTGGCCCCTGGTTCTGGACTCCTCCAACATTGGGAACATGTATCTTTCAATCAATCAATCGATCAATGCCTCCTTTCTCTCTTTGTCAGCGTGGATAGTACAGCAAAGTGGAGATGAAAGCACAGAATTGAGGTACACTAGTGAGGTGAACGCTCACCACCTTTATCCCAGGGTAGAGGATTCTAATACTAGAGAGCATAAGCTTAAGGAGAAATATTTAAGAAGGGCGCAAAGTGCTGGAGTAACTCAGCAGGTCAGGCAGCATTTCTGGAGAACGGGGATAGGTGAGGATTCAGGTCAGATCTTTCTGCAGACTGGATGCAGGGCGGCAGAAGAAAGCTGCAAGAGGGGAGAGGCAGGACAAAGCATGGTGGGTAATAGGTGGACACAGGAAAGGGGGTGTTTGATAGGCAGATGCTTGGAACAAAGGCCAGAGATAAAAGCAGAAGGTGCGAGACGGGATGATCAGTTGCAAATTGTGAAGTCAGAGGTGGGAAAGTAGCGCGGAGAGGGGAGAGGTAGGTGGGAGGTCAGGGGAGGGTAGGTGGGAGAAAGCCGTGGTGTGGGGGGGAGGGGGGGTTACTTAGAGGTTGGAGCTTAAATTGGAGAATTGGAGAGGGACCTCAGGAGCAACTTTTGTCTTAGAGGGCAGTCCGTGTTTGGATCGAGGTGCCAGAGGAAGCACTCGAAGCAGACACAATTATGACGAGTAAAAGACATTTGGACAGATATGTGGAGAGGGGAAAAAGACACAAAGTGCCGCAGCATCTCTGGAGAGCATGGATAGGAAATGTTTCGGGACGAGATCCTTCTTCAGACCGTTCTTTCCCCGGTTTAGTAGGGTGTGGGCTAAATGCAGGCATATGGGACAAAACCTGGTAGCATGGACAAGATGGGCTGAAGGGCCTGTTTCCATGCTGTACAACTCCGTGACTCGATGAGCTTAGCTTAATTTAGTTTAGTTAGAGATAACCGGCGATCCCCGTACACTAACACGATCCTACACACTCACACACACGGGACAATTCACAATTTTACCGAAGCCAATTAACCTACAAACTTGTACGTCTTTGGAGTGTGGGAGGAAAAAGGATCACCTGGAAAAAACTCACGTGATCACGGCGGTGAACGTACAAACTCCGCACTGACAGCACCCGTGGTCTGAATCGAACCCGGGTCTTTGGCTTTGTAAGGCAACAACTCTACCGCTGCGCCACCGTGCCGCTCTTCAAATCTCATGTGCAATCAAGTGCGCATGCAGGCACAATAAAAGCTCCGATCTGCAATGTTTTGCAGAAGCTAATTTTACTAATGTGTGACGCGGTCCCAGAGGAACGACCGTCACGTTCCCGCATTAGCATCACTTGTGCTGCAGAAGTTTAATGCAGTAACTGTTTACTTCCAGCTCCCTGTCACCGTCAATGTAAAAAGACCTTCCATTTCCTTCCATAAACAACGTCCACAAGAGACCAGCGCCCAATTTCAAACATTTGCCAAACTGCCAAGACTTAAAGCAAAACACTGTGCTGGAGCTGGAAAACAATTTTAAAAAAGCCTTAATTACTTCAGTGCCTTTGCAGGAGGCAGGTTTCCACGCTGAACTTTTTATTTCTTGTTTATTATATTGTGTACAAGAGTTCGATGTTTACATATTCTGAAGATAGAGACAAAAAGCTGGAGTAACTCAGCGGGTCAGACGGCATCTCTGGAGAAAAGGAACAGGTGACGATTCGGGTCGAGACCCTTCGTCGGCGAGGCAAAATGCCACGAGCGATACCTAGCCCATTGACTGATTTATTGCAGTGTGAAACATAGAAAATAGGTGCAGGAGGAGGCCATTTGGCCCTTCGAGCCAGAAGAAGGATCCCGACCCAAAACCTCACCCATCCATGTTCTTCAAGGATGCTGCCTGACCCAATGAGTTGAACCAACACTTTGTGTCCATTTATAGACATAGAAAAACATAGAAAATAGGTGCAGGAGGAGGCCATTCGGCCCTTCGAGCCAGCACCGCCATTCATTGTGATCATGGCTGATCGTCCATAATCAATAACCCGTGCCTGCCTTCTCCCCATATCCCTTGATTCCATTAGCCCCTAGAGCTCTATCCAACTCTCTCTTAAATCCATCCAGTGATTTGGCCTCCACTGCCCTCTGTGGCAGAGAATTCCACAAATTCACAACTCTCTGCGTGAAAAAGTTCATTCTCACTTATTGATTGATTGGTTGAAAGATGCAGCGTGGAAGCAGGCTCTTTGGTCCATCCTTCACACCAACAGGTGAACCTCTTCCCACCAGTTCTATGCTCCGGTTTCCTCCCACACTTTTTGTAGTAACGTATAGGAAGTAGTAGTCTGAAGAAGGGTCTCGATCCAAAACGTCACCCATTCCTTCTCTCCAGGGATGCTGCCTATCCCGCTGAGTTATTCCAGCATTGTGTGTCTATAGACAATAGACAATAGGTGCAGGAGGAGGCCATTCGGCCCTTTGAGCCAGCACCGCAATTCAATGTGATCATGGCTGATCATTCTCAATTAGTACCCCGTTCCTGCCTTCTCCCCATACCCCCTGACTCCGCTATCCTTAAGAGCTCAATCTAGCTTTCTCTTGAATGCATTCAGAGAATTGGCCTCCATTGCCTTCTGAGGCAGAGAATTCCACAGATTTACAACTCTCTGACTGAAAAAGTTTTTCCTCATCTCAGTTCTAAATGGCCTACCCCTTATTCTTAAACTGCGGCCCCTTGTTCTGGACTCCCCCAACATTGGGAACATGTTTCCTGCCTCTAACGTGTCCAACCCCTTAATAATCTTATACGTTTCGATAAGATCTCCTCTCATCCTTCTAAATTCCAGTGTATACAAGCCTAGTCGATCCAGTCTTTCAACATACGACAGTCCCGCCATTCTGGGAATTAACCTAGTAAACCTACGCTGCACACCCTCAATAGCAAGAATATCCTTCCTCAAATTTGGAGACCAAAACTGCACACAGTACTCCAGGTGCGGTCTCACTAGGGCCCTGTACAACTGCAGAAGGACCTCTTTGCTTCTATACTCAACTCCTCTTGTTATGAAGGCCAACATTCCATTGGCTTTCTTCACTGTCTGCTGTACCTGCATGCTTCCATTCAGTGACTGATGCACTAGGACACCCAGATCCCATTGTACGTCCTCTTTTCCGAACTTGACACCATTCAGATAATACTCTGCCTTCCTATTCTTACCACCAAAGTGGATTACCTCACACTTGTCCACATTAAACTGCATCTGCCATGCATCCGCCCACTCACACAACCTGTCCAAGTCACCCTGCAACCTCATAGCATCTATCATCCGGTTTGTAGTTATTTGGTTTTAGTAAAGAAAAATCGCCCCCGGTGTGTATGACAGAGAGAAGTGCTTAATAACAGAAGTAAATCACTAGGAGCTCCAGCAACAATAACCAGGGTTATTGACTGAAGCAGTTCAGACTTCAAACTTTAGAGATACAGCGCAGAAACAGACCCGTCGGCCCACTGAGACTACGTGGACCAGCGATCATCCCCATAATCTAGCATTATCCTATATACTTGCGACAATTTACAATTCTACCAAAGCCAATCATCCTGTACGTCTCTGAAGCCTGGGAGGAAACCGGACCACCTGGAAAAAAAACACGCGGTCACGGGGAGAACGCACCAACTCCATTCAGACAGCACACGTGGTCAGGATTGAAACTGGGTATCTGAGGCTGTAAGGCAGCAAATCTTCAGCTGAGCCACATATAATGAGACGGAAAGTATCACCATTTACTTCCAGTACTTTTTTTTAAAAACTGACACTAACTTCAGGATTGAACCCAGAAATTATGAACTTATGAAACGTCACCTATCCATGTCCTCCAGAAATGCTGCCTCACCCGCTGAGTTACTCCAGCACTGCAAACCAGCAACTGGAGTTCATTGAGTCCTCAACTACCTACACACAACCCCCCCCCCTCCCCCTCCCTTCTCCCCCTCCCACCAACCCCTCCCCACCCCCTCTTACTCCAGCACTGTGTTTTTTTTAAATTAAACGTTGGGCTTCTATGAGAGGGAAAGGCATAGCGGGATCATGGGGGGCATTAGCGCAGGTGATGATGGAAATACAATCCGTTCCACTGTCTGGACTGTTTCCTGCTCAAGGTGCTCCAAGGATTTACGAAGCCGATGGAAAAGCATGATGGCCCTTTTCCAGCACTGAGATCTTCTTATTGATGAACGTATTTTGAGTAACGCACAGAGTACTCTGGCTGATGTGGGCAGGAAACCTTCACGGCAACCGATCCATATCCTAAGACGCCAAAAGTCTCAGAGCATCGCTGAGGGTACGGGATTTGGCATTGAGTCACTCACTGTCAGTGTCACGTAGCCTAACCTGACTGCACTCTGGCTGATTCTGATGCTCAATAATCTGCCACCATTAAAAGGCAACGTGTTAAAAGCGCACTTTGTAATCTATATATTGAAAGAATGAAAAGCTTGCATTTTTAAAGTGCCTTTTACAAATCCAGGATGTCCCAAAGTTCTTCACAAACGGCGCATGCCTCCAGCAACCTGAGTTCCTTCCTCACCTCCTGTGCTGTTTGTTTGGATTCTGCACTATTTCCCCGTGAATTTGAGGGTTTCCCCCTTGAATTCAAGGGACATGTACATGGTTAGGAAAGGTTCAAAGGGGTGGGTTCATAAGACATTGGAGCAGAATTAGGCCATTCAACTCATTGAGTCTGCTCTGCCTTTCAATCACGGTTAATCTATCTTTCCATCTCAGCCCCATTCTCCTGCCTTCTCCCCCTCCTCCCTCTCCTACCCCTCACCTTTGGCACCCTTACCCCTAATCAAGAATGGGCCAAGAATGGGATATGAGCCAAACGCTGGCAAATGGGACTAGATGGGGACCTTAGAAAGCATGGATGAGTTGGGCTGAAGGGCCTTTCTGTGTGCTGTATGAATCTGTGACTCTATGATGGAAGGGACATGAGAACTTTACTCAAAAATAGCACAAGAGTAGAAGATCAGCCAAGATGATACAATGCATGGTACAGAAGGAATCGAAGGGCTGAATGGCCAACTCCTCCTTTTTAGATCCATTGAACGATACAGCATGGAAACGGGCCCTGTGGCCCACCATGTCCACGCAGGCCGTTGATCACCCGTTCACACTAGTTCTATGTTAACCCATTTTCCCATGCATCCCCTACACACTAGGCACAATTTACACAGGCCAATTCACTTACAAACCCAAACGTCTTTGGGATGTGGGACGTAACTACAGCACTCAGAGGAAGCCCACACGGTCACAGGGAGGATAAGTGATTTCCACACAAGAGCATCCAGGGTCAGGTTTGAACCCAGGTCTCAGGTGCCGTGAGGTAGCGGCTCTACCAGTTGCACCACTGCGGTTGTTCATTTGCACCAGAAAGTGTTTCTGAAGGGCATACTGTAGATAGGTGACGTTTCGGGTCGGGAACCTTCTTCAGGTCCTTCCGAGTCTGAGCACAGGCTCTGACCTGAAATGTCACCTATCCAGTTTCTCCAGAGATGATGCCTAACCCACTGAGTTACTCTGGTACTATATGTATGTTTTGGTAAACCAGCATCTGCAGCTCCTTGTGTCTACTTTATGAGCTTCATGTGAACAAAGATTTCCATGTTTACAGGACAGTAAAATGGTCTAAAAAAAAGACACCAATGTGCTGTGGCAGCATTTGCAGTGCCTTGTGTCTCCACTAAAATAATCTGATCTGATCGAACTCTGGGGGCTTCAGCATCGAGTTCATTTTGAAGACAAAACAATGGATTTAATTTATATATTTTTGCTTAATTACTTTTTTATAATTAGTTTCCCAGTGTACCAACGTGTGTACGATCCATTTTAATTTTTTTAATGTTTTATTATTTTAATTGCTGATGATATCTTAATGTTTTTTTAATATCTCTGAATATCAGATATTTAACATAGAACACAGAATATTAAACGTAGAACAGAGTAAAGTGTAGCACAGGAACGGGCCCTTGAGCCCACAATGTTTGTGCCGAACATAATGCCAAGCGAAACATCTCATCTGCCTGCGTGTGATCCATATCCCCACATTCCCTGCACTTCCACGTGCCTATCTCAAAGCCTCTAAAGCGTGACTATTGTTTCTTTAATAGCTCTGATGAAGCTTACCGAGTCCGTGCTGACCAGCGATCACTCCTTACACTAACACTATCCTACACACGAAGGACAATTCACAATTTTTTTTCCGAAGCCAATTAAACCAATTAAATAAAGCCAATTAAATCTCTAAACTACACCTGCAAACCTGTATGTCTTTGGAGTGTGGGAGGAAACCGCAGCACCCAGAGAAACCTCACGCGGTCACAGAGAGAACGCCCAAACCTCCATACAGACAGCTCCCATAGTCAGTATCGAACCCAGGTCTCTGGCGCTGCAAGGCAACAACTCAACCGCTGCGCCACTGTGATGCCCTCAAGTTTTATTCCATTTACTTTTTTGATTCTGAATAAAGTTTATATTTGGGAAAATATATTCCCTCCACAGATGCGTGGGAAGGAACTGCAGATGCTGGTTTAAACCGAAGTGTTTGTGAGTGGGGACATTCAGAGGCACTCTGGTGTATATACGTCCTTTATTGGCAGATCATTGGCAGTGCAGATGCTGGCTACCGTTACCTCTAGCCCTCAGGATAGTCTCCTAACTAACACCAGGATAACGCAGTACAAAACCCAGCCTGGATTGTGGACCGGAGTAAGATAAATGTAAGGCAACGGTAAGGACTGTAATTAATCGGAGTCCATAATAAGTGGCTAGCCACAGTCTTGGTACTTGGGATTGGGATTACAGACCCGTCCTGAACGAGTACGATACAGGCCCTCCACTGTACCCATTGTAGGTGGCAGCACCGTAGGTGGTGGTTCAAACGGCACTGGTCTCGCAACAGCCTTTTGCACAGGAGACTGCACTGGTCAGGTCACGGGTGACTGTATAGGCGATTTTATGGGTGATTCCATCACCGGCACCAGCGACTCCTTTGTTGGTGTAAAGACCAGCTTGCGGTCTGCAGACGGACCGTCTGACCCTCCGACAGAGGCTGGAGAGGACGGCTAGACCTGTCGTAGTACGCCTTCTGGATCTGCCGTTTATGTTGTAGCTGAGCCTGAACAGATTGGGGCTTGTGAACACGGAGCTGCAGCAGGTGTCTTGCAGCAGGTGTCTTGCAACAGGAAGGGTGGTACCAGTTTGTCTGGACATCAAACGTTGGGCCGGCGAAAACGTTACGGAGATTGAGGAGGTCCAGGAATACATCGGACCCGGCTCTTCTGGATCTCTCCATGACTTGGTTGGCATTACGGACAGCCCTCTTGGTTAGCCCGTTCGACTGAGGATACTCCGGTATGCTGGTGATGTGTTTAAAATCCCAGCACATAGCAAAGTCCTTGAAATCAGTCTCCAACTGGAGGCATGGGTTCGAATCCCACTTCTGACACCATGTTTGTGAGTGGGTACATTCAGAGGCACTCCGGTGTATATGTCCTTTATTAGCAGATCATTGGCAGTACAGATGCTGGCTACCGTTATCACCAGCCCTCAGGATAGTCTCCTAACTAACACCAGGATAACGCAGTACAAAACCCGGCCTGGATTATGGACCGGATGCACAACAGTAAAACCAGACATGGATCTACACAAAGATAGACACAAAATGCTGGAGTAACTCAGGGAGATAGGCGGCATCTCTGGAGAGAAGGAATAGGTGACGTTTCGGGATGAGACCCTTCTTCAGACTGAAGGGTCTGAAGAAGGGTCTTGATCTAAAACGTCACCCATTCCTTCTTTAGATCGAGACCCTTCTTCAGACCCTTCAGTCTGAAGAAGGGCCTCATCCCGAAACATCACCCATTCCTTCTCTCCAGAGATGCCGCCTGTTCCGCTGAGTTACTCCAGCATTTTGCGTCTATCTTCCCTCCATAGATGCTGCCTGATCTCCAGCACTTTGTCTTTAATTTAAACACCTGTCTTTGTCCATCAAGGCACTTTCAACAGAAATACGAAATGCTAAATGTCACAGGCATTTAAGGAAGGTGAGGGGGAAGATTTAATAAGAACCTGAGGTGTAACTTTTTTAAACAAAAGGTGGTAGGTGAATGGAATGACCTGCCAGGGGAGGTAGTTGAGGCAGGTACTATCACAATGTTTAAGAAACATTTAGACAGGTATACAGATAGGATATGTTTAGAGGGATATGGGCCAGATGCAGGGAAGTGGAACTGGTGCAAATGGGGCATGTTGTTCGGATAGGCAAGTTGGGCCGAAGAGCCTGTTTCCACACTCTATGACTTTATGATTATGAAAATGGTACTTCAGAGTCTGAGGGAAAATAAAAATAAGCAATTACTATCTAAATGTTGCCTGATTGCTCTACTTAATGGAGAACTTGCAATTATACAAGCGAGTGGAAGCTTGATTCCTTAATTATCTTCAGAAAACGAACTTGATTTGCCAACAAGTTTTAGAAAGTGCTTGAAGGTGAAAGCTTTCCCTTCCCCCACCCCACAACAAACAGTCTGAAGAAGAGTCCCGACCCAAAATGGCATTGATCAATGTTCTCCAGAGATGCTGTCTGACTCGCTGAGTTAATCCACCATCTTTTTTTAGATTTTCTTTAGAGATACAATGCGGAAGCAGGCACTTCGGCCCACCGGGTCCGCGCCGCCCAGCAATCCCCGCACATTAACACTATCCTACACACACTAGGGACAATTTTTACATTTACCCAGTCAATTAACCTACATACCTGTACGTCTTTGGAGTGTGGGAGGAAACTGAAGATCTCGGAGAAAACCCACTCAGGTCACGGGAAGAACGTACAAACTCCGTACAGATGGCGCCCGTAGTCAGGATCAAACCTGAGTCTCCGGCGCTGCATTCGCTGTAAGGCAGCAACTCTACCTCAAAATCTTGCATCTGTGAGACCAAGAAAATAGAATGAAGTGAGATGAATTGTGTCTATTTCCTCTATCTCTGCCTCTGGTGTTTTTATATACCTCTATAAGGTCACCCCTCAGCCTCCTATACTCCATGGAAATTAAAACAGCCTATTCTGTCTCTCCTTATACCTCCAATCCCAATAACAAACTCATGAATCTTTTTTGCATGTTTAATAACATCCTTTATAGACAATAGACAATAGGTGCAGGAGGAGGCCATTCGGCCCTTCGAGCCAGCACCACCATTCAATGTGATCATGGCTGATCATTCTCAATCAGTACCTCGTTCCTGCCTTCTCCCCATAACCCCTGACTCCGCTATCCTTAAGAGCTCTATCTAGCTCTCTCTTGAATGCATTCAGAGAATTGGCCTCCACTGCCTTCTGAGACAGAGAATTCCACAGATTCACAACTCTCTGACTGAAAAGGTTTTTCCTCATCTCAGTTCTAAATGGCCTACCCCTTATTCGTAAACTGTGGCCCCTTGTTCTGGACTGCCCCAACATTGGGAACATGTTTCCTGCCTCTAACGTGTCCAACTTTCTAGAGTTTAGTTTAGTTTATTATTATTGTCATGTGTACCAAGGTACAGTGAACAGCTTTTGTTGTTGCGTGCTATCCAGTCAGTGGAAAGACTATACATGATTACAATCAAGCTGTCCACAGTGTAGAGATACAGGGTAATGGGTATACTGTTTAGTGCAAGATAAACTCTCGTAAAGTCTGATTAAAGATAGTTCGAAGCTTTCCAATGGAGTAAATGGGAAGTCAGAACTGCTCACTGGTTGATGATAGGATGTGTCAGTTGCCCGATAACAGCTGGGAAGAAACTGTCCCTGAATCTGGAGATGTGTGTTTACAAACTTCTGTACCTCTTGCCTGATGGGAGAGGGGAGAAGAGGGAGCGACCGGGGTAGACTGGTCCTTGATTATGCTGGCAGCCTTGCCGAGGCAGCATGAGGTGCAGATGGAGTCGATGGACGGGAGGTTGGTTTGTGTGATATTCTGGGCTGCATTCACAAACCTCGGCAATTTCTTGCGGTGTTTCATGGAGCTGTTCCCAAACCAGCCAAACTATTCGCATCTGCTTCCATATGATCCATATCCCTCCGTTCCCTGCTCCATGACCATACACAATCCTTATCCTTGTAGAAGGTTGAGAGTTGTCCAGATGAATAAAGATAACCAATTTTCCCTCAATAACTTCTAGCCCCTCCAGGTCCCGTCAATGCTCTAGACTAACATACCACTCACCAGCTTTATCTCGCAGTACGTTGACTTTCCTTAAACTGATAAATATTCAGTTCCTTTACAAGGTACTTAATCAACAGGGCAATAACTATCTGTGATGGAAGTCTATTCAGCATATTCAGTAAAATCTGTAAATTGCTCAAACACCTCACCTAGTCCTGGGCCGAGGCTTTGCAATGTTACACTGATGTCCTCTGGGCTTGTAATCTCATGTCAAATTAAGTAATCTGCTTATATTTGCATTCTCCATCCATTCCAGCATTTGGAGCATTTTAGATTATGTTTCCACTCAATCAACCTGCCGTCAGACTTAATAGTATGAGCCTTGGATTTAACATCACTTTCCTCTTGATTCATTTAACCGTTAGTGCAGAAAGACATAAATAGACCATTCCGTCCCTCGGGCTTGTTCTGTCATTCAATTGGCAGCGTGGTGGTGAGTTGTTAGCCCCAGCCTTGCATTCTGTTCCAGATTCTACCATTTGGCAATATTTCTGCCACTCTATATTCCCTTGGAGTTTAAAAGGAGATGCAAAGACTGCAGATGTAATCCCACTCACACACTAATTTTCCTTGCAACCTATTCTCCCCACCTTTCCTTCAGCTCCCCACAGATTCCAACACCGATTTACACCAGGGGCAATTTATAGCGGCCAATTAATCCACCAACCTGCACACCTTTGGTATGTGGGAGCAAACCAGAGTACCCGGAGGAAATCCATGCGATCAGAAGGAGGAGGTGCAAACTCCACACAGCACCCAAGGTCAGGATTGAATTTGGGTTCACAGAACTGTGAGGCAGCTGCATTAACATTAGTTTTTAGTTTAGTTTAGAGATACAGCGAGGAAATAGGCCCTTCACAAGCACTATCCTACATACAAGGGACAAATTACAATTTTTACCGAAGCCAATTGACCGACAAACCTGTACATCTTTGGAGTGTGGGAGGAAACCGGAGCACCCAGGGAAAACCCACGCAGTCACAGGGAGAAAGTACAAACTCTGTACAGACAGCACCAGTAGTCAGAATCGAACCCGAGTCTCTGGCGCTGTAAATTAGCAACTCTAATTTTTGCGCCACTGTGCTGCATGCCCCCCCCCCTACTAATTTCCCCCTGCACACTCCTGCAAGAAATTGCAGAGGCCAGACTCCCCACCATCAACTCCATCTACACTGCAGGCTGCCTTGAAAAAGCAGCAACAGTTTTCAAGGACCTTTTAACACCCCCGGTCCTCTCCCAAAGGCTTGAAAACACAAACCACCAGATTCAGGAACCACTTCTTCCCCGCTGTTGTCAAACTACTGAACGGTCCTCCCAGAAGCTAGGGTGCACCCACGATCTTCCAGCCTACCTCGTTACAGACATTGGACTTTTTATCTGTAGCTGTTACACTATAATTCTCTAAAACTATATCCTGCACCCTGATATTTTTCTCTTTGCACTACCAGTTGTAAACCTTGGACATTTTCTCTATAACTGTGACACTGTAACTCTATATACTGCATTTCTATATTTTCCTCTTTGCACTGCCTGTTGTACTTGTGTATGGCCTGATTGTACTCATGTACAGTATGATTTGACTGGCTAGCACACAAAGTTGCTCACTGCACCTCGGTACAATTGACAATAATAAACCGATACTAATAAATACTCTGCAGTCCAGATTTGCGGCTTAGGTAAGTGGCTTTCAATTCTTCATGTAAGTCAATTATAGATGTTGCCTCAATACAAATACTTATGGAAGCTCACTCATCAATTGCACTCCAGTTTTTGCAGGATCAATGCTCTCTATCGCCAGCTGTGCAATAGCAAGTAGCCAATAGCATGTCAATATATCATCTTAATTTGCTAAAACTTCCACTTCAACCAGCTGCCTTTAATAAGGGACTTCATCACGAGGCTTCTGGAGATCCTTATAAAGTATATCATTGACATTAACTTGCCCGCAACTTTGGATGCTTCTTGGTTTGCCAGCTACAATTACATAGAACATAGAACATAAAACATTGAACATTACACCATGGGAACGCCGCCTTTGGCTCACAATGTCTGTGCTGAACATAATGCAAAGATAACCTAATCTGCCTGCACATGATCCATATCCCTCCATTCCCTGCACTTCTATGTGCCTGTCGAAAAGTCTCTTAAACGCCACTATCGTATCTGCCTCCACCACTACCCTTGGCAGCACGTTCCAAGCTCCCACAACCCTCCACTCTGGGAAGAAGGTTCTGACTGTCTACCCTATCTGGGTTATCAAGCACAGCATCTTCCTGCTGCGCTGCTGCATCCCCAGCGTTCGCTGACCCAGACTGTGGGCTGAAGGGCCTGTTTCCGCACAGTATCTCTAAATTCTAAAGTCTGACATCTAAAGGATAGATTTACATTTTGGGTCGGGACCCTTCTCGGTAACATTGGGCGGTGGGTGTATTGAACGAGCTGCCGGAGGAGGTAGTGAGGCAGGTACTACAGCACATATAAGAAACATTTAGATAGATGCATGAATAGGACAGGATTAGAGGGAGATGGGCCAAATGCGGGCAGGTGGGACTAGTGTAGATGGTACACATTGGTCGGTGTGGGCAAGTTAGGTCAACGGGCCTGTTTCTATGCTGTAAGACTCTATGACTCTGTGATATAATATCCCAACATACAGTATGTCTATTAACTTCAAACATCACCCAGACTGGAAAGCTTCAGTCTATCAGTGTGAGCTGCATTGGACCAATGATCTCAGGGTGAACGGACAGCATTAAATCTCACCACTGAACATCATCTATCATCTCTCCTTTATTCCTGCTCCATTGACTTGGCTCATTTATCAGACTGGGTGTGTGCGTGAGCGTGAGTTTTGAGTGCTCCAAACTCAAAAGCGTGCTGAGATAATTTGCTCATTTCGGGAATAAAACCTACAATTGTAGCAGATTACTGCTGCAGGGTGTTTGACAAAATACTCAGGTTTGGCTGATTCGAGCAGAGTGGAAAATGGGACTTTTTTTTCAAATTCAGGGCCTGTAGCAGCTCCTAATTAGAAGATCAGAATTAATTTGAATGGTTCACCGGGAAAAAAAAGTTGACTAATGAGTCGGCCAGGGTTGATTCCACGTTGTGGGCATTGAGTGGCTGAGTTTGGAATGCTGGTTGTTGGTTACTCCTTGCTTGAGATGGAGCTTCAATGCTTAAGCAGGGTTGTTGAAGAGGTTTCAAGCATTTCAAAGGACGTGATGCTCTTATAAAGGGCCACCAGCCCACTAGCCCACTTGTTTTTTGGCCCACTAGCTTTCAACTCTCAAACCTGGATTTAGATCAAATGTGGTGTAGTGTGCTAAGTCTCATCGCATAGAGTGTGGAAACAGGCCCTTCAGCCCAACTTGCCCACACCAAGCAACCTGTCCCATCTACACTAGTCCCACCTGTCTATGTTTACCTCATATCCCTGTAAACCTGCCCTATACATGTACCTGTCCAAATAATTCTAAAATGTTGGATGTGATTAGTTTAGTTTAGTTTAGTTTGTTCTTGTCACAGGTACCAAGGTACAGTGAAAAGCTTTTTTGTTGCGTGCTATCCAGTCAGTGGAAAGACTACACATGATTAGTCAATCCGTCCACAGTGTACAGATACAGGATAAAGAGAATAACATTTAGTACAAGATAAATTCCAGAAATGGTTAGTTTAGTTCAGTTTAGTTCAATGTCACAGGTACCGAAGTACAGTGAAAAGTATTTTTGTTGCTTGCTATCCAGTCAGCAGAAGACTATATATGATTACAGTCAAGCTGTCCACAGTGTACAGGAAAAAGGGAATAATGTTTCGTGCAAGATAAAGTCCAGCAAAGTCCAATTAAAGATAGTTTGAGTTTCTCCAATGAGGTAGATGGGAGGTCTGGACTGCTCTTTAGTTGGTGATAGTATGGCTCAGTTGCCTGATAACAGCTGGAATGAAACTTTCCCTGCATCTGGATGTGTGCATTTTCACACTTCTTATGGGAGAGGAGAGAACAGGGAGAGACTGGGGTGAGACTCGTCCTTGATATTGTCCAGTGAACCTCAATCCAGCTCCATTTGGAACTGCAAAACTAATTTAAGTATGCATTACCAAAAATGCTTAACTCTGTATCTAATCTCTGCTGTCACTGCCTTGGGAGAGTGTTAAAAGACAGAGTAGAGAGAGCTTTAGTCTGAAGAAGGGTCCCAACCCGGAATGTCGTCTGCCCGCCCATTCCTTCCACCAATGCTGCCTGACCCCCTGAGTTCCGCCAGGTGTTTTGCTCAGGATTCCAGCATCTGCAGTTTCTTGTGTCTCTTGTAAGAAATGTAGACTTCCACAGAATCGTTAACTTCTAAAGTATTTATTAAGAACACAAGCAGGGAGCAAATGAGTAAACGTCCGCACAGTACACCACCAAAACCATCCTGTCCTAATCTACCAAGCAAAACTCAACATCGGTTTCAAAACAAATACCAGTCATGGATCATGGATCTGGTTGGCAATCTGAAAACCAGACATGGATCAATCCGAATAAACGGATTGATCTACATCTTCCCTTTTTCAGACTAAAAAACTACAGCTACTTTCTAGCATTCAAATACACAACAGTACAGCACCAAACAGAATGCAATTGCAAAAACAGCAGTACTGGGAATATAATAGCATATATTGTAGTAGCAGCAAGCGTCCTGGGAGTCTCTAGACATAGTCCTTATATCTAGGGTTGGGCTTACAAATCCGCCCCGCACGAGTCTGATACGGCCCCTCAGAGGTATCCCCTCGCTGGAGATGATGCGACCGGCATCGGCTTCCCCGGGGATCGTGCCACAGGCCTCATAGGCGATTTGGACGTCGGAGCCAGCTCCACGGATGGTGCGTTCACCGCTGTTGAATTTGTCTCCTTCGCAAGGGGCAGCTCTCGAGCTGTGGGTGACGAATCATAGTCACCTCCTTCCGACCATAGCACATCGTCCGAGTCATCGGGCAACCCGTTTAAGTCCCACTGAGCTTTATTCTGTGTCTAACCCAACCACCACCCCTGCCCTGGGACAGTGTGACAGGACAGTATAGAGGGGGGTGTGTAGGAAGAAACTGCAGATGTTGGTTTAAACCACATGTGTCAAACTCAAGGCCCGCTACGTCATTTTATGTGGCCCGTGAGAGCTTAATTGTCATTGGTCGAATATCTTTTAAGTTACAGACATTTTTAAACTTTAAAACTCTCATTTCTAAACACATTTTTCAAAGTGCTGTGCGTCGAGCGTCACCACAGAGAGCACGGCCTCGCCTCACCTCACCTCACTCGCACACACAAGATGGACGCCGTTAGCGGAGCCGCCAGCCCGCAATCATCGCCTCCCCTCTCCTCACTCTCCCCTCACTCTCCCACACCCGGGGGACACTCCCGAGCAGGAGGGAGATGGTCGGACTGATGGTCCTCATTCGTCCCTTCAACCCACGCCACGGCGTCCTCGAGTCCCCCCTCCCGCCCGGGCCCAGCACCGTTACCGCACACAGGCCGCAGCGCAGCGCAGCGCAGCGGGCAGCTTCTTCTCCTCCTCCTTCAGCGGCGGCTTCCACCGATGGCGGGGCGTCGACGAGGGCCGCAGCCACCGACGGCCCCGACGCGACTTCAGAAAGATGGCGGCCTCCTCACGCTCCGCCATCTTGTGCGCGCCTCCCGCCCGCCTCTCTCCCCTCCCCTTCTCCCAGAGTAGCCGCCGCCCGCCTCGAGTAGTCCCACCTCCGCCGCCCGCCTCGAGTAGTCCCACCACCGCCGCCCGCCTCGAGTAGTCCGGAGCTCCCTCCTCCTCCCTGCACGCTCGGTAAGTGCCTTCGCCGCCAACGGCTCCACGGAGGGGAGTGGACGTGGGGGCCGAGTGGGTGGAGGGAAGGGTGGGGGTAGGAGGGGGGTGAGAGTGAGGGAGGAGAGAGTGGGGGGAGGTGAGAGTGGAGGAAAGGGGGTGGTGGGGAAAGGGGGGGAGTGAGAGTGGGTGAGGAGAGAGTAGGGGGAGAGTGGGACTGGGGAGGGGGACAGCAGGGGTGGGGGGTGGTTGGGGGAAGAAAGGGTGGGGGAAGGGGAACAGTGGGGGTCAGAGAAGAGGGGAGGGTGGGGGGAAGGGGGAGGGTGGGAGGAGCAGAGAGTGGGGGTGGGAGGGAGAGTGGGACTGGGGAAGGGGTTGGTGGTGGGGGGAAGGGGACAGAGGGTCAGGGAAGAGGGGGGAGGAAAGGGGGAGAAGGTGGGTGGGGGGAAAGGGACAGTGAGAATGAAAGGGGGAGGAGGGGTGGGGTGTGGTGGGGGGAAGGGGGACAGTGGGTGTGGGGAAGAGGGGACAGTGGGGGTGGGGAGGGGCAGTGACAATGGGGGTGGGGCGAGTGGTGGGGAGAGTGTGTGGTGGTGAGGGTGGGGTAGGAGGGGGGTGAGGGTGGGGGGAGGAGAGTAGTGGGAGAGAGAGTTGGGCTGGGGAGGAGAGAGTGGTGGAAAGGGGGTTGGGGGAGGGCAGAGTGTGGGGCTGGGGAGGAGAGAATGAGGGGGTGGGGGGAGGAGAGAGTGGGAGAAAGGGGGATTGTGGGGAAATAGGGGTGGGGAGGAGATAGTGGGGGAAAGGGGATGGTGGGGAAAGGGGTAGGGGAGAGTGCGGGTGGGAGGGAGAGTGGGACTGGGGAGGAGGGCAGAGTGCGGGTGGGGAGGAGGAGGGGTGGGGGGGAAGGGGACAGCAGGGGAGGGGGTTGGTGGTGGGGGGTTGAGAGAGTGGAGGAGGGGGGAAGGGGGACTGGGGGTCAGGGAAGAGGAGAGAGTGGGGGGAGGGAGGAAAAGGTGGGTGAGGGGGAAGGGGACAGTGAGAGTGAAAGGAGGGTGAGGGTGGGGGAGGAGAGAGGAAGGGGGGGGAGATAGTCGGGGGATAGGGGGGAAGGGGAGAGTGGGGGGGAGGGGGACGGTGAGAATGCAGGTGGGGAGGGTGGGTGGAGGAGAGGGTAGGGGTGGGAGGGGGGTGAGGGGAGGAGAGAGTGGGGGAGGCGGGGGTGGGTGAGGAGGGGTGGAGGAGAGTGTGGGGCTGGGTGAGAGTGGGGCTGGGGGAGGAGAGAAGGTGGGGGGGGGAGGAGAGAGCGGGGGGAAAAGGGGGGCCAGTTACAACCGGCCCTTTGAGGGCAACCATAATGCTGATGTGGCCTGCGGTGAAATCCCTGGTTTAAACCAAAGATAGACACAAAATGCTGGAGTAACTCAGTGGGACAGGCAGCATCTCTGGAACAAAATCTCTGGAACCAGAGATGACCCTGTCCCGCTGAGTTACTCCAGCATTTTGTGTCTATCTTCAGTATAGAGAGAGCTCTAGTCTGCCTAACCCAAACTATAGATAGACACAAAATGCTGGAGTAACTCAGCAGGACAGGCAGCATCTCTGGAGAGAAAGAACAGGTGACATTTCGGGTCAAAACCCTTCTTCAGACGGAAGGGTGTCGGCCCGAAACACCACCCCTTCCTTCTCTCCGGAGATGCTGCCTGTCCCGCTGAGTTACTCCAGCTTTTTATGTCTATCTTCGGCTTAAACCAGCATCTACAGTTCCTTCCTACCTAACCTAACTACCCCTATCCTGGGACAGTGCGACAGGACAGTATAGAGGGATCTAAACTCTATTCCTAACCCAGTTTTTTCTTTTGACAATTAAAATCCAGCATCTACAGATAATTTTTTTAATTCAACATGGATCCATGAAAAATAAGATTAAATCAGAATGGTTTAAATCTACTGGCAAAGTGAGACCAGGAGAACAGGATCACAACACAACTCAATGGATAGGAAAGATTTAGAGGGATATGGGCCAAATGCTATCAAATGGGATTATCTTAAATGGGGCACCTTGGTCAGCAGGGACTAGTTGGGCCGAAGGGCCAGTTTCCATGCTGTTTTACTCCATGATTCTAAGAAATCAATGCAGATTCAATGGACTAAGCAACCCATGGTGTAAAATCTGTGATCATGAAGGTATGACTTTATGACTCTCGACTGATTCTACAACTGGATCATTAGAGATAATGTTTCTTACATTATGTACAATAATAACACTGGAGTAACTCGAGCAGCATCTTTGAAGAATGTTGAGTTACTCCAGCGCTTTGTGTCCTTTCGTGTATTAACCAGCATCTTCAGTTGTTTGTTTCAACATTTAAAAAACACTGAGGCAGGTACATGGATAGGAAAGATTCAGAGGTATATGGGCCAAGCGCGCGCGGGCAGGTGGGACTAGCATAGATGGGGCATGGATGAGTTCTCTCGAAGGTTCTCCTTTCCAAAATCCTGTCTTCACTTTTAGTCCTAGCTACATGCTGAGGAAATGATACTCTGTGTTTAGTGACTTGTTTGAATCTGTTAATTGCTCTGTTGCCTGACATAATGGGGTTTGAGTGAATGCTTTTCTTGTAACCATGCCTTTTTATATCTATTTACAGCACTTTGAAGTGTTCTGCTCCGATTCATGCACTTCACCCAACCGTGCAGCTGCTCATCAGATGCCAGTGGGAAGGATGCAGTGTTGGCTGATATTCTAGTCTCTCATTTGGACGGCAGCAGTCTATTCCAACAGTCCGCATTTCTGTAGCGCCTTCAATGTGGGAGATCATCCCCAGGAAACCCATCAGTCAAAGATTTGATGCTGGACCTTGTTCCATGTGGTTTACAAGGTAATGCAGACGCTGGCTTCAAAGAATGCGTGTTAAAGTCTCAGTTAGGCAGCACTGTGGCGCAGCGATAGAGCTGCTACCTTACAGCGCCAGAGACCCGGGTTCGATCTTAACCTCGGGCGCTGTCTGTGTGGAGCTGTGTTCAATCAGTCTGAGGAAGGGTCCCGATCTGAAACGTCACCTACCCATGTTTTTCAGAGCTGCTGCCTGACCTACCGAGTTACTCTAACACTTTGTGTCCATTCACACTAGTTCTATGTTATCCCACTTTTGCATACGCTCCCTACACACTAGGGGCAATTAACCTATAAACCCGCACGTCTTTAGAATGTGGGAGGAAACCGGAGCACCCAGAGGAAACCCACGCGGTCACAGGGAGAGTGTGCAAGTTCCACTCAGACAGCACCTGAGGTTATGATCGAACCCGGGTCTCTGGCGCTGTGAGGCAGCGGCTCTACCGCTGCACCACTGTGCCGCCCAAGTGAGACTTTAGCACACATTCTCTGAGGCCAATAGCAGTTTCCATTAATCATGCTTAACATCTGCGGTTCCTTATTCCCAGGGGCAGTCCCATAGCTCAACATAAATATTAAAAGATTGCTGTTTGATTTACACTGCTCCGCATTGGACTGCATCTCATTAAACTGTTAATCACATACATAAAAACAAACTGCTCAAGGAACTCCTCAGACAAAATAACAAAGGAACTCAGTGCGTTAGGCAGTATCTGTGGAGGGGGTTGGACAGACAACGCTTTGGGTCGGGCCCCTTCGTCAAATTGACAGAAAAAGCCGGAAAAGAGAAGAGGGCAGGGCAGACCCTGGCAAGTGATAGGTGGATACAAGGTGAGGGCAGATGGATACATGGGCGGATGGGTGGAGTGAGTAACATAGGATGGAGGTGGAAAGGTGTCAGGTACGGAAGGAGAAATAGAGAGTGACAGAGGTAGGTGCAGAGGAGAGACACATGGCTCTGGTCGCGATTCTGGGTCATAAAATCATGGGAGGATATCGCCAGGGCTCGAGCGCCTGAGCAATAGGGAGAGGCCGGGCAGGTTGGGGCTTTATACCTTGGAGCACACGAGGATGAGGGGTGACCTTAAAGAGGTGTGTGAAATCATGAGGGGAATAGATAGAGTGAATGCACAGAATTTGTATTCCCAGGATAAGGGAATAAAGAAGCAGAGGGCAGAGGGGGGAAGATTTAATAGGAACTAGAACAAGTGTGCCCGTTCAAAGCGGGGCCCGTTGGGCCCGTCCCCACACCCCCCATTCTCTCCTCCCCCAGCCCCACTCTTACTCTCCAAGTGTGCCCGTTGGGCCCGTCCTCCTGATCTGTGTATGTCAAGTGACCACTATAACCCTCTTTTTTTTTTTTTTCCCTAATCAGATGTGCAGCACTTTGGTCAACATGGGTTGTTTTTAAATGTGCTATACAAATGTAATTGACTTGACTTGACTTGACTTGACTTGCAATAACAAAACAATCAGTGCTTTTCTAGAAACTTTTCGAAACAATGTAGCCGTCAAGCTGAAAACTAAATCCTTTTCTGGAAACTTTTCGAAACAATGTAGCCGTCACAAGCTGAAAACGAAATCTGCACCGCAGCGCCCCCCTGAAAAAGGGGGGGGGCAGCGCTTTAAAACCTCTGTAACTTAAAAAACACGCGACCAAATTAAATGAAAATATCACGGCCGAGCGAGCGCGAGATTGGCGATTGAGGCAGTGCGAAAACCGTCGCGCTAGGGTCCGCCGTTTTGCTGCAATCGCTGTTACGAATATATCAGGCCAAACCACAAAAAAATATATACACAAGATCTGAGTTTTAGTATTATACTAGAACAAGTGTGCCCGTTCAAAGCGGGCCCGTTGGGCCCGTCCCCACACCCCCCATTCTCTCCTCCCCCAGCCCCACTCTTACTCTCCAAGTGTGCCCGTTGGGCCCGTTCTCCTGATCTGTGTATGTCAAGTGACCACTATAACCCTCTTTTTTTTTTTTTTCCTAATCAGATGTGCAGCACTTTGGTCAACATGGGTTGTTTTTAAATGTGCTATACAAATATAATTGACTTGACTTGACTTGCAATAACAAAACAATCAGTGCTTTTCTGGAAATTTTTCCAAACAATGTAGCCGTCACAAGCTGAAAACTAAATCCTTTTCTGGAAACTTTTCGAAACAATGTAGCCGTCACAAGCCACAAGCTGAAAACTAAATCTGCACCGCAGCGCCCCCCTGAAAAAGGGGGGGGCAGCGCTTTAAAACCTCTGTAACTTAAAAAACACGCGACCAAATTAAATGAAAATATCACGGCCGAGCGAGCGCGAGATTGGCAATTGAGGCGGTGCGAAAACCGCGCGCCGTTCAAAGTGGGCCCGTTGGGCCCGTCCCCACACCCCCCATTCTCTCCTCCCCCAGCCCCACTCTTACTCTCCAAGTGTGCCCGTTGGGCCCGTCCTCCTGATCTGTGTATGTCAAGTGACCATCCTTCTTTTTTTTTTTTTTTTCCTAATCAGATGTGCAGCACTTTGGTCAACGTGGGTTGTTTTTAAATGTGCTATACAAATAAAATTGACTTGACTTGACTTGCAATAACAAAAAAAACCACTTTAAAACAATCAGCGCTTTTCTGGAAACTTTTCGAAACAATGTATCCGTCACAAGCTGAAAACTAAATCTGCACCGCAGCGCCCCCCTGAAAAAGGGGGGGGGGCAGCGCTTTAAAACCTCAGAACAAGTGTGCCCGTTCAAAGCGGGCCCGTTGGGCCCGTCCCCACACCCCCCATTCTCTCCTCCCCCAGCCCCACTCTTACTCTCCAAGTGTGCCCGTTGGGCCCGTCCTCCTGATCTGTGTATGTCAAGTGACCACTATAACCTTTTTTTTTTTCCTAATCAGATGTGCAGCACTTTGGTCAACATGGGTTGTTTTTAAATGTGCTATACACATAATTGACTTGACTTGACTTGACTTGCAATAACAAAACAATCAGTGCTTTTCTGGCAACTTTTCGAAACAATGTAGCCGTCACAAGCTGAAAACTAAATCCTTTTCTGGAAACTTTTCGAAACAATGTAGCCGTCACAAGCCACAAGCTGAAAACTAAATCTGCACCGCAGCGCCCCCCTGAAAAAGGGGGGGGCAGCGCTTTAAAACCTCTGTAACTTAAAAAACACGTGACCAAATTAAATGAAAATATCACGGCCGAGCGAGCGCGAGATTGGCGATTGAGGCGGTGCGAAAACCGTCGCGCTACGGTCCGCCGTTTTGCTGCAATCGCTGTTACGAATATATCAGGCCAAACCACAAAAAAAAATATACACAAGATCTGAGTTTTAGTATTATACTAGAACAAGTGTGCCCGTTCAAAGCGGGCCCGTTGGGCCCGTCCCCACACCCCCCATTCTCTCCTCCACCAGCCCCACTCTTACTCTCCAAGTGTGCCCGTTGGGCCCGTCCTCCTGATCTGTGTATGTCAAGTGACCACTATAACCTTTTTTTTTTTTTTTCCTAATCAGATGTGCAGCACTTTGGTCAACATGGGTTGTTTTTAAATGTGCTATACAAATATAATTGACTTGACTTGACTTGCAATAACAAAACAATCAGTGCTTTTCTGGAAACTTTTCGAAACAATGTAGCCGTCACAAGCTGAAAACTAAATCCTTTTCTGGAAAATTTTCGAAACAATGTAGCCGTCACAAGCCACAAGCTGAAAACTAAATCTGCACCGCAGCGCCCCCCTGAAAAAGGGGGGGGCAGCGCTTTAAAACCTATGTAACTTAAAAAACACGCGACCAAATTAAATGAAAATATCACGGCCGAGCGAGCGCGAGATTGGCGATTGAGGCGGTGCGAAAACCGTCGCGCTACGGTCCGCCGTTTTGCTGCAATCGCTGTTACGAATATATCAGGCCAAACCACAAAAAAATATATACACAAGATCTGAGTTTTAGTATTATATGGATGGATGGATGGATGGATGGATGGATGGATGGATGGATGGATGGATGGATGGATGGATGGATGGATGGATGGATGGATGGAGCGAGCAACTTTTTCATACAGAGGGTGATGGGTGTATGGAGCAAGCTGCCAGAAGAGGTAGTTGAGGCAGGTACTATGGCAACAGTAGGACAGGTACATGGATAGGAAGGTTTAGAGGGATATGGGGTAAACAGGGGCAAATGGGACCATCTAGATCTGAAACGTTGACCATCCCTCTGCCTCTATAGATGCTGCCCGACCCGCTGAGTTCCTCCAGCAGTTTGTATTTTGCTCCAGATTCCATCATCGTGAATCTGTCTTGGTTCTGAGAGTGTTCAGGTGGCCTCTACAATTTTAGCCTAAGCTCTCTTCAGAATCATTTAGTAGATGTCAGTTATGGCTGGTGCATATTCCTGGAACAAAAAGAATTGTATCTCAGTGCTACATTATACAATCTTGTTAGAGATTTTTAAATAGCTCTATTTTCTCTCTCTATCCAGTCCCTACTTTCCATCTTTATTGCCTGCCCTGTACCTAAATTAATCAAGCTCATACATTTCACTTCATCCTAATTCAAAATGTGTCTGACAATATGGGAATGCATTTGTGTAAGAATGTGTGAATGTATGAGTACGTGGAGTGTATGTGTGTACGTGTGTACGTGTGTACGTGTGTGTGTGTGCACGCATATGTGTGTGTACGTGTGTGTACATGTGTGTATGTGTGTTTATGTGTGTGTACATGTGTGTGTGTGCTTGTGCGCGGGTGTGTGCATGTGTGCATATGTACATGTGTGTCTGTGCCCAGGTGTGTTGTGTGCATGTGTTTGTGTAAGGGTGTATGTATGTGTGTTTATGTGTATGCACCTGTGCCTGAATGTGTGAATATGTGTGTGCATGTTTGTGTGTGTGTGCATGTGTATACGTGGTTGTACATGTTTATGTGTGTGAACGTATGGTGTGAGTGTGTGTGTATATGTAGGAGTGTGTGTGTATGAGTGTGCACATGCTGTGTGTGTTAATGTGTGTGAGTTTTTATATGTGTGTGTGTGTGTGTGTGTGTGTATATGTGTATATGCGCATATAGAAACATAGAAAATAGGTGCAGGAGGAGGCCATTCGGCCCTTCGAGTCAGCACTGCCATTCATTGTGATCATGGCTGATCGTCCACAATCAATAACCCGTGCCTGGCTTCTCCCCATATCCCTTGATTCCACTAGCCCCTAGAGCTCTATCCAACTCTCTCTTAAATCCATCCAGTGATTTGGCCTCCACTGCCCTCTGTGGCAGAGAATTCCACAAATTCACAATTCTCTGGGTGAAAAAGTTTCTTCTCGCCTCAGTATTAAATGGCCTCCCCTTTATTCTAAGACTGTGCCCCCTGGTTCTGGACTCGCCCAACATTGGGAACATTTTTCCTGCATCTAGCTTGTCCAGTCCTTTTATAATTTTATATGTTTCTATAAGATCCCCTCTCATCCTCCTTAACTCCAGTGAATACTCCATGTATGCATGTGTACGTGTGTGTTTGTGTGTGTGTGTGTACACGTGTGTGTGTGTACGTGTGTGTGTGTGCGCGCATATGTGCGTGTGTACATGTGTGTGTTTGCTTGTGTACACGTGCGCCTGTATGTTGCAGAAAGCCACTAATGGCAGCATGTACCTCATCAGCTGGGGACAGCCTGAGTGAATGTGGAATCAGTTGAGCATCAGAGTGCGGGCCGGGAGTAATTTGCCTGAGTGTTGTGGAGGGGAATAAACATCAGCAATTGTAATTGAAATTAAGACTGGGAAATATTATTTCCAATGATAGAAGTTCAATGCTGATGAACAGATGGTGGTGTGTATAAATCAGCTCTGTCCATATGCTGGCATATGGCAGCATTATGTGGTAATAATTACCTCAACGGCAGCCAATCCATCACTCACATCAGCAAGTTGGTGGAGAAAATAACAGCACCTGAGACGTGGCTTCCTATCTGGAGACTACGTGGACATCTTCAGCTTTAATTGATTGATCGAAAGATACAGCATGAACAGGCCCTTTGAGTTTAGTTTATTGTCACGTATACCGAGGTAGAGTGAAGAGCTTTTGTTGCATACTATCCAGTCAGCGGAAAGACTATACATGATTACAATCAAGCTATCCACAGATACATGACAGAGGGAATAACATGAATAACGTTTAGTGCAAGATAAAGTCCAGTAAAGTGCGATCAGATATAGTCCGAGGGTCTCCAATGAGGTAGATAGTAGCTCAGTACTGCTCTCTAGTTGTTGGTAGGATGGTTGTTCAGCAGCCTGATAACAGCCCTTCGGCCCACCGAGTCCACGCAGACCATCGATCACCCATTCACACTAGTTCTATGTTATCCCAAAGAACGCTAAGTGCAGGAGTAACTCAGCAGATCTTCATCAGACTGGAAACGTCACCTATCCACGTTCTCCAGAGATGCTGCCTGACCTGCTGGGTTACTTCAGCACTGTGTGTTCTTTTGGGATTCTTTTGTGTTCATTTCTGCTCTACTCAAAAAAATGTCCCCAATACGTCCCCAATTGCCGGTAGGAACTAAAATTAAGGTGGGGCGTGACTGCCTCACAAAAACCTTAAACAACAATTAATACAGTTATAGTCGCATAATAATTACAGCAACAATAACAACATGTGCGCATACAATAATACTTTCTGTATAACAATCCAAATGATAGAGCGGAATTGTCTATATTAATCAAGTTGTAAGGTATACATTGTAATGTCATATTTCTACACAGAGTTGTGGGTGCCTGGAACATGCTGCCCGGGGGGGACATCTTTGTTGAGATGGACGAGTTGAGCTAAAGGGCTTGTTAATGTGCTGTATGACATTTAAATACTCTCTTGAAGAGATGATAATGGCATTTAAGAGACTTTTAGATAGGCAAATGGTGATGCCTATCTAGGGAATGGAGGGATATGAATTACGTGAAGGCAGAGGGGAGTTTATGTTGGCACAATGTTCGGCATCTTCCCCTTTGCTCTACTTACTGTACTTGAGTTTGACTTGATTGTGTTTATGTGTTGTATTATCTGATGTGATTGAATAGCACGCAAAACAAAGATTTTCACTATAGCTCGCTCGGTACACGTGACAATAATAAATATAAATCCCAAAGCTAATCCTCCGGAACTTGTTTTCTGTGTGACGGACGAGAAACTTTCATCAGTCCTGGACTGTTACAATTAACCATGAAACACTGTTCTATGCTGTCATTGTTCCTTGAAGCACCATTAATCAGTTTGAGCTGAGTAATAACATGCTTACAGTCAAAAGGTTCCTCACAAACAGATTTGCAATGTGGGTCGGGTTAATGAGTCATTTTAGTTCCTGTGTGTGTACATGCACATTCCCATCACTGTGAAGGACATCGTCAAGTTGGTGTTTATTGTCACATCAAGTCGGGAGGGAGTCAAGAGAGTTTAATTGTCAGATGCACCATCAACGGAACAATGAAATTCTTAAGATAGACACGAAGTGCTGGAGTAACTCAACGGGTCAGGCAGCATCTCTGGAGAAAAGGAATAGGTGACTTTTCACATTGGGACCTTCGGACTGAAAAAATGGAATCTTCCTTCATTCTGAATAAGAGGCCCAGCCCAAAACGTCATCTGTCCATTCCCTCCACAGATGATTCAAAACCCACTGAATTCCTCCAGCACATTGTGCTTTGCTCAAGATTCTAACATCTGCAATTCCTTGTGTTTCCAAATTCTTACTTGCCACAGCTTAACGATCCCATCAACTCAATAAACACAGATAAATATGTAATTATTCACAAAATGCTGGAGTAACTCAGCAGGTCAGGCAGCATCTCAGGAGAGAAGGAATGGGTGACGTTTCGGGTTAATGGGTGAAGAAAGGTCTCGACCCGAAACGTCACCCATTCCTTCTCTCCTGAGATGCTGCCTGACCTGCTGAGTTACTCCAGCATTTTGTGAATAAATACCTTCGATTTGTACCAGCATCTGCAGTTATTTTCTTACACGATAAATATGTAATGATCAATAATTACATAACTTAATAATCGATAATACGAGGTAACCATAATTGTGCAAAGTCTGTAGGGCAACCAAAAACAAAATCCATAGAAGTCCAAAGATCAAAGCTGCTGTGGTAGAGGTCAGTGTTGTGCAGTGTTCAAGAGTCTAGTGGTTGTTGGGAAGAAGCTGCTCCTGAACCTGGAGGTCACCTTTACAGTGCACAAACCCAGTGAAGTACAGATACAGTGAAAATGCAGGTACAGAGACTCAGTCAACACACAAAACATAACATATATAAATTCTATAGGCCAGCCAAAAGAAAAAACTGCATTAAAAAAATAACATTTGTGCAAAACACAATTAGAAAGTGAGTCCATGGTAGTTCAGAGATACAGTGTGGAAACAGGCTTTTCGGCCCACCCAATCTACGGTGACCAACGGTTGCTCGTACACTAGTTCTATCCTTCACACTAGGGACAACTTACAGAAGCCAGTTAATCTACAACCCCCCACATCTTTGGAATGTGGGAGAAAACTGGAACACCTGGAGAGAACCCAAGTGGTCACAGGGAGAACGTGCAAACACCGCACAGACAGCACCCTGAGGTCAGGATTGGAACCGGGTCCCTGGCATTGTGAGACAGCAGCTCTACCATTGCAGTAACATGCTGCCCTACTATGGCATATTTATTTGGGTTTTGTAGTGCTAATGGGATCTTTAAAAAGAATTTAGAAACGCTAAGAACTGCACAAACTGGAATCTTGAGGAAAGCATAAAGTGCTGGAAGAAATCAATGGGTCAGGATTCATCTGTGATTGGAAGGAACAGAAGTCTTTTCACGCTGGAGTATACTCTGGCTCTCAACCTAATCTTCCCCCACTCATCATTTTATGTTTAGTTTAGAGACACGGTGTGGAAACAGGCCCTTCGGCCCACCGAGTGTGTGCAGATCAACAATCCCCGCACACTAGCGCTATCCCACCCACACTAGGGACTATTCACAATTATACCAAGCCAATTAACCAACAAACCTGTACGTCTTTGAAGTGTGCGAGGAAACGGGAGATCCCGGAGAAAGCCCATGCAGGTCACAGGGAGAACGTACAAACTCCGTACAGACGGCACCCGTGGTCAGGATCGCAACCTGGTCTCTGGCGCTGTAAGGCAGCAACTCTACTGCTGCGTCACCGTGCCACCCTTACATAAACCTACATAAGGTAGGTGGTAGATACATGGAATAAGCTGAAAGAGGAAGTAATTGGGGAAGGTACAATAGCAACATTTAAAATCACTTTGTGTTGGATGGAACTGCAGATGCCAGTTTATACCAAAGATAGACACAAAGTGCTGGAGTAACTCATCGGGTCAGGCATCATCTCTAGAGATAAACTTAGACCTTATCAACTTATCACTTTAAACATAATTACTTAAATCTCAAATTTATTCATTCGAAACTTTATCAAAATCTCAATTTTAGTTGGTACCTTTTCATTCTTCTATTTCCTCTTTACTCTTTATTCTTAGGTCGATATCCCTGATGTCTCTTATTTACTCTTTACCGGTGGTCATCCCTGATGTCTTTTAATTGCTCTTTACTCTTTATCTTATTGTCTCGTGTCTCTGGAGCTTTAACGTTCAGAACCCGCTTTTGCAAATCCAAGTCTCTAACCTCTTCTGAAAAGAGAAACATGTTTAGTGGAAGAGCATTGGATCCTGAAATTGGCCTCATCTGAATCATTGTGTCCAGTCGGGGTAAGGCAGAGAATGCTGCCCCGACTGTCGGCAAAAAACTCCCAATTAGTATCCACTTACACCATTGACCACAAAGCGACTATCTCTACTGACACACAGGCACTGCCTATTCATCTCCGTCCTCCCAGAAGTTGGACAAATGATCTTAGTTTAGTTTAGTTTGGTTTAGAGATATATCACGGAAACAGGCCCTTCAGCCCTCCAAGCCCAATCCGACTAGTGATCCCCGCACACTAATGCTACCCTACACACTAGGGACAATTTACAATATTACCCAAGCAAATCAATCTTCAAGCCTGTAAGTCTTTGGGAGGAAACCAGAGCACCTGGAGAAAACCCACGCAGATCACGGGGAGAATGTACAGACTGCACCCGAAGTCAGGATCGAACTCGGGTCTCCGACACTGTAAGGCAGCAACTCTACTGCTGCGCCACCGTGCTGCCTATAGATCTCAGTGGGACCTCCAAGAAACTGCGGAAATGTCCACCGGAGGTAAGACTCATAGACTTGTTACGTTAACAAGCGGCAGCGTGCTTTATTTTAGTCTCCGCAAGGGGAAGGAGAGCGCCTCATTCAAGGTCTGAGGTCGCAGCGCCAACAATGATTGTAATCCGTGGATATTTATGCAGAAACGTAAGCAAGTAAGCAAGTTTCTTAATATGAAGCGTGAAGGGTCCAGCAAACTGTTGAGCCAAGCCATATGTTCTGTTTGCAGGTTAATTGGCCTCTGTAAATTACCCCTCGTGTGTAGCGAGTGGATGAGAAAGCGGGATAACAGAGCAAGTGGGAACAGGTGATCGATGGGTGGCAGGGACTTGGCGGGCTGAAGGGCCTGCTTCCAATCTGTGTTTAGTTTAGCTTAGAGATACAGCGCGGAAACAGTCCGCGCCGACCAACGATCCCCGCATATTAACGCTATCCCAAATAGACTAGTGAAAATTTACAATTATACCAGCCACTTAACCAACAAACCTGTATGTCTTTGGAGAGTGGGAGGAAATTGGAGCACCCGGAGAAACGGGGAGTACGTAAAAACTCCGTACAGACAGCACCCGTAGTCAGGATCGAACTCATGTCTCTGGCACTGTAGGGCAGTAACTCCACTGCTGCGGATCTATGTCTATCAATCACATGCATCCACCTATCACTTGCCAGGTTCTGTCCAACCCTCACCCCCTCCTCTTCTCTCTGCTCCCCCCTTTCTCCCACTATAATTAATCCGAAGAAGGGTCCCGGCCAGAAACGTCGTCTATCCATGTTCTCCAGAGATGCTGTTCGGCCCGCTGATTTACTCCAGCACTTTGTGTCTATTTTTGCGATGAATTGTATCTCTCCTTCTGTGACCAAATGGCCTCTTTCTGTGCCTTAGTGATGCTGTGATCCTACGTCTAATTTCTAATAGGCCAAGTTCCCTCTGTCACTTCTGATTACATTAGTATTCTGCTACCAACAATTGGCTTGAATTTAGGCCTTTCATTAAAGCATTGAGCAACGCTGGGACTTAGAGCTCAGCTTTGATCATTAGAAAAAAGGAATTTGTTTCCCACAGGTAACTGAGCCGTTGCCTGGAGGTTATGCTTGGATTGTTACAGGGACATGTTAATGACAGATGTGAGAGAGTCACAGAGCTTATACCTAGTGTGTGCTGCAGTTAGCTGTTAATGATGTTTTTGCTCGGAGCTATAAAGAATACACATATTAATTCTCAGCCTGTATAAAAAGCTGCCTAATCTACAGCTAATTTAACAGCATGAGAGGGGAGCAGTAATTTAGCACGTCTTCACTGCCCACAGTGGCACAGCAGGTAGAATCGCTGTCTCACAGCGCCGGAGACACCCGGGTTCAATCCTGACCTCGGGTGCTGCTGTGTAGGGAGGTTACACGTTCCCCCAGTGACCGCGTGGATGCTCCAGTTTCCTCCCACATCCCAAAGACGTGTTTGGCTCTCTGTAAATCACCCCCATTGTGTAGGGAGTGTATGCAAAAGTGGGATAACATAGAACTAGTGTGAGTGGGAGATCGATGGTTGGCATGGACTCGTGGGCCGAAGGGACTGTTTCCATGCTGTATCTTTCGATCAATCAATCCTAGCAGCTCTCCTTAAAATCATAGACCAAGCCATTCGGCCCATCAACCTTTCATGGTTTGTCCCATGTCCAGGGGTCTGTTTTCATAGTCCTATAAACTAGGATTCTTCAGATTCTTGTCCAAGAACAGTGAAAAAAATGCCGAGAACGCATTTAGCTGCTGATTAACAATAGAAGATGGAGAGGAGCAAAGTGCGATAGTACACAGGATGCGTTGGCACCATTTTTCTATATGACTAGTGGAATTTGCACCTCACCACCTCTGAGAACTGTGGTGAGACTCTTTGCTGTGAAAATAGCAATACTGCATGAATCACTAGAACGTGTAACATGGGGCTTCTGAGGGTTAGAAGGAAATCGGGAAATCATTGTTAACACAGGTGAATGTTATAAAATAGGCCTTGTGAAAGTTCACTGAAATTGAAGTCCATTAATTGTCTACTAAAGGAAACAAAATATGCATTAAAAGAATATTGCAATTTCATGCAAGCATATTACATTAAATAGCATTTTGCATTGTTTTATAGCACCGTTAAAGTATTTAATTTATTTCTGATAGATTTTTTTTCTAGTTCCTTTCTCACGAGGTACTAAATGAAGTTCTAAATATAAAATTATTTCCAGACTGTAATGTTCCGGGAATCTGTTGTATGAAATTGATGTTAAAGAAAATGCTTAAAATACCTTGTTCTCAATTTATTTTAAGTGCCTTTGAACACATGGAATTTAAGATGAAAGGCAAACACTAGTCAAAATTACTTGCAAAATATTTTTTTTTTAAAAAGTAGAATATAATCAACGGGTTCACAGTGTGTCTACTTGATCCAGTGTTAATATTCCCAGTTTAGGTTAGTTTAGTTTAGTTTACTTTTGAGATACAGTGTGGAAACAGGCCCTTCGGCCCATCAAGTCTGCACCAACCAGCGATCCTCGTATGCTAACACTTTTCTACACACGCTAGGGACAATTTACAATTTTATCAAACCAATTAACCTGCAAATCTGTACACCTTTGTAGTGCAGGAGGAAACCGGAGCACAAGATGAAAACCCATGCGGGTCACAGGGAAAATGTACAAACTCTGTACTGACGGCACCCATGGTCTGCATCGAACCCGGGTCTCTGGAGATGTGAGGCAGCAACTCTACCACTGCAACGCCGTGCCACTCCAATTGCCCCAAATACAGCAATAAATGCATTGATAAATGCTAAACAGCAGAGCCTTCCAAAGATTATACCATCCTTTCACACAGCAAGATCCAGAGCATCCACATGAAAATATTTTCCAATCCTTCCTTTAATCTATCAATCCCTTTAAATCTATGCTCCTTTTTAAACCCCTCTGCAAAGATAAATAGATGCTCCCTATTTATCAGTGGGCAGTTTACAGCCCAGCGGTATGAATATTGATTTCACTCACTTCAGGTAGCCCCAGCATTCCCTCTCTCTCTATCCCTCCCCCACCTAAGTCGCACTAGCTACTCATTTTCACCCTACAAACACGTAACAATGGCCTGTTTCCTTTATCATCGTTACTTTTTGACAAACCTTTCATTCATTGTTCTTTATCTCTCCACGTCATCGTCTATATCTCTCATTTCCCTTATCCCTAACCAGGGTCTCGACCCCAAACGTCACCAATTCCTTCTCTCCAGAGACGTTGCCTGTCCCGCTGAGTTACTCCAGTTTTTTGTGTCTATCTCCTTATTTACTCCATCTGAGAGGAGATAGTCGGGGTTGGAAGATTGTGAGCAACAAAGTGCTGGAAGAACTCAGTGAATCAGGCAGCATCTGAGGAAGGAATGGACAGATTAAACACAATCAGACCGAAGAAGGGTCTTGACCCGAAATGTCATCTGTCCATTTCCCTCCACAGATGCTGTTAACAATACCAATGTCCCAAACTATACGACCAGCACTGAGAAAGGTCCCAAATTGAAATGTTCCCTATCTATGTCCTCCAGAGATGTTGACAGCCCTGCTAGGTTCCTCTAGCACTATGAGTACTACGAAAGATTCCAGCATCTGCATTCTCTTTTATCTACATTTTAGAAGATGGAGACCCAAGAAACAAGAATACATCCTCCTGCCTTGCAAATATATCACCACCATTGGATTAACTGGATCCAAATATAGAAGTCCATCCCCAACATCACCCCACAGGGCGGAGCACCTTCGATACAACTTTGAATAGTGAAAGGCCTGTATAGAGTGGACGTGGAGAGAATGTTTCCACTAATGGGAGAGTCGAGGACCAGAGGGCACAGCCTCAGAATAAAAGGACGTACTTTTAAAAAAGGAGATGAGGAGGAATTTCTTCAGTCAGAAGGTCGTGAATCTGCGGAGACGGCTGTGGAGACCAAGTCAGTGGATGTTTTATTGGAGGAAATTGACAGGTTCTTGATTGGTACGGGTGTCAGGGGGGTTATGGGGAGAAGGCAGGAGAAAGGGTTCGAGAGGGAGCTGGAAGAACTCAGCAGGTCAGGCAGCATCTGAGGAGGCAATGGACAGACAGAACATAAACAGATGAAAAACGGTCCTGACCCAAAATATCATCTGTCCATTTCTTGACTTGATGGGCTGAATTCCTTTTCAGAATGGCAGGCAGTGACTAGTGGGGTACCACAAGGCTCAGAGCTGGGACCCCAGCTATTTACAATATATATTAATGATTTGGACGAGGGAATTGAATGCAACATCTCCAAGTTTGCGGATGACACGAAGCTGGGGGGCAGTGTTAGCTGTGAGGAGGATGCTAGGAGGCTGCAACGTGACTTGGATAGGTTAGGTGAGTGGGCAAATGCATGGCAGATGCAGTATAATGTGGATAAATGTGAGGTTATCCACTTTGGTGGCAAGAACAGGAAAGCAGACTATTATCTGAATGGTGGCCGATTAGGAGAAGGGGAGATGCAACGACACCTGGGTGTCATGGTGCACCAGTCATTGAAAGTAGGCATGCAGGTGCAGCAGGCAGTGAAGAAAGCGAATGGTATGTTGGCATTCATAGCGAAGGGATTTGAGTATAGGAGCAGGGAGGTTCTGCTGCAGTTGTACAGGGCATTGGTGAGACCACACCTGGAGTATAGCGTACAGTTTTGGTCTCCTAATATGAGGAAAGACATTCTTGCCATAGAGGGAGTACAGAGAAGGTTCACCAGATCGATTCCTGGGATGGCAGGACTTTCATATGAAGAAAGACTGGATAGACTCGGCTTGTACTCGCTGGAATTTAGAAGATTGAGGGGGGATCTTATAGAAACTTACAAAATTCTTAAGGGGTTGGACAGGCTAGATGCAGGAAGATTGTTCCCAATGTTGGGGAAGTCCAGAACAAGGGGTCACAGTTTAAGGATAAGGGGGAAGTCTTTTAGGACCGAGATGAGAAAGTTTTTTTTCACACAGAGAATCTGTGGAATTCTCTGCCACAGAAGGTAGTTGAGGCCAGTTCATTGGCTATATTTAAGAGGGAGTGAGATGTGGCCCTTGTGGCTAAAGGGATCAGGGGGTATGTAGAGAAGGCAGGTACGGGATACTGAGTTGGATGATCAGCCATGATCATATTGAATGGCGGTGCAGGCTCGAAGGGCCGAATGGCCTACTCCTGCACCTATTTTCTATGTTTCTATGAATGGTCTAATTCTGCTCCTATAACTTGTGTACTTATGAACTATATTAAAAGCAAGGCCACAATTGCAGTGCTATATCCAGTTCTGGTCACCACACTGCAGGAAGCACAGAAAAGAGTGCAGAGGAGATTCACCAGGATTTCCCTGGGAGGGAGCATTTCAATTGTAAAGAGAGACTGGATAGGTTGGGTTTTTCCCTTGGAGTGGAGCAGGTCGAGGGGGAAATCTGAGAGAAGTGCACACAATTATGAGGGGACAAACAAAATGACACAAAGTGCTAGAGTATCTCAACAGGTCTGACAGCATCTCTGCAGGACATGGATTGGTGTCATTTTGGGTTGAGACTCTTTCACAAAAGGACACAAAGTGCTGGAGTAACTCAGCAGATCAGATAGTATCTCTGGAGAACATGGATAGGTCAATATGTAAGAATCTCGACCTAAAACATCACCTATCCATGTTCTGCAGAGATGCTGCCTGACCTGCTGAGTTACTCCAGCACTTGCCTACGGTGACCAAATGTCCCATCTATAGCCACATGCCTGCATTGGGCCCATATCACTCTAAACCTGTCCTATCCATGTACCTCTCTAAATGTTTCTTAAACGTTGCAATAACACCTGCCTCAATTACCTCTTCCAGCAGCTCATTCCATACGCCCGCTTCCCTTTGTGTAAAAAGGTTGCCCCACAGGTTCCTGCTCAATCCCCCCCCCCCCCCCACCTTAAACCTATGTCTTCCGGTTCTTAATTCCCCCACTCTGGGGAAGAGACTCTGTGCATCTACCCGATCTATTCCTCTAAAGAGTTTGTGTTCAGATCCCAGTGAGAGACTGAGACAGAACCGTTGCGAAATACAAGGTGTGAAACAGACACAAGTAAAAGGCTGCTTTCTGTTAACATGGAGCCATCAAACTAATGAGGATATGACGCCCCCCTTCATCTCCTCTCCAGCACGTTCAGCTTTGTTAACGGTTTAAGATGACAGGGATCAGAGCACCTAAACACCGAATGAGGTTAGAATTCACTGATCTGAAATAATCAGCATTAATTGACATAATTGTATTCTGCTTTAATGAATCTTTCATCCTGACTCACCATTGAGTGGTTGGAGGGCCTGCTGAGAATCAGTTCCACAGGCTCTGACATTTCCCCACTACGTCTCCACAAGTAACCACACTTCACAGCGATGCCCGGGCTAGGAAATGTCAGTGAGCTGTTTGATCGCTTGCAGAACAGCACATCGAGAGCAATTGTTGTGTACGGTTCTGATTTAGTGAGTGCCCCTCTCGATGTCAGTCACGGCAGCTTCACGTATACAAAAACAGGAAAATATCCGGCACCTTGTCTGACTCCATGGACCTGTCATTAATTTCACCAGCAAGAGGCTGCAGGGTGGAATAATTCCACTTTGATTGCATCAGAAGGAACTACAGATGCTGGTTTAAACCGAAGATAGACACAAAAAGCTAGAGTAACTCAGCGGGACAGGCAGCATCTCTGGAGAGAAGGAATGGGTGATGTCTCCGGTCTGAAGAAGGGTCTCGACCCGAAACGTCACCCATTCCTTCTCTCCAGAGTGGAGTGATTGTAATGAATGATCGCAGATCCACTTCTTGGACCAACAGGCAAAGAGTCGCGTGGCTTCACCGCCATCTTGGATATTGTACTCCGGTAGAAGTTTATAAAATTATGAGAGGCACAGATAGTGCAGTCTGTCAGAACCTTTTTCCCAGGGTAGAAATGCCAAAGACTAGAGGATATAGGTTTAAGGTGAGATGGGGAATGTTTAAATAAGATATGCGGGGCACGTTTTTTTACACAGAGATGCTGCCTGTCCCGCTGAGTTACTCCGACTTTTTGTGGCTATCTTCACTTTGATTGCAAGTTCATCCGTCAAAATACCAGGCAATTCGACTCAGAAAAGTACAAGATTGTTTGAAAAAAGGGTATGCTTTCGTAGATTGTTAAAAAAAAAAGTTAGCAAAATGAAATGTAGACACAAGGAACTGCAGATGTTGGAATCTTGCACAGAACACAATCCTGAGAGGAATGGATCGGGTAGACGCACAGTCTCCTGCCCAGAAACAGCAGACATAGCTTAATGGTGAGGAGGAAAAGATTTAATAGGAACCTGAGGGAAAACTTTTTCATACAGAGGGTGAAGGTTGTATGGAACAAGCTGCTGGAGGAGGTAGTTGAGGCAGGTACTATCACAACGTTTGAGAAACATTTGGACAGGTACATAGATAGGACAGGTTTGGAGGGATATGGGCCAAACACAGGCAGGTGGGACTAGTGTAGATGGGCAAGTCAGCTGAAGGGCCTGTTTCCACACTGTATGACTATTTGGCTTTATAACATAAAGTGCAGGAGTAACTCAGGTCAGGCAGTATTTCTGGGCAACATGGAGAGGTGACATTTTAAGTTGGAATCCTTCTAAATGTTGATCTTATAGTTTGGGCATTAATAATGGAAATCAAAGAGCAGGTATTTAGCAAATTACGAAATGCTGGAGCAACTCAGCAGGTCAGGCAGCATCTGGGGAGGGAAATGAACAGATGGCATTTCGGGTCAGGACCCTTCTTCAAGACTGAAGGATTAGAGAGGAGAAAGTTAATCTGCTCTGCACTCTTTCCAGTTTAATAACATCCTTTCTATTGCTGGGTAACCAAAACTGAACACAATACTCCACAAGCTGCCTCACCAACTTGTTGTACAACTGCAGCATGATGTTGTACAATTGTAACATAACTGTAACTGTAACTGAAGAAGGGTCTCGACCCGAAACGACACCCATTCCTTCTCTCCAACGATGCTGCCTGTCCTGCTGAGTTACTCCAGCATTTTGTGTCTACCTTCTGTTTAAACCAGCATCTGCAGTTCCTTCCTACACATGTAACATAACATTATTTGCCCAAATGCTTTGGTAATTTATGAATTCCGTAAGAGCAAATTCCCATTACTCAAACTGTCGCAACATGGGTGCATTCTGCCATGAATGTTTGATGTGGATCCCTTCAATTCCCTTGTACAATGAAGATATGCCCATGAGATGTTCCAGAGTCCTCACTGGGATTCATGGAGCACCTCTTTGGCCTCTGACAGGTGATTGTTCAGGAAAGGCCCTGGCAATATCTCTCCATCTGTAGTTGCCACAGTAGACTGTGGCTCCTTTCTTGAAGATGGTTACAATGATGATCCCTACCCGAAACATCGTCTGTCCATATACTTCCACAGATGCTGCCGACCCACTGAGTTCCCCCAGCACTTTGTCACTGAATCTGGATGATCAGCCATGGTCTTATTGAATGGCAAAGCAGGCTTGAAGGTCCAAGTGCCCTACTCCTATTTCTATAAAACATAGAACTCTACAGCACAGCCCCTTCAGCCCACAACAACAGTGCAAAACATGGTGCCAACTTAAACTAAGCTTCTCTGCCTAGATCCTAAGGAACTGATGTGCTACAGTATGCTACAATGTTGAGAACTGTAATCTGTACAGTGTATCTTCCCCTTTGCCCTATCTATTTGTACTTGGGTTTGAACTGATAGTAGCTGTGTATGGTAAAAATATCTGATCAGTTTGCATAGCACGTCTTTTCACTGTACATCGGTACTTGTGACAATAATAAACCTAAACCTAAACCTAAACCTCCCTCCATTCCCTGCACATCCACATGCCTATCTAAAAGCCACTTAAACATCACTATCGTATCTGCCTCCACCACCACCCCTGTCTCCTTCTGTATAAAAAAACGTGCCCCGCATATCTTCTTTAAACATTCCCCATCTCACCTTAAACCTATATCCTCTAGTCTTTGGCATTTCTACCCTGGGAAAAGGGTTCTGACAGTCTACACTATCTGTGCCTCTCATAATTTTATAAACTTCTACCAGAGTACAATATCCAAGATGGCGGTGAAGCCAGGCGACTCTTTGCCTGCTGGTCCAAGAAGTGGATCTGTGATCATTCATTACAATCGCTCCACTCTTTTAAATCTATATTTAATTATATTAATCTATATTAAATCTATATTTAATCTAAATCTAAACATAATTCCCTTCATCCTGTATCTGTACACCGTGGCCGGCTTGATTTTAATCATGTATCGTCTTTTTGCTACCTGGATAGCACGCAACAACAACAAAAATCACTGTACCTTGATTATAAGGTCATAAGGTCATAAGTAATAGGAGCAGAATTAGGCCATTCGGCCCATCAAGTCTACTCCACCATTCAATCATGGCTGATCTATCTCTCCCTCGTAACCCTTCTGCCTTCTCCCGATAACCTCTGA
Organism: Rhinoraja longicauda; assembly: GCF_053455715.1. Classification (NCBI taxonomy): domain Eukaryota; kingdom Metazoa; phylum Chordata; class Chondrichthyes; order Rajiformes; family Arhynchobatidae; genus Rhinoraja; species Rhinoraja longicauda. The sequence goes on along the minus strand of NC_135958.1, from coordinate 22,772,704 downwards.
CACCTGTACTAATCAAGAATCTATCTAACTCTGCCTTAAAAATATCCACTGATTTGGCCTCCACAGCCTTCTGTGGGAAAGAATTCCCACAATATTCTAAATAAATTTAACCTCATCTCCTTCCTAAAAGGACGTCCTTCAATTCTGAAGCTATGACCTCTAGTCCTAGACTCTCCCACTAGTGGAAACATCCTCTCCACATCCACTCTATCCAAGCCTTTCACCATTCTGTATGTTTCAATGAGGTCCCCCCTCATTCTTCTAAACTCCACTGAGTACAGGCCCAGTGCCAACAAACATGACAATAATAAAGTAGACTAAACTAAACCATACATTCTAATCTATCACAATTTGATATACTTCCATCAGGTCTCTCCTCAATCTCCGACATTCAGAGTTACTGAGATCTATTGCATGGCCTAATCTTCCTAGATCTTTAACAAGGCATGGTGATCAAACAACAAACGTCTTTCTTAAAAATCTCAGACACTCTTATTTTCCATCTGAAGACTTTGTGTGCTTCAGTCACTGCAGGATGTGAGATTTTCTCTTGCCCCCTCTGACGATAAATCAATTTCGCAGACACTGAGAAACAATAAATACCTGAAACCTAATGTGCCTGAATTAGTCCAGGTAATTTAAGTAACTGCAAGTCTGTTAAACAGTGATAGTTTAACAGCGTGAAGGCAAGGAAAATGTGGGGTTTTTTAAGGGTCGTTGATCAAGTGGAGACCTGTTAAGTGACACAGCCCAGTCCCAGGAGTCTGGGGCAATGGGGGACTGGTTTACAGGCAGGTATTGCATGTCAAACCTAACTAAACCACTTCAAAAAGCACCATTGTTCAAATCGGAATTTTGCACGAGGGTTCAAATGGAAACACAATCACTGACAATCCTCCCAAGTGTTAAAGATTAATTGATGAGATTTTGCTTCGCTGACAAGATGGCATTTATTGCCTGCTTTTGATTCCACAGAGGGGTGTGATGAGGGGGATACCTCGGTTGGTTGAACGGCTTGCATTGTGATGCAGCTGACTGCCTTTGAAGGTCATTTCAGGAGGTGATTAAGAATTGAAGAGGCGCAGGAATCACAAAGACTATTGTTGAGCAGAAGGATCTAGGAGTACAGCTACAAGAGTCAAGAAAGAGTGTTTTATTGTCGTATGTACCGGATGGAACAAATAAATTCTTACAGCAGCACAAAAATAAACATAGTTTTCTGAAAAAGGTTAACATAGAAACATAGAAAATAGGTGCAGGAGTAGGCCATTCGGCCCTTCGAGCCTGCACCGCCATTCAATATGATCATGGCTGATCATCCAGCTCAGTAACCTGTACCTGCCTTCTCTCCATACCCCCTGATCCCTTTAGCGACAAGGGCCACATCTAACTCCCTCTTAAATATAGTCAATGAACTGGCCTCAACTACCTTCTGTGGCAGAGAATTCCACAGACTCACCACTTAAGAACGCTGACATTGGTACCCATCTATCAGGCTATTGAGTATAGAAATTTGGTCTCCAAATTTGAGGAAGGATACTCTTGTTATTGAGGGCGTGCAGCATAGGTTTACTAGGTTAATTCCCGGAATGGAGGGACTGTCATATGTTGAAAGACTGGAGCGGCTAGGCTTGTATACACTGGAATTTAGAAGGATGAGAGGGGATCTTATCAAAACATATAAGATTATTAAGGGGTTGGACACGTTAGAGGCAGGAAACATGTTCCCAATGTTGGGCGAGTCCAGAAACAGGGGCCACAGTTTAAGAATAAGGGGTAGGCCATTTAGAACGGAGATGAGGAAAATCTTTTTCAGTCAGAGTTGTAAATCTGTGGAATTCACTGCCTCAGAAGGCAATGGAGGCCAATTCTCTGAATGCATTCAAGAGAGAGCTAGGTAGAGCTCTTAAGGAGAGTGGAGTCAGGGGGTATGGGGAGAAGGCAGGAACGGGGTACTGATTGAGAATGATCAGCCATGATCACATTGAATGGTGGTGCTGGCTCGAAGGGCCGAATGGCCTACTCCTGCACCTATTGTCTATTGAAGGAGAGGCCCAAGCTGAAACGTCAACTATTCATGTTTTCCAGAGATGCTGCCTAACTTTCTTCTGTCATCTCTCAACTGAAATGTGGAAAAGCTCAGGGTCCTGATAACATCCCCCCAGAATTCCTGAAACACTGCGATCCTAAATGCCTGGCCTGGCTCCGTGAGTTTTACTCCTCTTGCCTCATTGGTCAGTCCATTCTGAAGATCTGGCGGAAAGCCACCGTCATTGCGCTACCAAAAACAAACAAGCCTGCGGATGACCCAAGGAACTATCGGCCCATCTCACTCCTCTGTGTCCCGTACAAGCTCCTCGAACGGCTTCTCCTGGCCCGGCTCGATCCAATCCTTGACCCTCAACTACCCGCTGAACAAGCCGGATTTCGGCGTGGACGCTGCACCACCACCAAATAGTCAAGCTGACCAATGACATCGAAGACAGTTTCGAAAAGAGTCTCAAGGCGGGCATCACACTGGTGGACCTCACTGCCGCTTATGATACTGTGTGGCACCAGGGCTTGATCTTGAAGCTCCTCCAAACCATCCCTGACCGTCATTTAGTGCGGCTCGTTGCCAACATCCTTGCCATCCGCAGTTTTGTACTCAAAACCAGCGACGGACAATCTAGCCGACTGCGACGCCTAAGAAACGGATTCCCCCAAGGCTCGGTACTGGCCCCCATGCTCTTCAATCTCTATATCAGCGATCTGCCACGCACGACCTCGCGCCAGTATGGATACGCAGATGACTTGGCCCTACTGCACTCGGACAAGAGCTGGTCAAATGTTGAGGATGGGTTCTCAGCGGATATGGAACTTGTCGCGGGCTACCTTAAGACCTGGAGACTAAAACTGAGTACGGCAAAAACCACCACAACGGCCTTTCACCTGAACAACAAGGCAGCTCAACGCCAGCTAACCGTCACCCTCGATGGGTCACCCCTACCCTACAACCCATTTCCTACATATCTCAGGGTGAAACTAGATCGGCAGCTGACCTACAAGCAACACCTTGAAGCTCTCCGTGCTAAAGTCTCGGCATGGAACAACCTCCTGCGTTGCTTGGCCGGATCGTCATGGGGCGCCAGGACATCTACTCTTTGAACCAGTGCTCTTGCACTCGTGTACAGCGTCGCTGAGTACGCCGCCCCAGCATGGTGCCGCAGCGCTCATACCAGCAAGCTAGACGCCACCGTCAACGACACCATGCGGATCATCACTGGCTGCCTACGCCCTACTCCTACAGTATCTTCCCTAACCAAAAACCCTGGGTGGACAGGTCTATTCGCGTGGCCTTGAATGCTCGCACCGCTGCTTACAACTCCGGCCTGGCATCCGGCAACATGGACGACTACAAGGGAGAGTCCTACCGACTGCGAAGGGCAGTGAAGGATGCAAAAAAGAGGTACCGGGACAAGATGGAGTCACAGATGGAGCAGCAGGACACCAGGCGCCTTTGGCAGGGGCTACGGACTATAACTAGCTACAGGTCCAGCACCCCCTCAACCGGAAGTGCCGGCTCCTCCTTAGCTGATGACCTGAACTCTTTTTACGCACGGTTTGAGACGGGTAACACCACCAGCTCGCCGTCTAAAAACAGCACCGAAGGGGCGCTGGCTAGCGAGGCTGGAGGGGGATCCACCGCCGGGGATGTGCACACATTCTCGGTGTCCGAGCATGAGGTGAGGTGGGCTCTGACGCGTGTGAACACGAGGAAAGCTGGAGGCCCAGATGGTATATCTGGGCGAGTACTAAAGTCTTGTGCTACTCAGCTTGCTCCAGTGCTCACCACAATATTCAACCTCTCCTTGGCAAAGTCCGTGGTCCCTGCATGCTTTAAAAGATCCATCATTGTACCGGTGCCAAAGAATGCCTCTCCAGCGTGTTTAAATGACTACCGACCGGTGGCCCTCACCTCGGTTGTCATGAAATGCTTGGAGAGGCTAGTCAAGAAGCACATCTGCGCCCTCCTTCCTCGCAACATGGACCCACTACAGTTCGCATACCGTCCGAACAGGTCCACGGATGATGCGGTCTCCCAGGTTCTACACACCGCTCTCTCTCATCTGGACAGCCAGGGGGGCTATGTGAGGATGCTGTTCATTGACTTTAGTTCAGCATTCAACACAATAGTCCCCAACAGACTGGTTGAAAAGCTGCTGGAACTGGGGCTTAGCACCCCTCTGTGTGCCTGGGTCCTGGACTTTCTCACTGCCAGGCCCCAAGTGGTCAGGATGGGGGAACACACATCTAGCTCCCTCACCCTGAACATAGGATCCCCCCAGGGCTGCGTCCTTAGCCCCCTACTGTACTCCCTGTACACACATGACTGTAGGGCCAGGTTCAGCTCAAACTCCATCATCAAGTTTGCTGATGACACTGTGGTGGTGGGCCGGATCTCCAACAACGATGAGAAGGCCTACCGGGAGGAGGTGGCTGATCTGGCACTCTGGTGTCAGGACAATAGCCTCCTCTTGAATGTCACTAAAACAAAGGAGCTGATTGTGGACTTCAGAAGGGCTAAACATCCAAGGACGTACACGCCACTGGAGATAAATGGGTCTATTGTGGATAGGGTGAGCAGTTTCAAATACTTGGGAGTCCGCATCGCAGAGGATCTGACGTGGGCAACGCACATTGCCGCACTGGTGGGTAAGGCTAAGCAGCGCCTTTACCACCTTAGACAACTGAGGAAATTCAGAGTGTCGCTGAGGATCCTTCATTGCTTCTACTCTGGGGCTGTAGAGAGCATCCTGTCCGGCAACATTACAGTCTGGTTTGGGAACAGCTCTGCCCAGGACAGGATGGCCCTACAGAGAGTAGTGCGTTCGGCAGAACGCACCATGGGAACTACACTCGTCCCCCTGCAGGACCTATACATCGGGAGGTGCAGATCCAGAGCAAGCAAGATCATGAGGGACCCCTGCCACCCCAGTAACGGACTGTTCCAGATGCTACGGTCAGGCAAACGCCTCCGCTGTCACGCTGTGAAAACGGAGAGGATGAGACGGAGCTTCTTCCCACAGGCCATCAGGACTGTCAACTTTGATAACCCCAGAGACTAAATTTTTGTCGACACTTTTTGTGCTATGTTTAGTAACTTATTAACTTTATTTATATGCTGTAACTGTAATTCTTTTTGTGCACAACCCGCAGGCATTGCCACTTTCATTTCACTGCACATCGAGTATGTGTATGTGACAAATAAATTTGACTTGACTTGACTTGACTCCAATGGATCTCCTGCCGGTGCTCGCAAGTATCGCACCCGCCAAGCTTCGCAGAGAGTTCTTCACTCATAGGCTGGTGTGCAAGGCCCCATCGGACGCCAAACATCCTTTGCACCACTTCGCCCAGGATTCACAGCAACTGGGACCTCAACGCCTGTCATCTCGTTGCCCTTTCTCCCGTCATGCAGCGACGCTCTGTGGCTCCAGTTTCAACATACCAGGAGCATGGAGAACCAGCTGGGAACAGACATCGCAACCTCCTCAATTCACTGTCGCACCGAACACCACAGCCCCACCCGGCTCGGACATGCCCCGCAAAGAGTGGGTCGCCCTGTACCGGCTCCGCACAGGGGTCGGCCGGTTCAATGCCAACATGCATCGTTGGGGGTTGCGTCCATCAGCAGCCTGCGTGTGTGGAGCAGACCAGCAAACAGCGCAGCACGTCATTTTCGACTGCACTGTCCTCCGTCCCCCTGGTGGAGGGGTAGACCTCACGGCCCTTGACAACAGCACATTGCACTGGCTACAGCGCCTGGAGGGCATTACATAATTTCTGCTGCCTCAAACGCAAGAAGAAGAAGACCCCGCTGAGTTACACCAGCATCTTGTGTTCCTTTTTGCTGTATATTGAGTATAGAAGTGGGGATGTTATGTTACGGTTGTTCAAGAAGTTCATTCAGTGGCAGAGAAGGCTGTGTAGGCCAAGTCAATGGACATTTTTAAGATGGAGATTGATAGATTCTTGATTAGTAAGGGTGTCAGAGTTTATGGGGAGAAGGCAAAAGAATGGGGTTGTGAGAGAAAGATAGATCAGCTATGATTGAATGACAGAGTACACTTCATGGGGTGAATGGTCTATTTCTGCTCCTACAATTTATGAACTTATGAAGTTGGTATGGGCACATTTGGAGTATTGTGTTCAGTTTTGGTCGCCCTCCTATAGGTAGGATATTATTAAGCTTGAAAGAGTGTGGAGATGTACAACAATGTTGCCTAGGCTACAGGGAGAGGTTGGACAGGCGAGGACTTTATTCTTTGGAGTGCAGGAGGCTGAGGCGTGATCATATACATAAAACCAGGAGGGGAATAGATAGGGTGAATGCACATATACCTAGGATAAGGGAATCAAAAAGCAGAGGACGTAACTTTAAGGCGAGAGGGCCAAGATTTAATAAGAACCTGAGGGGCAATGTTTTCACTGAGAGAAGTAAAGGCTTGATTAGGCACTCCCGATGAGGCCTCCTTTAATCAGTGAGTCCAAGCATAGACTGGGCAACCATTTTGATGAACACTTATGCTCTGTCCAACACGGTCTGCTGGATCTCCAGGTTGCTAAACTTTTAACACCCTTTCTTATTCCCATGCTGATCTTTCGGCCCTGGGCCACGCAAACCGGAGGAACAGCACCTCATATTCCACTTGGGCAGCTTACAGCCTAATGATTGCAATCATTCAGAGGGTGGTGGCTATATGGAACCAACTACCAGAGAATGGAGCTGAGACAGGTACGATCGCAACATTTAAAAGACACTTGGACAGATATATAGAAAGGATAGGTTTAGATGGATAGAGGCAAGGACTAGCTTAGATGGGGCATCTTGGTGGGGAAATAGACAATCTGAAATGCAGAGCCTGGTTTTGTGCTTATGATTCCTTAATTCTATGATATGATCATTGCATTCTCCAATTTCAAGTAACATCCCTCCCCCCCCCCCCCCCCCCCCCATCTCTTTCCCCTGTACCCCCACCAAATCCAGGATCACGCGCTGTATCTCAAAATCAAAATCAAATCAGATCACACCTATTTCTCCCACCATTCCAATCACCCCATCCCTTTTTCCAGGAAATAGATGGATATGCATTATGTGGAGGCAGATAGTAGATGGTCTTGGCATTGTGTTCGGCACAGACATTGTGGGCTGAAGGGCATGTTCTTCTGCAGCACTGTTCTAGGTTCTACGTTCAAGGTTCTCGATAGAAACATGGAACTGCGGGTGCTGATTTACAAAACAATAAGACCCAAAATGTTGGAGTAACTCACCGGGTTACGCTGCATCTCTGGAGAACATGGCTAGGTGATGGACCGACACGAAATATCACCGATCCATGTTCTCCGGGGACGCTGAGTTACTCCAGCACTTTGTGCCTTGTGTTCTATGTTCTGTTCTTTCCACCCTCTCATCCTTTTAAGATGTGCTTCACCTTGACCAGTCTCATTCTATGGCCCAGCATTAATTTTGCGAAGCATCCTGAGACATTTTGCTGACATTGTCTATTGTCTATTGAGTGAAACATAAGTAAACTTTGTTGTATTTCACCCTTGCTTGGCTGCCCTATTTTATCACATCAAAATTCTATCAACGTCTGCGCTGTTTAATAATCTTATGTCGCCATCACTTTCTTCTCTTTGCAGCACAGATATAGAGTGATGTACTTCTTCCTTTGATGGTGCATAAATGTTTCCTAGCTTGTCTCCTGAAAGGCTTAATTTTGATTTAATTATGTTCCCAAGTTTGGGTCTCAGTCTGCACTCTGTCCGCTTTGAAGTCCTAGCCTGGAAACTTGTTTGTTATCTTATATCCTGAAGAGCTCAGTAATTATAGAGGCATAAGAGGCAGGCAGTACTGAAACAGTCCCATCGTTCTAATGCGTCCATGCCGACCAAGATGTCCATCTAAGCTAGTCCCATTTGCCCACATTTGACCCATATCCCTCAACTAGAGAGTGGTCCTGACCTGCTATCAACCTCACCGGAGACCCTCAGACCATCTTTAATCGGCCTTTATTGGACTTTATCTTGCACTAAACGTTATTCCTTTTATGTGTAGGAAGGAACTGCAGATACTGGTTTAAACTGGAGATAGGCACAAAAACCTGGAGTGACTCAGCGGGTCAGGCAGCATCTCTAGAGAAGTGGAATAGGTGACGTTTCGGGTCAAAACTGTTCTTGTGACTGAGTGAGGGGAAAGGGAAACAGGGGATATAGATGGTACACAGAACCAATGAAAGGAAGATATGCAAAAAGCAACGATGATCAAGGATAGGAATAGAAAAGAGCCCACAAAAGTCCATTGTTGGCTGTGGGCTGGGTGATAATGAGTTTTACAGACAGTGAAACTCAACAGGATGATAGTGAAACTAGTACGATGACTAGGGTGGGGGAGGGGTGGAGAGAGAGGGGATGCAAGGGTTACTTGAAATCAACATTCATACTGCTGGATTGTAAGCTGCCCAAGCAAAATATGAAATGCTGTTCCTCCAATTTGCGCTGGGCCTCACTCTGACAATGGAGGAGGCCCAGGACAGAAAGATCAATATGGGAATGGGAGGGGGAGTTAAAGTGTTTGGCAATGGGGGTATCACGTAGGCCAAGGGGAACTGAGCAAAGGTGTTCAGCGAAATGATCACCCAGTCTGCATTTGGTCTCGCTGATATAAAATTGTCAACATCTGGAACAGTGGATACAGTAGATGAGGTTGGAGGATGTGCGGGTGAACCTCTACCTTACCTGAAAGGACTGTCGGGGTCCCTTGACAGAGTCGAGGGAGGAGGTATAGGGACAGGTGTTGCATCTTCTGCAGTTGCAGGGGAAGGTACCTGGGGAGGCGGTGATTTGGGTGGGAAGGGATGAGTTAACCAGGGAGTTGCTGAGGGAACAGTCTATGGGAAGCAGAAAGGGATGGAGATGGGAAGATGTGGCTGATGGTGGGATCCTGTTGGAGGTGGCGAAAACGTCAGAAGATTATTTATTGTATGCGACGGCTGATGGGTTGAAAGGTGAGGACTAGAGCGACTTTGTCCCTGTAGCGACTGGGGGGAGGGGGGAGCAAGAGCAGAGCTGCGGGATATAGAGGAGACCGGTGTGAGGGCCTCATCTATGATGGAAGAGGTGGAACCCCTGTTCTCTAAAGAATGAGGACATCTTGCATGTCCTGGTATGGAACACCTCATCTTGGGCGCAGTTGTGGCATAGACGGAGGAATTGGGGGTAGGGGATCGAGTCTTTGCAGGAGGCAGGGTGGGAAGATAGCTGTGGACGTCAGTATCTGTATACTGTGGATGGCTTGATTGTAAACATGTATTGTCTTTCCGCTGATTGATGACACGCAACAAAAAAGCTTTTCACTGTACCTTGGTGCACGTGACAATAAACTAAACTACGCTAAACTCTAATGATGTTAAGACCAATTCTTATCTGTCTTCTTATAATCAATATCTCCCCATTTACTCCATGTTTAATCCATTCCATCCAAAAGTTTCTTAAATGCCACTTTTGTGCACCTGCCTCCACCACCACCCTGGCAGTGTATTCCGGGCATTCACTACCCTCTGTGTAAAAAACTTGCCCTGGACATCTCCTTTGAACTTTGCCCACTTATCTTAATGCTGTCAATTTGATTTCAATACATTAATAACCACAATACCAATGCAAAACTCTTGAAGTCCTTAGTGTAACGAAAGTTAATGCATGGTTCATAGTTCAGCTATTGTTTTATAGTGTGCAAGAGCCTGATGTTTGTTGGGAAGAAGTTATTCTTGAACCTGGTGGTCACAGTTCTCAGTTTCCTGTAGCTTCTTCCCGATGGCGGGAGTGAAAGGAGAGTGTGGCCAGGGTGGTGTGGGTCTCTAATGATGCTGGCTTCCTTGTTGAGGCAGCGCCTCCTGTAGATCCCTTCGATGATGGGGAGGTCAGTACCCGTGATGAACTGGCCAGTGCCCACCGCCCTCTTTAATCTCCTTCGTTCCTGGGCTTTCGAGTTGCCGAACCAGGCCGCGATGCAGCCATTCAGTGTGCTACCTACTGTGGTCCTGTAGAGATTTAATAGAGTATTCGATGACATACTGATCTTCCAACAAAAATGGGCTTTCTTCATGATTGCATTTTGGGGCAATTAAGGATGGGTAATGAATTCTGATCTTGCCAGCGAACTTGAGTATCGGACAATGATTAGGACTTGTTTCACTTTTCGATCTGAACTGTCCCACTTTTTTCTGCCCAACTTTGCCTGGGATGTCAAAGCAAGAACTTGTTCCCCTGTTCAACCTTGGAATCGTCTGGCAGAGTACCTCAAAGGCATTGGATTACTGATTCAAGAGAGACAAAAAAAAAATCCCCAAAAAGCTGCCTGTGTCATCAAAAACAAGCCAAATCAGACATCTCCAAAACAAAACTAATTACATGGTCAATATTATTTTTAATTAGATTTCTAATTTGGTTTGAGGATAGTAGGGTGCCAAAAAACTTTTATCAAATAGAATATTAACAGGATACATTATTTTGCAAAAATAAACTTTATTCATAATAAAAAATATAGACAAATTAAAATCATGAAACTCCTAATACATTCTTAGTGTATTTACATTTATTATTGCTATTGTCACAGTAGCGTTAGCACCTCCTACTTTTTCCTTACACAATATACCCTTGCCATTCATGTGCCCCCCTGGATTGATATCCCTTCCTTTTTTTGAGGGTGTCCCCACCGGACTCAAATGTCCAGCAGTGGAAGGCCCCTAGACTGTGGTCCTCCCCCACAGAGCCTTGGCGTATTCTGCGCCAAGCTTCAGTGCGTCCCTCAGCACGTGCTCCTGCCCTCTGGAGCGGGCCAGTTGGCAACATTACCTGATGGACATCTCGCTCTGCCGGGAGGCCAACAGGTTTCGGGCAGAACGAAGAGCGTCTTTCACCGAGTTGATGATGGTCTTTCAGCAGCACAAAACAGGATGTTAACTGGATCAAGGTAAAATCTCTGTGAGGAGAAAAAAGACACAAAGTGCTGGAGTAACTCAGCTGGTCAGGGCAGCATCTCTGGAGAACATGGATGAGCAACGTTTTGAGTTGAAATCCTTTTTCAGACCCAAAACACGCCGTGGAACATTGCCCATACACAATAGGACACAAAGTACTGGAGTAATTCAGCAGGTCAGGCAGCATCTCTGGAGAACATGGATGCGAAGAAGGGTCTCGAACTGAAACGTCACCTATCCATGTTCTCCAAAGATGCTGCCTGACCTGCTGAGTCACCCCGCACTTTGTCTTTTTTTGTTTAATTTAGTTTAGTTTGGTTTAGTTTATTATTGTCCAGTGTACCGAGGTACAGTAAAAAGGCTTTGTCTGCGTGCTATCCAGTCAAAGAAAAATCTGCAGAAGGGTTCTGACCCGAAACATCACCTATCCATTTTTTCCAGAGATTCTGCCTGACCCGCTGAGTTACTCCAGCATCTTATTTCTATTAAAGAAAACGATGTATGTTTTTTTTTAAATGGGCATCTGCAGTTCCTTCTGTCTACAAACTCTCTGTGAGGTTTGAGGCTGGCAGTCTGTCTCTACGTCACTTCATTCACGCCTGCATTTGACCCACTTTGCTCTCTGATTGTCAAGTCCCTGACTGACACCGGCTCTGAATTAATTTGGTTCCAATTACAGGAGGCGCCCAGACCCCAAGTACTGCATGAATGACAATGCTTCGTGCAGGCACAACGAGTCTCGTTCGCCTCCAGCCTCCACGCCAGGCTCCCAGGATGGATTTTCTGCTCAGCTGTCTCGTATCTGGAATGAGACAGTCGGCAACATTCCCTATCGGACACCTCGCCCTGCTGGGAGATCAGCAAGTCTAACGAATAGGATGGAACTGCAGATGCTGGTTTACACCGAAGATAGAGCGGATGTGGAGAGGACGTTTCCACTAGTGGAAGTGTCTAGTGGACTAGAGGTCATAGCCTCAGAATTAAAGGACGTTCTTTTAGGCAGGAGATGAGGAGGAATTTCTTCAGTCAGAGGGTGGTGAATCTGTGGAATTCTTTGCCACAGAAGGCTGTGGGGGCCGTCAGTGGATATATTTGAGGCAGAGAGAAAGATAGATTCTTGATCTTGTCGGGTGTCAGTGGTTATGGGGAGAAGGCAGGAGAATGGGGTTAGGAGGGAGAGATAGATCAGCCATGATTGAATGGCGGAGTAGACTTGATGGGCCGAATGGCCTAATTCTGCTCCTATCACTTATGATCATATGATCTCGACAAAATGCTGCAGTAACTTTAACTTTGTGGGCGCCAGAAATGTGGTGACTCATTTGTGTATTTTCCGCATTGTATAACAAATAATTTCACTAGACAATAGACAATAGGTGCAGGAGTAGGCCATTTGGCCCTTCGAGCCAGCACCACCATTCAATGTGATCATGGCTGATTATTCCCAATCAGTACCCCATTAATAGACAATAGACAATAGGTGCAGGAGTAGGCAGTGTATCTAGGAACAGGTGACAATAAATTATCAGTGAATGATTGAATCATTGAATCTTTGAAGTTTCGGGCAGACCAAAGAGCGTCTTTCACCCATCGAGTTGATGACCTTCCGGCAGCACTTGATGTCCGTCTCTGAATGTGTCCCTGGGAACAGCCCGTAAATCAGAGAGTCCTCTGTTATGGAGCTGGTCGGGATGAACCACGACAAAGACCCTTGCTTCATTCTCCAGACTCTCTTCGCAAATCCACTCTCTGCAAAGAGATGGACAACCATCTCCTCTCCATAGCAGCCAGCTCGAGGGCAGCGTGCACTGTCAAGGCTTCGCACCATGGCTTTATCTGATAACTGACCCAACACTAAAACAGCCCCTCCCTCATTGCCCCCGAGTTTAATTGCCCTCCTGTTGGTATCTGTTTCTTCAGCTAACAGAGACCGCACCTTCCTTTGTCGTAAGAGTCATGGAGTCATTGGCACAAGGAACTGCAGATGCCGGTTCACAAAAAAAAGACACAAAGTGCTGGAGTAACTCAGCGGGTCAGGTAGCGGGTCAGGCAGCATCTCTGGAGGACATGGATAGGTAAAGTTTCGGGTCAAGACGTCAGAGTCAGAATCATACAGCACAGAAACCTGACCAGTTTTGCAGTATAATGGTGTGGCTGCCTTGTATTACTGATTATTAATTTATTATATTATTGATTATTGTATATTTATTTGTTGTGTTGTATTAGTAGCTCTGTAAATCCAATTCCATCTGCAACAAGTAAGAATTTCACTATTCTGTACCCGGTACATATGGCATTAAACACTCTTGACTCTAACATGCTTTCTGTTTCTCTCTATATATTTTTAAAATGGCTAGGATCTCTGGTGCAGAGATAATTCAAGGTAAATTAGGCACAACATTCGGAAAACTGCATGGATTGTCTCGTGGGCCTTGGAGCTCCACTCCTCTGGTGTGAGGAGAGAGAGATGAAGAGAGAGAGAGAGGAGAGGGAGAGGGAGATGGAGAGGGGAGAGAGGAGATGGAGAGGGGGAAAGGGAGAGATGGAGAGGGAGGAAGGGTATGTGTGTATGTGTATATAGTATATATATATATATATATATGTATACGCGTGTGTGTATATATATATATATGTGTGTGTGTGTTTGTGTACTTGTGAGTATGTGTGTATATATACACTGAACTTTTTTTTCATATCGTTTACAGTGTACTATGTTTACATATTCTGTTGTGCTGCTGCAAGTAAGAATTTCATTGTTCTATATATGACAATTTAATACTCTTGAGAGGAGAGAGAGAGAGAGAGAGAGAGAGAGAGAGAGAGAGAGAGATGGAGAGAGAGATGGAGAGAGATGGAGAGAGATGGAGAGAGAGATGGAGAGAGAGAGGAAGAGAGAGAGAGAGAGAGAGAGGAGAGAGAGAGAGAGAGGAGGAGGAGAGAGGAAGAGAGAGAGAGGAGAGAGAGGAGAGAGAGAGAGAGAGAGAGGAAGAGATGGAGAGAGGAAGAGATGGAGAGAGGAAGAGAGGAAGAGATGGAGAGAGAGAGAGAGAGGAAGAGATTGAGAGAGAGAGAGAGAGAGAGAGGAAGAGATGGAAAGAAAGAGAGAGAGAGAGGAAGAGATGGAGAGAGAGAGAGAGAGAGAGAGAGAGAGAGAGAGAGAAGAGAGAGAGAGAGAGAGAGATGGAGAGAGAGAGAGAGGAAGAGATGGAGAGAGAGAGGAAGAGATGGAGAGAGAGAGAGGAAGAGAGGGAGAGAGAGAGAGAGAGAGAGAGAGAGAGAGAGAGAGAGAGAGAGAGAGAGAGAGAGAGGAAGAGAGGGAGGGAGAGAGAGAGAGAGAGAAGAGAGGGAGAGAGGAAGAGAGGGAGAGAGGGAGAGAGAGAGAGAGAGAGAGGAAGAGAGGGAGAGAGATGAAGAGATGGAGAGAAAGAGAGCGAGCGAGCGAGAGAGAGCACAAGGCAGTTTCCCTTGCAGCCACTTCTGCAGGCTTGTCACCTGCCGAACAAACGGGGACTGACAGGGAAGGTCAGGGCATTATTCTCTTAGCCCTGGCATATCAATGGGCCGTGAGTCACACAGGAGACACATGTCATTCATAACCAGGTACAATGTCACCTCTTCCATTTTAATAAAGCCTCGATGGGATACTCACACGTTATCATTTAGAGGGAAGATGAAAAAGGTCGAATAATAAATTGAGTCCAAGGTCACTCAAAAGCAAACACCCACCCTAATTACTGACAGCCCCTTAACTCAGCCTGGCAAAGATTAAAAGATAATAAGGATCCATTACAGTCCTTCTGAAGTATTGATCTCAGCCGATCTAACTGTTTCTGTCCACAGTACGGAGCTGTTGAAGTTAATATCTGTTTCACCTCATTACAGTTCAAAACCGTGTTGCTCTTTTTATGCAGGGAGCTGCTCTGAATATTTATGACCGCAGCTGGTTTTTATTTGGAGGTGAGGAATGCTATTTAGCTTGACCAGAGTTGTTTCCTGATTTCCAGCCAATAGACGTGCCAACATAAACCATAGGTCCTTCGGCCACAATTCCTGTGCTGAACATGATGCCAAGACCAACTGCTATCTGCCTGTACATCACCCATATCCCTCCATTCCTTGCATATCCATGTGCTCTGCCAAAAGTCCCTTAGATAACACTATCGTATCTGCCTCCACCACCACCCCAAGCAGCAGGTTCCAGACGCCCACCTCCGTCTGTGTAAAAAAACCTTGCCCCCAATATGTCCTTTAAACTTTGCCCCTTTCAGCTTAAACACCTAGTATCATACTCAGCACATACATTGTGGGCCGAAGGGCCTGTTCCAGTGCTATATTGTTCTGTGTTCTATGCCCTAAGGCATTTGATATTTCCGTATTTGGTAAAAAGGTTCTGACTGTCTACCCTAGCTATAACACTCATAATTTTATATATTTCTATCCGTCCTCCCCTCAACCTCTGCCAGAGAAAACAATCTAAGTTTGTCAAACCACTCCCTGTAACTAATACCCTCTAATCCAGACAGCAGTCTGGTAAAGAAGACACAAAGTGCTGGAGTAACTCAGCGGGTCAGGCAGCATCTCTGGAGAACATGGATTGGTGACGTTCACAGAGTGCTGGAGTAACTCAGCGGGTCAGACAGCATCTCTGGAGAACGTGGATAGGTGACGATTCATGCCTGGTCACAGTCTGAGGAAGCGCTACAACCCACAATGTCATCGATCCATCTTCTCCAGATTTCTTGCCGACCTCGTTGAATTACTCCAGCACTGTTTTCTTTTGTAAACCAGCATCTGTAGTTCCTTTTTTCAGCATTCCAGTAAACCTCCTCTGCAACCTCTCCAAAGCCCCCACATCCTTCCTGTCATGAGGCAACCATGATTGCAAACAATACTCCAAATGCAACCTAACCAAAGTTCCACAAGGTAGCAACATCTTTTAGACATACAGTGCGAAAACAGGCTCTTCGGCCCACCGAGTCTGCGCCAACCGGTGATCACCCCATACACTAGCACTATCCTACACACTAGGGGCAATTTACAATTTTACCAAAGTCAATTAACTTACAAACCTATGCGTCTTTGGAGTGTCTGAGGAAACAGGAGCACCCGGAGACCACATACACGGCCACAGGGAGAACATACAAGCTCCGTGCAGACAGCACTCAAGGTCAGGATCAAACTCAGGTCCCTGGTGCTGTAAGGCAGCAGCTCTACCGTTGAGCCACCGTGCAGCCCGAACCAATGACTGTTCTAATCAATGCTCTGATTGATGACGTCAAGCATACCAAATGCCTAGAGACACAAAATGCTGGTGTAACTCAGCGGGACAGACAGCATCTCTGGAGAGAAGGAATGGGGGCAAAGATCTGAAAAACGAGAGGTGGGACATCCATTCCTTCTCTCCAGAGATGCTGCCTGTCCCGCTGAGTTACACCAGCATTTTGTGTCTATCTTCGATTTAAACCAGCATCTGCAGTTCTTTCCTACACCAAACTTTACAGCTCTAAACAAAACTTTCCATCGCAGTTTTGTGAACATTCTGAGCAGGAAGCTGCTTCCGGTGATCACGTCTTGCAGGAGTAAGCCAATGTCATTTATTCCCAAGTAAATGTTGGGGATATTTATTCAGCGCTGGATGATATGACTTAATTTGAAGAACTGATGGCTTTTCCAGAGGTGACCTGGGGATTGCTCTGGGTATTCTCACAAAACCATCGGATTCATGTAGAATTTTAGTTTGGTTTAGTTTATTGTCAAGAGATACAGTGAACAGCTTTTGTTGCCTGCTAACCAGTCAGAGGAAAGACAATGTATGATTACAATCGACGGTGTACAGTGTGCAGATACAGGATAAAGGGAATAACATTTAGTGCAAGATAAAGTCCAGTAAAGTCCCATTAAAGATAGTCTGAGTGTCTCCAGTGAGGTAGATGGGAGGTCACGACAGCTCTCTATCTGGTGATAGGACCGTTCAGTTGCCAGATAACAGCTGGGAAGAAACTATCTCTGAATCTGAAGGTATGCATTTTCACACTTCTGTACCTCTTGCCTGACGTGTGAGACGTGAGAAGAACTGTCACAGTTCTGTCAGTAATTCACACACATTTCATTGCAAATAAATCATTATAGGTCTGCTCTCCTGTCACAGGCAGACAGTCTGCCAGAGTACAGAGCCCAGGGTGAGGCTGGTCCTTGAATATGCTGGTGGCCTTGCCAAGGCAGCGTGAGGTGTAAATGGAGCCATGGAAGGGAGGTTGGTTTGTGTGATGGTCTGGGCTGCGTCCACAATTCTCTGCAATGTCTTGCAGTCTTGGACGGAGCTGTTCCCAAACCATTGCTGTGATGCATCCTGATAAAATGCTTTCTATGGGACACCTGTAGAAGTTGGTGAGAGTTGTTGGGGACATCCTAAGCCTTCTAAGGAAGTAGAGGCATTGGTGTGCTTTCGTGGTCGTTGATTAGGACCTCCCTGGGTCCACTCTCGTCTCCAATCTACCAGCCCCCCAGGTGCCTCCGTCTCCAAATCCCAACTCTTGCTTTTCAGGTCTTTGCCCCAGTTGCTACCTCTCCCAGCGCTCGGCTGGCTGGGCAGAACGCTGTGCCTCTCCTGCTGCAGGTATGCAGTGTATCTTTAAACGTGGACCTTCTGCTTGCCTGCTCTGTGTTTGCAGTGACATCCTTATTGCACAGGAGCGCGTTGTGGAGTGCAGCAATGTAACTGTCACAGACAGACAGTCTGCCAGAGTACAGTCCCAACAAGTAAATAATTCACACACATTTCATCGCAAATAAATCATTATACGTCTGCTCTCCTCTCTCTCTCCCCCGCCCCCCACCCCCACTCCCCTCTCTCTCATATCCTCTCTTTTCCCTCTTTTTCTTCCTCTCTCACTCACACTCTCCCTCTCTTTCTATCTCTCTCTCACTCCCCTCTCTCCCCCACCTTCACTCCCCCTATCTCTTCTCTCCCTCCCTCTCTCCCACTCTCTCTAGCTCCCTCCCTCTCTCATCCTCTCACATTCCCTCTCTCTCTCTCACTCCCTCTCTTCTTTCCCCTCTCTCTCACTCTAACCTCTCTCTCTCTCTCTCTCTCTCTTTTTTTCTGAAACCAAATGTTTTAATAAAAGCGGGCTCAATTGGAGATTACAGTGAATTCCATAATATTTAACTACTTTACTTTCATTTTGAATTGCTGCCAATTGTGGACAGATTTGTCAATTTCACCCTCTTGTTCTCTTTTTTTCGTTTGTATTCTTCCCTCATGCATTCCAAGTCTCTCATGCATGCATATTCAAACATTCTCTGTCGTGTACTCTGTCAGAAGTTTCCATGCTCTCTCTCTCCCCCCCCCCCCCTCCTGCTATCCCTCTCTCCCTTTCTCTCTCTCTCTCTCTCTCACTCTCTCTCCCTCTCTCTGTCTGTCTGTCTCTCTCTCTCTCTCTCTCTTTCTCTCTGTGTATATCGTCTTTGTGAAGGAAAAAAAACTGCAGATTCTGATTTAAATCGAAGATAGACACAAGATGCTGGAGTAACTCAACGGGTCAGGCAGCATCTCTGGAGAGAAGGAATGGGTGACATTTTGGGTCGAGACCCTTCTTCAGAATTTGTGAATTCATTGGGCAAAGTATTGATCCAATTCCTTATTTTCTTTATTCACGAGATGGTGCAAGAGTGGTAAGGCTAGCGTTTACAGTGCAACCTGATCTACCTTTCAAAAAGTGCTATCGAAAGTTATGATTGAATCTGCTTCAGAGGCAGAGCCTTCCAAATCGAAGCAACTCCCTGCTGGAGAACAGTTTCCTCATCCCCTCACCCAGGTCTTGTATCCCCTGTTTTAAACTCGCCTGCCACTGAAAATAGTTTCTGCTTTCTGCCCCCATCAAAACCCTTTGTGATACAGAGCACCTCGATTAAATATCCCATTACCCTCCTGTAGGCAAACAATCTTAGCTTCCCCAAGCTGTGTTTCAGCCAAGATAAATCTTTACTGCACCCACTCCAAATTCCTGATGCGGTTTGTTTTAATGTTCAATGCCCTAAAATTGTCCACGGTGCTCCAATTGACCTCTGGTCATTGTGTTTTCTAATGGATAAATGTGGTGTCAGAGATCAGTGCAGCACAGGAAGAGGTTCCTTGGACCACGATGTCTGTGCCCAGCATAATGCCAAAGCCAACTGCGTGATGTAGAATCAAGGAACTGCAGACGCTAATTTATTAAAAAAAGGACACAAAGTGCTGGAGTGACTCAGTGGGTCAGGCAGCATCTCTGGAGAACACGAATAGGTGTAGTTTCAGGTCGGGACCCTTCTTCATGATCCCAACCCAAAACATCACCTATCCATGTTCTCCAGAGAAACTGCCTGACCTGCTAAGTTGGAAACAAATAGAAACGTAGAAACATAGAAACATAAAAAGGAGTAGGCCATTCGGCCCTTCGAGCCAGCACCACCATTCAATATGATCGTGGCTGATCATCCAAAATCAGTACCCCGTTCCTGCATTTTCCCCATATCCCAAGATTCCTTTAGCCCTTAGAGCTAAATCTCTCTCTTGAAAACATCCAGTGAATTGGCCTCCACTGCTTTCTGTGGCAGAGAATTCCACAGATTTACAACTCTCTAGGTGAAAAGGTTTTTCCTCATCTCAGTCCTAAATGGCCTTCCCCTTATTCTTAAACCGTGACCCCTGGTTCTGGACTCCCCCAACAGTGGGGAATATTTTTCCTGCATCTAGCCTGTCCAACCCCTTAAGAATGTTATACGTTTCTATAAGATCCCCTCTCATCCTTCTAAATTCCAGTGTATACAAGCCCAGTCAGCCCATTCGTTTATCGTATGTCAGTCCCGCCATCCCGGGAATTAACCTGGTGAACCTATGCTGCACTCCCTCAATAGCAATAATATCCTTCCTCAAATTAGGAGACCAAAACTACACACAATACTCCAGGTGCGGTCTCACCAGAGCCCTATACAACTGCAGTAGGACCACCTTGCTCCAAAGCTCAAATCCTCTTGCAATGAAGGCCAACATGCCATCAGCTTTCTTCACTGCCTGCTGTACCTGCATGCTTACTTTCAGTGATTGATGTACAAGGACACACAGGTCTTGTTGCACCTCCCCTTTTCCTAATCTGAGACCATTCAGATAATAATCTGCCTTCCTGTTCTTGTTACCAAAGTGGATAACCTCACATTTATCCACATTATACTGCATCTGCCATGTATCTACTCACTCACCCAACCTATCCAAGTCACCTTGCAGCCTCATAGCATCCTCCTCGCAGCTCACACTGCCACCCAGCTTTGTGTCTTCCGCAAACTTAGAGATGTTACATTTAATTCCCTTGTCTAAATCGTTAATATATATTGTAAACTAGACCAAGTGGACCCATTGGGCCCAAACCTCTCCTACATTGGTGCAGCACCCTCTCCTACCCCCCTCCCTCCCCTCCCCCTCCCCCTCCCCTCCCCACTTCCCCTTCCCCCTCAACCCCCCTTATCCACCCTCCCCCCCCTTCCTCCCTCCTCCCACCTCGCTTCCACTCCCCTCCTCCCTCCCTCCCTAGGAGATAGATTTAAACTTAAAAATGTGAATAACTTTAAAAATATAACACCGATTTCAATAAAACTACTTGCTTTACCATTAAAGCAACAACGGTGAGTAAGGTGGGCCTAAAATTGTCACGCTATCGTGTACCGTTTTGGCTGTAGTTCGATCACAAATAAACAAACAAACAAGAGTTTTAGTATATAGATAACTGTGGTCCCAGCACCGAGCCTTGCGGCACCCCACTGCCTGCCATTCTGAAAAGGACCCATTGATTCCTACTCTTTGCTTCCTGTCTGCCAAGCAGTTCTCTATCCATATCAATACTCTACCCCCAATACCATGTGCTCTAATTTTGTACATTAATCTCTTGTGTGGGACCTTGTCAAAGGCTTTTTGAAAGTCCAGATACACCGCATCCACTGGCTCTCCCTTACCCATTCTACTTGTTACATGCTCAAAAAATTCCAGAAGATTGATCAAGCATGATTTTCCCTTCATGACTCCATGCTGACTTTGATTGATCCTGTCACTGCTTTCCAAATGCACTGCTAATACATCTTTAATAATCGACTCCAGCAGGGGGGCAGGGATTTAGATTCTTAGACCACTGGGATTTGTTTTGGGGTAAAGGTCAATTGTACAAAAGGGATGGGTTGCATCTTAACAGGCGGGGAACCAGCATTCTGGCAGGCAGGTTTGCCACTGCTACACGGGTGGGTTTAAACTAAATAGTGGAGGGGGGGGGGGGGGGG
Organism: Rhinoraja longicauda; assembly: GCF_053455715.1. Classification (NCBI taxonomy): domain Eukaryota; kingdom Metazoa; phylum Chordata; class Chondrichthyes; order Rajiformes; family Arhynchobatidae; genus Rhinoraja; species Rhinoraja longicauda. Next base: position 22,751,381 of record NC_135958.1, on the reverse strand, counting down.
GGGGGGGGAGGAGGGAGACAAATAGGAAATACAAGGATGGAGTTAAAGGGAAAGAGAGTACAGGAAAAGTTAAGGAAGACACCAGAATTAACGGGACAGAAAGCTCACGAAGGGATAGGAGAGTATGGCCAAGTGAAATAGGAATTGACGTGAAAGGTGAGATGAGTGATGAATTAAAAGTATTATATATGAATGCGCAAAGTATAAGAAGTTAAGTGGATGAGCTTGAGGCTCATTTAGTGATTGGTAAATATGACATTGTGGGGATTACAGAGACATGGCTGCAGGAGAATTGGGACTGGGAACTGAATATTCAGTCCCTCTGCAGTTGTACATGGCCCTGATGAGACCACATCTAGAGTATTGTGTGCAGTTTTGGTCTCCTAATTTGAGGAAGGACATCCTTGCTATTGAGGCAGTGCAACGTAGGTTCACGAGGTTAATCCCCAGGATGGCGGGACTGTCATATGAGGAAAGATTGGAAAGACTGTGCTTGTATTCACTGGAATTTAGAAGGAGGAGAGGGGATCTTATGGAAACATATAAAATTATAAAAGGACTGCACAAGCTAGATGTAGGAAAAATATTCCCAATGTTGGGGGAGTCCAGAACCAGGGGGCCACCGTCTAAAAATAAAGGGGAGGACATTTAAAACTGAGATGAGAAAAAAACTTTTTCACCCAGAGAGTTGTGAATTTGTGGAATTCTGTGCCACAGAAGGCAGTAGAGGCCAATTCACTGGATGAATTTAAAAGAGTTAGATGGAGCTCTTGGGGCTTGCGGGCATGGGTTACTGATTGTGGATGATCAGCTATGATCACAATGAATGGCAGTGCTGGCTCGAAGGGCCAAATGGCCTCCTCCTGCACCGATTTGATATGTTTCTATGTTTCTGTCTTCCCCACTACCGATGTAAGGTTAACTGATCTATAATTCCCCGTTTTCTCTCTCCCTCCTTTCTTAAAAGGTGGGGTTACATTAGCTACCCTCCAGTCCACAGGAACTGATCCAGAGTCTATAGAACATTGGAAAATGATCACCAATGCATCCACGATTTCTAGGGCCACCTCCTTGAGGCTGCAGACCATCAGGCCCTGGGGATTTATCTGCCTTCAGTCCCAACAGTTTATTTAACACCCTTTCCTGACTGATGTGGATTCCCTTCAGTTCCTCCCTCCCGCAAGTCCCCTAGTATTTCTTGGAGATGGTTTGTGTCTTCCTTAATGAAGACAAAACCAAAGTACTTATTTAACTGGTCTGCCATTTCCTTGTTTCCCATTATAAATTCACCTGTTTCTGACTGTAAGGGACCTACATTCGTCTTCACTAATCTTTTCCTCTTCACATATTTAAAGAAGCTTTTACAGTCAGTTTTTATATTCCCCACAAGCTTTCTTTCATGCGCTATTTTCCCCGTGTTAATTAACCCCTTTGTCCACCTCTGTTGAATTCTAAATTTCTCCCAGTCCTCCAGTTTGCTGCTTCCTCTGGCCAATTTATATGCCTCTTCCTTGGACTTAATAATATCCCTAATTTCCCTTGTTAGCCACGGTTGAGCTGCCTTCCCCGTTTTAGTTTTTCACCAGACAGGGTTACTCCAGCACTTTGTGTTCAACTATGTACTGTGTGTGTGGAGTTTGCAAGTTCACTTTATAACTGCATGTGTTTCCTCCAGGAGCCCCACTTTCCTCCCACAGCCCAAAGACATGTGACTTTGTAGGTTAAGTAAAGTCATAGAGTCATACAGCACATAAACAGGCCATTCGGCCCAACTAGTCCATGCCGACCAAGACGCCCCATCTAAGCGAGTCCCATTTGCCTGCATTTAGAACATAGAACATAAAACATAGAATAGTACAGCCCAGAAACAGGCTTTTTGGCCCACAATGTCTGTGCTGAACATGATGTCAAGACCAACTCATACCTGCCTGCATGTGATCCATATCCCTCCATTCCCTGCATATCCATGTAACGATCCAAAAGCATCCTACAAGCCACTGTTGTATCTGCCTTCATCACCACACCTGGTACCGTGTTCCAGGCACCCACCTCTTTGTTAAAAACTTGCTTCGCACATATTTAAACTTTGTCCCTCTCACCTTGGTTTCCTGCAACATGAATTAGAAGTAATCACACAGTGAGCCTGAGGCTCTCCTGCTGCTATTCTATGACCAGCCACCTGATGGTGCAATAGAGCAGCCAGGAGAACAGCATTACTCCATTGCCAGGGTGAGGCCACACGCAAACTGGAGGAACAGCATCTCATATTCCACTTGGGGTAGCTTACAACTCAACAGTATGATCATTGAATTATCCAGTAATGCCCCATTACCCTCCACATGACGAAGGAGCTGGTCATTGACTTCAAGGAGGCACAGTGGAGTACATGTCCCACTCACCATCAGCGGTGCATAAGGGCAGCGCGGTGATGTAGAGCCATCTCACAACCAGCAATAGACCAGCGGGATGGGACATTCCCGGTGAGCAGCGGGATGGGACATTCCCAGTGAGCAGCAGGATGGGACATTCCCGGTGAGCAGCAGGATGGGACATTCCCAGTGAGCAGCGGGATGGGACATTCCTGGCGACCAACGGGATGGGACATTCCCGGTGAGCAGCGGGATGGGACATTCCCGGTGAGCAGCGGGATGGGACATTCCTGGCGACCAGCGGGATGGGACATTCCCGGTGAGCAGCGGGATGGGACATTCCCAGTGAGCAGCAGGATGGGACATTCCCGGTGAGCAGCAGGATGGGACATTCCCAGTGAGCAGCGGGATGGGACATTCCCGGTGAGCAGCGGGATGGGACATTCCTGGCGAGCAAGTCCGACTTGCCTGCCACAGTCTGACGACAGAGGAATACTCGGCCTACTGCGGAGAAGCTGGTACGGAGCGAGTGGTGGAAGCCAGGTGGTCGGGTCAGAGCCCCGAGGACAAGTTGGGCTGAGGACGAGGTTGGGTCAGAGCCACAAACGGAGTTAAACCGAGGACAGAGCCCCGGGTCAAGACAGGCCGAGGTGGACGGGCCGTATCACTGAGAACAAAGGCGGTCCCAGCGTGGGGGGGGGGGGGGCAAGAACTAAGGGAGGAACGAAGAAGGGATGAGTACTTTTTGTAACTTTGTCTGTGCCTTTGTGGTGACTCTTTTGTGTACTTAGCAAAAACAAAGAATTGCACTGAACCCAGCTAGGTACAAGTGACAATAAAGTTTCACCATCATCATTGTGGGCTCCACATTTTCTTGATTGTCATTGTATGTTCCATTCATTTGTCCTAAGTACCATTTATATCGATTGTTTTCATTTCCCTTGACTCTCAGTCTTAGGATGGGTCTCAACCTGAAACGTCATCAATTCCTTTTCTCCAGAGATGCTGCATGACCCGTTGAGTTACCGCAGCTTTTTGTGACTATCTTCAGGTTGCATTACAGCTTGGTTTGCAAACAGCTCTGCCCAAGACCACGAGAAATTGCAGAGAGTTGTAGATGTAGCCCAGTCCATCACACAGACCAGACTTCTCATCATTGACTCCATCTACACTTCACGCTGCCTCGGGAAGGCAGCCAACATAATCAAAGCCTTGTCCCACCTCAGTCATTCCTTCTTCTCCCTGCTCCTGCCCAGCAGAAGGTACAGAAGCTTGAAAGTACGTACTGCCAGACTCTGGAACAGCTCCTTCCCCTCTGTATAAGCTAGGGCGCTGTCCGATACACCTCGACCCCAAAGCGGACATTGGACTTTATCTGTGGAACTGGTGTGCTACAATGCTGAGAACTATATTCTGTACCTTCCATTTCACTCTATGTATTGTACTTGAGTTTGACGATCATGTTTATATGAGGTATTTATTCACAACATGCTGGAGTAACTCAGCAGGGTGACGTTTCGGGTCGAGACCCTTCTTCAGACTGATGTCAGGGGGGCGGGACAAAGGAAGGATATAGGTGGAGACAGGAAGATAGAGAGTGATCTGGGAAGGGGGAGGGGAAGAGAGGGACAGAGGAACTATCTAAAGTTGGAGAAACCCATGTGGTCACAGGGAGAATGTGCAAACTCCACACAGAGAACTCCTGAGGTCAGGATCGAACCCGGGTCCCTGGCACTGTGAGGCAGCGGTTCTATCAACTGTGCCAATGTGCCACTCCAATAATAAACCTGAATTAACCTATGCTGGGGATGTTCAGAGAGATGATCCAAAGCTCAGCCAAAGGGCATCTTGAAGAGTTGGAGAGAAGGCTTCTGCCGCACATATACATCACATCACTGATATTTAACCAACTCCCAATTGGGGATAAACTATCAAAGCTTTCTACAGTTTATTACACAGATCTACGTGCAAAATGTGTACACAAACATCAGGACATAATGGGTTTTAATGAAACAGTTTGCATTCTCTCTCCTGGCAAAATATCACCTTCTTTGACATTCAGAGCAAAATAAATCATTAGGGATAATACTTTCACTGCTATCAGCAGCGAGATAAGTGAGTTATTTAGTGTATTAATTGTCACATGCAGAGAGATAGTTAAAAGCTTGTTTTGCTAGTTATCCAGACAGATCACACCATACATGAGTACAATAGACCCCCATGTTTAGTTTAGCTTAGTTTATTGTCACATGTACCGATGTGCAGTGAAAAGTTTTAGTTGCCTGCTTTCCCAGCTTTTAGTTGTGTGCTCTTCAGGAACAGAATGCAGAGGGAGAGTCACGGCTCTCCGGCGCCACTGTGCAACTCCCAAGTCTATCAAAAGTCCGATTTTGCCCCAGGAAACCTGCACTGTTAATCGCACGTTAAAGCCTGGTGCACCGGCGGCACTGGATTGATGAAATGGGGGTCAGTCTGGCCCAGTGCGATGCTGTCAGCTCCTTCCACCGCCGCTCCGTGCAGCTGCCAGAGGTTGCGCTCCATCCGCTCGCTCGCCCCGCTGCCGTCGGACCTCCCGTCCGCGCCTCCGCCCACGACCACCACAAAACGCACGTCCGTCGCCTCCAGAGGCCGCCCTCCGCTTCCATGCGCCAAAGTCACCGTGTCCCACTTCCCGAGCCCATCACGGGCGTTTTCCGAGGGTGTGGGAGGTGAGTTCACTGATGGGTAAGTCCCAGACAGGTGGCACATTGTTGCACCAGGACAATCTTGCTATCAGAGAGCCAGTTAGACCTCAGCCCAGTTGGCACCAGGATCCGTTTTTGTCAACAAAGCCTTAGTCCACCACAGCCTGCTGGGCCTCCCAGTTAGTCATAGCATCATACAGCACGGAAACAGGCCCTTTGGCCCATTTTGCCTATGCTGACCAAGATGCCCCATCTGCAGTAGTCCCACCTGCCTGCTTGACCCATATGCCTCTAAACCTTTCCTTTCCCTTTACCTGCCAAAATATCTTTTAAATGTGGTGATAGTACCTGCCTCAACTACCTCCCCAGGCAGCTCATTTCAGACACCCACCAGCCTCTATGTGAGACGTTGCCCCACAGTTTCCCATTAAATCCTTCCTCTCTCACCTTAAACCCAATATCCTACGGTTCTTAATTTCCCCACTCTGGGTAAAAGACTGTGTGTCCACCCTATCTATTCACGTCATGATCTTGTACACATCTAGAAGATCACCCCTCATCCTCCTGCGCTCCAAGGAACAAAGTCAATCTCTCCCTATAACTCAGGCCCTCAAATCCAGGCTACATCCTCGTAAATCTTCTCTGCCCTCATTCCAGTTGAACAACATCATTCCTATGCAGGGTGACCAAAACTGAACATGAAACTCCAATACTTCCAGTCAGCCTGAGCTCAGGAATCTTGAGAAGAACAGGGATCCTTTCTCACCCAGCAGAGGAATTTACAGATTAACTTGTGTCTGCCAAACCTTAGAATAAGCCTCAGTGAATGTACTTTTCACAAGGAAAGATTCCAGAGGAAAGTGATCCATCGTGGCTTGTTAAAGAAGGTATGGATAGCATTCAATTGAAAGACAAGGCTGGGGATTGGGAACATTTCAGAAGCCGGCAGCGGACAATTACAGAAACACAAGAAGCAGCAGACCCGGTCTGACAGCAGGTTACAACTTCACATGGGTTTGTTGGTTAAATGGCCGTCTGTGAATCGGCCCTAGTGTGTCAGGAGTGGATGCAAAAGCGGAATAATGTAAAACCAGTGTGAACGGGTGATCGATTGTCAGTGTGGACTCAGTGGGCCAAAGGACCTGTGACGTATCTCTGATCTTTGAACTAAACCTCTTCACCCACCCTGAACAGCATTAGATCAAGAGCTGTAGTGTGATCTACACTGGGTCACACGGGATCTCCAGCAGAGCCTCGACCTCTCAACCCCTTTCCTTCTCCTGCTTCCCCTGCTTCCTGCCCCCCTCTCAGCATCATTCAAGCATTCAACGCACTCTACCCCCCCTCCCCCCCCCCCTTCACCTTTTCCTTTTCTCTCTGCATGACTTCAACCGAGCACTGCAAAAATAAGTAGTGGCAACAGTCCAGAGTTTGTGAGTTCAGTTCCCACCAGGGGCTGTCTGAAAATCTATACTGAGTTAAAATAAATAAATCTGGAGATAAAACATAGGTCTGAGTAAAAGTGGCTGTGAAGCTGTGGAACTGTTGTTTTAGGAAGAAAGGTTTCTTTGCAGAAGGAGTCAAAAGAGTCAAGTGTGTTTAATTGTCACATGTTTCGCCAATGGAACAATGAAAGTCTTACTTGCTGTAGTTTAATAGGCCCATAAATGCACACGGATAAATATATAATAATCTTAAATACAATTATAAATTAACAGCACTATAATATCATGATAGTTCAAAGACAGTGCATACAAGATCTTAGCGTTCAAAAGCCTAATGGTTGATGGGAAGAAGCTGTTCTTGAACCTGGAGGTCACAGTTCTCAGGCTCCTGTACCTTCTTACCGGTGGTAGGAGTGAAATGAGAGTGTGGCCAGGGTGGTGTGGGTCTGTTGATGCTGGCTGTCTTTTTGAGGTAGTGCCTACTTTAGATCGCTTCGATATTAGGGGATGGGGAGGCATTAAAGTCAAGGAGTCTTACAGCAAGGAAACAGGGCTCTTCCCCCCAACATATCCATGTCGAACAAGATGCCCATCTAAGCTCATCCCATTTGTGCATGTTTGGCCCGTAGCCCTCTAAACCTTTCCAAAGCGTTTTGTAAGGTTTGTGTGCATGCTTTCCTTTGCACAACAAGCAATTTAAGGTTTGAGAAGTTTCTACGAGGTTTGACATGCAGAATATTTTTTTATTCACTAGTAAAGTTCCCTGTGGAGTCTATCAAAACACTCCAAGCCCAGTCACTGCCCTCAACAACCTGCTATTTATTTTCTGTTTTCCAATCCATGTTCCTGGGGAAATAAAAATGAGACCTTGTTTGGACAAATCAATGACTGGCAAACAATGTTCAAATGCAAGTAGTAATTTTTACGCCCACTATTTAGTTTTGATTGAACCTTTTTATTTAATCATTTGAGAGAGTTGGGAGCAGAAATAGATTCCTACAAATAGATTTTTCTGTGACTTCTGCTGTTCGGCAAGAAAGTCAACGCATGAGTTGGTGCTTGGCCAGAGAAGAGAGATTAGAGAGGGACCTAAGGGGCAGCGTTTTCACTCAGAGAGTGCGCATCTGGAACAAGCTGCCAGAGGATACAATTACGACTTTCATGGTGGGCAGCATGGTGGCGCAGAGGTGGAGTTGCTGCCTTACAGCGCCAGAGACCCAGATTTGATGCTGTCTGCAAGGAATTTGTACATTCCCCCTGTGACCACGTGGGTTTCCTTCCCCATTCCAAAGACATGCAGGTTTGTAGGTCAATTGGCTTCTGTAAATTGTTCCCTAGTGTGCAGGACAGAACTAGTGTATAGGTGATCGTTGTTAGGCACAGACTCGGTTGGCCGAAGGGCCTGTATCCACGTAGTTTTTCTAAACTAAACTAAACTTAGCTGAATTAAACTAAACAACACAGGACATTTGGACGGATATATGGATAGGAAGGATTTAGAGGAATATGGGCCAAATGCAGGCAAAAGTGACCAGTCCAGTATACTGAGGTAAAGAGTTTAAGCGAGTGGAACATAGAACATGGAACACTACAGAGCAAGAACAGACCCTTCTGCACACAATGTCTGCACCGAACATGATGCCAAGACCAACACTTATCCGTGTGCATCTAATCCATAAACCTCTAATGGTTTCAGGGACAGGCAGAAGAAGGGGATTGAGCAAGAAAAATAGATCAGGTATGATTGAATGGCGGAATTGAATCGATGGGCCGAACGGCTTAATTCTACTCCTGTGTCTTATTTGCTTATCTACAGGCCTCTGAAACATCATTGTCGTATCTGCCTCCACCACCATCCCTGGATGCCTGGCCCAGGTACCGATTCTGCCTCTATAAAAAACGAGCCCAGTTTACCAACGTGGTCGGCATGGACAAGGTGGGCTGAAGTATCTGCAGGGCTCTGCCACATTTTCAGACGGAAGGATTGGCGCACGGAAGCTTTTCAGAACATGGAGCTGAAGAGCCAGACAAACTGTGGAATGAGGGGAGAAAAGGTAAGAGTGCAGGGCAGTAACTATTGAAGTCTACACCTTGGGTAGTCTATTTTTTGCAGAAAATGTTGATACTTTCCCTCCGCCTGCCAGCGACAAGCTCTGTGACAGACCATATGGTGCACCATTGTTCACAGCTGTTACAGTAGCTCCCACGCTCCTCAATAATTATACGTTTTATCTATTTTTGAGCTTTGTTCCACACACCAACCCTCCCATGTCAATCCCACTAGCTTCGTACGATGATTCATGAAGTGCACAATTATTTCCTTAAAAGTTCTGGTTTCAGGACATTTGAAAAAGGGTGACAAATAGGGTCCAGATCACAGTCGCAAGTGTCGCTCTATGTCTGGCACTGCATGGGTTAATGGGCAACTCCATCTACACCTCACACCTGATGGGCTGAATGGCCGAATTCTACTCCATTTCCTTATGACCAAGCAGCCGACATAATCAAAGACTTGTCCCAACCCGGTCATTCCTTCTTCTCCCTGCTCCCGTCTGACAGTAAATACAGAAGCTAGAAGGTACCGAAGCTTGAAAGCGTGCACCACCAGACTCAGGAACAGTTTCTACCCGCTCAGTTATCAGGCTTCTGAACGTTCCTTCCATAAGCTAGGGTACGGTCTGATTCACCTCTACCCCATTGTGGACTTTAGACTTTGTCTGTGGAACTGATGCGTGACAATGCCGAGAACTGTATTCTGCACTCAGTATCTTGCCCTTTGCTCCATCTATTGAGTTTGACGTGATTGTATCTATGCATGGTATATTAGATCTGTGTGGATAGCATGCAAAACAAAGCTTCTCTCTGTACCTCAGTGCACGTGACAATAATTTGCAGCCACAGCCACGGCGAGCAGTAAAATAGAGACACAAGGAACTGCAGATGCTGGAATCTTGAGCAAAACACAAAGTGCTGGAGGAACTCAGGCAGCATCGGGTGGCGCCGTCAGCGATGGCAGCCTCGCCAACGGTCGGTTTGTCTTTTTGTCTTTTTTGTTATTTTTGGTGTTTGAAAAAGTACGTGATTGTTTTATGTGAGGGGTGGGAGGGGCGGGTTTGGGGGAAACTTTTTTTCAATCTCTTACCTTGCCAGAGATGCGATTGTTTTCCAAATCGCATATCTTCGGTCGGTCTGCGGCCTAACATCACGGAGCTGGTGGCCTTGCTCGAGACTGACTTTGAGCCCCACCGCGGGGTCGTGGACTTGCCATTGGAGCCTGCGAACCCTTGCCTGGGATTGACACTCCAACCACAGCCTGCAGATTTGCGGATCGAGGAGCTCCCAGTATCAGGTAGAGACTAATGTCGGGAAGCATCAAAGTCACAGAAGGTTCGACCAGCCCCGACCCGGGGTCTGATCGCCCGGCGGGAGGGAGCTGAGTTCCCCCCTATGCGGGAGCTTGGTCGCCCCGATGCGGAGGGGCTGACCCGCCAACTAGGGAGCCAAGATCGTCCCGTCAACAGAAGGTTCGAGTGCCCCGACCACGGGAGGACAAAGCAGGGAAGAAGATTGCACTTTTTTTTCGCCTTCCATCACAGTGAGTCAAATTCCTCGTATGTTGCAAAACATACTTGGCTAATAAAGTATGATTATGATTACAATCTGTGGGGGGATGGACAGACAATGTTTCTAGTTGGGGCCATTCTTCAGACTGACAGTGTCAGGAAGAGAAAGCTGGAAAAGTGGTAGGTTGGGACAAAGCCTGGCAAGTGATAGGTGGATACAGGTGAGGGGGGTGATTGGCAGAAGGGTAGAATAAGTGACAAAAGCTGGAGGTGAAAAGGAGACAAAAGTGTGTCAGATAAGGAAAGGAGTGAATCGTAAAGCCAGGGGTGGGAAATGGGTGGAAGGGGGGAGGGGAAAGAGGGGGGTAAAAGGGAAATGGGGGAGTCAGAGATGGGAAATTAGTACAATAACAACTTTAATAACACTTATGGAAAGGTACCTGGATAGGAAAGGTTTTGAGGAATATGGGCTAAATGCACATAGGCAAATGGGACTAGCTTGGATGGGGCATCTTTGTTGGCATGGACAGGTTGGCTGTATGACTCTCTCTAAGATTCTGAGCAACTGAAAACACATTGAATGATATCCGCACTGTGCAGGAGGTACAAGTTGGGCCTTACATCCAAATTGGACCTTGCAAGGAAGATGGTCTGAAAGCAAAGAACAGCTCAAAACGGTTTTATGTTCATGTTCATAAGTTATAGGAGCAGAATTGGGCTATTTGACCCATCAAGTCTACTCCGCCATTCAATCATGGCTAATCTATCTTTCCCTCTCAACCCCATTCTCCTGCCTTCTCCCCACAACCCCTGACACCCGTATAAATCAAGCATCTTTCAATCTCCATCTTAATAATATCCATTGACTTGGCCTCCACAGCCATCTGTGAATATGAATTCCACAGATTCACCACGCTCTGATTAAATAAATTCATCCTCACCTCCATTCTAAAGGTACATCCTTTTATTCTGAGGCTATAGCCACTAGTGGAAACATCCTCTCCACACACACTCTTTCCAGGCCTTTCATTATTCATGGCTCAACTATATGTAAGAGTTGGATTGTAATTCTATACCAAGACTGGCTGAAGACCCTTTCATTTGAATGGAGTGGTTCATCTCATAGGAAGGAGAAAGTCTGATTATGCCCAGTTAACTTACTTAACTGTAGTTCAGTTTCATGTTCAACAGGAACAAATTGTTGGGGTGCTCTGTGGAACCTGGTGAACATGCAGTGGAGGAAGCAATGCAGGTAACGTTAGAGAGGAATTACTGAACATTGCTTGTTCAGAGGCTTGGACGCGAGATAACACGAGAGAAATCTTTGAAGATGCTTGTAGCATCAGAACTTCAGTGTCTTGAGATCGTTCTGTAACACCAGACGTCGTGTGCATTGAATTTGAAAATAAAGAAACAACAGGAACAGCACTTAGACAGAAATGGGTCAAGGGTCAGGTCATGGGATTGACTTTATACGCGAGTGATGTTGACTGAATGCAAAATGTGATGTAAAGCAACTTGGTTGCAATGTGTGTGTGCGTTCAACCATGAAGCACGTCCTTTAGTTCCAACAGAACATTTTCCAAAAGGCATCATGAGTCTACAGTCATGAAATGGCAAGCTGAGGAGAATGTTTAAACCATCCTGCAGTGTTACAGTGATCCTGACGGACAGGCAGGCTGCGAAGATGTAACTCCCTGGTTGAAATATAGATGTGTCGATGGACCCAACCGCTCCTGATCCTCAAAGTAGAAACAAAGAACTGCAGATGCTGGTTAATCCAGAAAAGGACACAAACTGCTGGAGTAACTCAGCAGGTCAGGCAGCATCCCTGGAGCACATAGATAGGTGGCGTTTTGGGTTGGGACCCATCTTGATCCTTCTGACATGACTGACTAAACTCTAAAGGACAGAAGACCATGAGCCAGTTAACGATTCTAGAAGCTACTGATTTTCGATCTGGAGGATCGAAGATGGGATTAGGTAGCATTGGCATCATGGTCGACACTGATATCGAGTTCTGGTGCTGTGCCATTCGACCCATCTTGTCCATGCTGTCCACGACTAAGAATAAAAGGACATACCTTCAGAAAGGAGATGAGGAGGAATTTCTTTAGTCAGCGGCTGGTGAATCTGTGGAATTCACAGCCACTGACGGCTGTGGAGGCCCTCATTGGGTATTTATAAAACGTAGATTGACAGGTTCTTGATTAGTAAGGGTGTCAACGGAGAATCCAGGAGAATGGGGTTGCGTGGGAAAGATGGATCAGCCATGATCAAATGGCGGAGAACGGCAGAGTGCCCCATTCTTTTAAAGAAAACTTTCTCATGGTAGATTTGTTTTGCAGAGCAGTATGAGAGAGTCTGCCCATGCCTGTATCTCCAGAGATTTCCTCCTTTTTGGAAGCTTGTTTATTTTTAGGTCAATCCCACAACCCATTGACCTAACTGAAAATAGGATATAGGTTCAGTGTTAGTCCTCGTGGTACATTTACTTGCATTAAGCACCATCTGGTGAAATCTGTCTTCTGCACAGACTTGGTGGGGGTCGCCTCCGAAATTAGTCCATTGGACACACTACTTGCACGCATAGACACACACGCACGCTTACGCACGCATGGGCAAATATGCCACGTACACACCAACATACATATACACACACACGCACATACACACACCAATGATCATCAATGACCACTCGAAGTCGCGTGAGATTGTCTTCCCGCTGCGTCCTTTCTGTGGCACTTGAGGGCTGGAGTTTAGTTCAGTTTAGTTTAGTTTAGAGATACAGCTCAGAAACAGGCCCTTCGGCCCACCGACTAGTGTTCACCCTGTACACTGGTTATATCCCACACGTCAGGGACAATTTACCAAAACCAATTAACCTACAAACCTGTACATCTTTGAAATGTGGGCAGAAACCGTAACGCCCGGAGAAAACCCACAGACAGCGCCTGAGATCAGCATCGAACCAGGGCCTCTGGCACTGTGAGGCAGTGGTTCTACCAGCTGCGCCATCCACAATAGGATGTGGACAATGTTGGTAAAGTCAGTTGTTACCACCAGCTATAACCAAGTGAACAGTCCTTGCAGGAATAAAACAATAAAACATGTGAGGCTGTTTGTCCTGACCAAGTACATTTGAATGCGAGGCTTTTGGCTTGCTATAGATTAATGGGAGCTGGGGATCAGGCAGGAAGGTGGTGTTACAGCATAGAATCCCCCCCCCGTTATTGATGATGGATCCTGTCAGTGAGGTTGCGTGCTGGAGCCCTGCTTCACATTTCTTCAAATCCTCCTCCATCAGATCAGCAAGTAAGCTGAAGTCTCCACGGATGGTTCAGAAATTGTTCATCTAGACTGGGAACTGACCTGGCAACAGTAGAGAGGGCGGCGATAAATGGGAGCATTCCTTCTGAGAGGAAAAATGTTCTGTGAAGTTTCTCATGGAGGGCGAGAGGGAGGATTGTGGGCTGTGCTATTTATTACTCATTCCTCAATAGTTCAATGGTTCTTTAATATCGCATGTACAGACGTACAGTGAAGTTCTTTTTTTTGTATACAGTTCAGTAAAGTATTGCTGAATACCTAAACACAATCCCCCATGAAGTACAAAGCACACAAAAATAGTCAATTGGGACCCCATGCAAGAGTAGCCAGGTTTTGGCACCATTTTCAAAGTCCAGTGCGGTCCGTGCGCTGGGTCACCTGCAGAGATGCCCATCCAGGCGAGCCCCAGGCTGCTGCAGGGTCTACAGCCGTCCGTGTAGTCCAGCGAACCATCGTCCCTCTCCTCACCCGGCCACTGTCAGCCTTTGTGCCCCAGGGGCAGATCTCATAGCTGATCTTGAGAGCCTGGAAGGATTAGACCCGGGTTCGCTCTTTACCGGCCCTTATTCTCCCGTCCACCTCCGTCGGCTCCCTCCGTCCTCCACTCTGGTTCCCAGGCCGATCCTTCTGTATAGTTTGTGTGTGTATGTGCGAGTGTGTGTGCCTGTGTGTGTGCGCGTGTGTACGTGCACGTGTGTGTGTGCATGTATGTGTGTGAGTCTGTGTGCGTGCGGATGTGTATGTTTGTGTGTGCGTGCGTTTGTATGTGTGTGTGTGCACGTGTATGTGTGTGTGTGTGCATGCGTGCATGTGTGCGTGCATGTGTGTGTGCGCATGTGTGTGTACGTGCACGCGTGTGTGCATGTTCGTGTGTGCAGGTGTGTGAGTGCGTGTGTATGTGTGAGTGCGTGCGTGCGTGCGCGTGTGTGCGTGTGTGTGTCTGTGTGCATGTGTGTCTGGAGCTGTGCTCATGGCTGGGTCACCCATGGCGGGCAGGTCGAGGGGGAGGTTTCTGACGAAGCATAGCCCAATAATAAAACCTCGATGGTGGAACAGGCGGAGGATGGTGCCTGGCCATCGGGGGGAGAGCACAGCGGCTGAGAAGGTGGAAGAAGCTGCAGGAGGGAGAGACTCACAGACCCGGGTCTGACTCTGTCAAGGACTGTGCGGTGACTGTCTGTGCACCCGTCTCCCACAGGAGAAGATGTCACCCATGGACGTCCATCTGGAGGGACATAAAGTCTGTGGCTCCAGGATAGGCCTCTACTGGGCAGCGCAATGGCGCAGCAGAGGTGTTGCTGCCTTACAGTGCCAGAGACCCGGGTTCCATCCTGACTGCGGGTATTTTCTGTACAGAAGTTGTACATCCTCCCTGTGACACGTGGGTTTTCTCCCGTGTCCTCGCACATTTCACAGACGTGCAGATTTGTAGGATAATTGGCTTCTGTAAATTGTCCCCTGGTGTGTAGGATATAACTAGTGTATGGGGGGGATCGCTGGTCGGTGCGTATGCAGTGGGCCAAAGGGCCTGATTCCATGCTGTATCTCTAAAGTAAAGACAGTTACTGAGCGAGTGTGAGACTGTCCCACGCCCACCTCTCTTCTCAAGCTTTCTCCCCTCCACTCCATCAGCCTGAAGAAGGGTCCCGACCCAAAACGTCATCTGTCCATTTCCCTCCACACATGCTGCCTGACCCACTGGGTTCCTCCAGTTCAGTTCAGTTTAGTTTATTGTCACATGTACCGAGCGAGGTACAATCACAAGCTTTTATTGCGTGCTAACCAGTCAGCGGATTACATTCGAGCCATCCACAGTGTACAGATGCATGATAAGGGAATAACGTTCAGTGCAAGATAAAGCCAATGAAGTGTGATCAAATATAGTCCGAGGGTCACCAATGAGGTAGATAGTAATTCAGGACTGGTCTCAGGATGGTTCAGTTGCCTGATAACAGCTGGGAGGAAACTGTCCAGAACTTGGTGATTTACTGAGGCTTTTGAAATGTGTGGTTTCTGTGCAATGTTCAGCCTTCAATTCCCCACTAGCGGCATTCCCAACGAGCGGATAGCAAGCTTCCCGTAACTATTGGGGGTGGCATGGTAGTACAGTGGTAGAGTTGCCACCTTATAGTGCCAGAGACCCGAAGTTCGATCCTGACTACAGGTGCTGTCTGTAGGGAGTTGTGTAGGAAAATAACTGCAGATGCTGGTACAAATCGAAGTTTTCACAAAGAGCTGGAGTAACTCAGCGGGTCAGGCAGCATCTCAGGAGAGAAGGAATGGGTGACGTTTCGGTTCGAGACCCTTCTTCAGACTGATGTCAGTGAAGGGGACGGGACAAAGAAAGGATGTAGTTGGTGACAGGAAGGCAATGGGAGAACTGGGAAGGGGGAGGGGAAGAGAGGGACAGAGGAGCTATCTAACGTTAGAGAAGTCAATGTTCATACAGCTGGGGTGAAAGGTGCCCAAGCAAAATATGAGGTGCTGTTATTCCAATTTGCGGTGGGCCTCACTATGACAATGGAGGAGGCCCATGACAGAAAGGTCAGACTGGGAGTGGGAGGGGGAGTTGAAGTGCTGAGCCACCGGGAGATCAGGTTGGTGAGGCGGACTGAGCGAAGGTGTTGAGCGAAACGATCACCGAGCCTGCGTTTGGTCTCGGCAATGTAGAGGAATTGACTTCTGGAACAGCGGATACAATAGATGAGGTTGGAGGAGGTGCAGGTGAACCTGGAAAGACTGTTTGGGTCCTAGGATGGAGTCGAGGGGTGAGGTAAAGGGACAGGTGTTGCATCTCCTGTGGTTGCAGAGGAAAGTGTCTGGGGAGGGGGTGGTTTGGGTGAGAAGGGACGAGTGGACCAGGGAGTTACGGTGGGAACGGTCTCTGCGGAAAGCAGAAAGTGGAGGAGATGGGAAGATGTGGCCAGTGGTGATATCCCGTTGGAGGTGACGGAAATGTTGGAGGATAATATGTTGTATACGCCCGCTGATGGGGTGGAAGGTGAGGACAAGGGGGACTCTATCCTTGTTATGAATGGGGGGAGGGGGAGCAAGAGCGGATAAAGAGGAGGCCCTAGTGAGAGCCTCATCTATAATGGAAGAGTTTGTAGGGAGTTTGTACGTTCTCCCTCTGCTCTGCGAGGGGTTTTCTCCGGGTGCTCCGGTTTCCTCCCAAACTCTAAAGACGTACAGATTTGTAGGTTAATTAGCTTTGGTAAAATTGTAAATTGTCCCTAGTGTGTAAGATGGTGGTGACTGATGGTCGGCGTGGACTCGGTATGCTGAAGGGCCTGTTTCTCTAAAGTCTAAAGTCAAATCGCCCACTCAAGGTGAAGATAAAATTATCATTAGGAAACTGACTTGGTTTCTGGGAAATCAAGTAACAAATTCTACCGAGACCCACAAAAGCAGCTGTCATCCAGTGTGTTTAAGCTGTAATTAAATGGAAGATTAACGGGTCTCCTGAGGTTTGAGGGAGGTTGGAGCCAAATTACCAGAGAGATACGTCGGAAAATGCCTGCAAAAGTGTCTTCATGTCGAGGGAATGACTACAAAGGCATTATAAACAGAAGCAGAAGGAAGCTCTTCCCACTACCGTGTACCACTTTCAGATTGTTCCACACATAGGGTAGGTGGGAGCAATTGAGCACCTGAGAAGGCTCAGTAAGTTCGGCATGTACCCAACAACTCTCACTAACTTCTATAGATGTGCCGTAGAAAGCATTTTGTCGAGATGCTTCACAGCACTCCATCCAAGACCGCAAGAAATCGCAGAGAATTGTGAACGCTGCCCAGACCATCACGCAAACCAGCCTCCCTTCCATTGACTATATCTACACTTCACGCTGCCTTAGCAAGGCCACCAGCATAATCGAGGTCCAGTCTCACCCCGGTCACACACTCTTCTCCCCTCTACAATCGGCAAGGGGTACAGAAGTGTGAAAACACACACCTCCAGATT
Organism: Rhinoraja longicauda; assembly: GCF_053455715.1. Taxonomy (NCBI): domain Eukaryota; kingdom Metazoa; phylum Chordata; class Chondrichthyes; order Rajiformes; family Arhynchobatidae; genus Rhinoraja; species Rhinoraja longicauda. The sequence continues at coordinate 22,734,029 of NC_135958.1, read as the reverse complement.
CAGGGACAGTTTCTTTTCAGCTGTTATTAGGCAACTGAACCATCCTATCACCAACTAGAGAGCAGTCCTGACCTATCATCTACCCTCAGGCTATCTTTAATTGGTCTTTATTGGACTTGCATTAATCGTTATTCCCTTTATCCTGTATCTGTACATAGTGGACGGCATGATTGTAATCATGTATAGTCTTTCCACTGACTGGAGAGCACACAACAACAAAAAATTCCACTGTACCTGTTGTAGCTAAATTTATAACTACAACTATAACTAAGCAGATGGGCCGAACGGCCAACTTCAGAGCTCCATGACTACATGATCTCCAGTCCGGCTCAGACAGAAACCTTTCACCTTCCCGGCGCAAGATCCTAGTGGTAGTTTAGTTTATTGTCACGTGTACCAAGGTAGAGTGAAAAGCAGAAAGACTACACATGATCACAATCGAGCCAGGATGGCCTGTCCACAGGCCAATATCGAGGAGGTGTCGGAGTGTGTCGCGTCGGTGGAGTGGGCCGCTGGAGGCCCTGCAGCAGCCTGGAGTTCGATTAGATCAGGCACCGACCCAAGTAGCCGAGCGCGCAGATAGGACGCGGCCTGCAGCAGCAGGGAGCGGCGGAGCAGCGGTGGAGGACCTCGACGCATTGCCTGACCGATCCCATCCTATCCCATCCCTGCAACCTCAACCCAGTGCCGTCGCCAGGACAACCGGCCTTTACGGGCCATGTTCATTCTCATCCAAATCATTGCTATAGATGACAAACAATAATGGGCCCAGCACCGAACTAGTGGTGAGGCACTCCACTAGTCCCAGGCTTCCAGTCCGAAATACTACCTTCCACCAGCACCCTCTGCTTCTTTCCATGAAGCTAATTTTCTATCTATTCAGCTATCTCTCCTTGGATCCCATGGGATCTAACCATCTTGTGTACAGACTCAGTGTGGTCTACTGTCTTACACTCTTATACTTAGTATGATTGTGTCTAATGTATAGTAGGATTGTCACTGAACTGTATGCAAAATAAGAATTTCATTGCACTTAGGTAGCCGTGGCAATAAAGTACCATTGGTCCACCTCTTACAATGTGGTGTCTAGAACTGTACACAGTCCTAAATCTGTCACCTGACTTACATTGCGCGCAGTCCTAACATATAACTCCCCATTCTTTCAGAGAATTACCTCCCCCCCCCCCCAGCGATGCCTCCCTCCCCCAACCTCAAACAGCAAAGCTTTCTCCTTGTCTCAGATTCCCCATACCAAGCAAAATGGATTCTCTCCACCAACTTTATCAAATCTTTTAATCATCTTCAACACTCCATTCAGATAATTCAGTAATCTTTCACACTGCAGGGAACATACTCTGAATCTGTGCAACTTGGCCTTATAATTTCACCCTTTTACACCTGTTTTTCATTCTGCTATGGCATCTTTATAATTTACAACATAAACTTTATTCATAATAAAAAAATATATACAAAACAAAAATCCATGCAAAATCTCTTAATGTGTTCTTAGCGTCTATACATTAAAAACAGAAAGTGCAGAAGTAACTCATCCGGTCTTGCAGCATCTCTGAAGAACATGGATAGGTGACATTTTGGATTGGGACCCTTCTGCAGACCGACCCAAAGCATCGCCTATTTGTGTCCTCCTCCCTACTCCATCAGTATAAAGAAGGGTCCCAACTCAAAACAATGTCCACGCATTTCCCTTCTTAGATGCTGCCTGACCCACTGAGTTCTTCTAGCAGTGTGTTTAATTCGAGATTCCATCCAGCATCTGTAGTTCCTTGTATACCCATCTATACATTCCTTATAATTTGGGTCATAGTAGTTTTAGTTTTTGTTTTTTCACAAAAGACCCTTGCCACTCACGTGGCCCCCTATGGAGATATCCCTTCAACCCAACAGTATGAACATTGAGGTCTCCAGGCACCTCATATTCCGCTTGGGTAGCTTACAACCCAATGGTATGAACATTGAGAGAACATGAAATTGGGGAAACAGCATCTCATATTTTGCTTGGGAAGCTCACAACCCAGTGGGTTGACTATTGATTTCTCTAACTTCAAGTAACCCTTGCATTTCCTCTCTCTCCATCCCTCCCCCAGCCAAGTCGTACCAACTTCAAAGTCGTCTTGTTGAGTCTCACTGTCTGTACTCGTTCTCACCTAGGCCACAGCTAACAATGGCCTGTTTCTTTTATCATCATTACTTTTTGGCACATCTTTCATTCATCTGTTCTATATTTCTCTAAATCACCGTCTATATCTCTCATTTCCCTTTCCCCTGACTCTATCTTCCATGTGAACATTGAGTTCTCCAAATCCCTTTGTGATATCCCCCGCTTGTTTGAGGGGTAGACTCTGCTACTCAATGTCCAGCAGCAGGAGGTCCCCACTACAGAGCCTTGGTGTTGCTGCACCGAGCTTCAGTGCACCCCTCAGTACGTACTCCAGCAGTCCGGAGAGGGCCAGTCGGCAACATTCCCTGATGGGCGTCTCGCTCTGCTGGAAGACCAACAAGTTTCGGGAAGACTGTGGTGGCATCTGTGTCACTTACCAGTGGAGTTGGGCTTAATCACAGCTCCAACCGAGGAACAGGTTTACTTATTATTCATCTTTACCTCATTACCGTTGTCATGACAGTCAGACTTGGTCGTGTGTAACGATGCATTCTCATCACCAGCCTGACTTTCCCTATGTCGTTTTCGATTGAAATTCCAAAGGCTTTGTCAGGAGAGTAGGCACCCTTGACGAAAAGTGTTTGCACACAAGGAGACAGCAGATGCATGACGCGCTCTGTGCTTCCCAGCAAAAGCAAGCAAAGGGAGATTGTAAATCCCTTCACAAAACGGTGGTTCGACCACACTGGCTGCATTGTGGGCAGTTCTGGTCGCCGTACTATAAGTGGAGAGAGTGCGGAGGAGATTCATGAGGATGTTACCTGGATTGGAGGAGTTTAGTTATGGGGAGAGATTGGTTAGGCTCGGCTTGTTTTCCTTGGACTGAAAGAGACTGAGGGGGTATCCTGGCAGACGAGAGACAAGAGTGTTTCATTGTCTTTTGTATGGACAACGGAACAATGAAATTCTGACTTACAGCAGCATAACAGGCCTGTGAACAGGAAAGGTTTAGAGGGTGTAGATTTGAAACAGAGAACCAGAGGACCTGGGTTTACGGTGAAGCGGAAAAGATTTAATAGGAACCCGAGGGGTAACTTTTTTACGCAAAGAGTTGTGGGTATATTGAACAAACTGCTGAAGCAGGTACTATCGCAATGTTTAAGAAACATTTAGACAGGTACATGGATAGGATAGGTTTAGAGGGATATGGGCCAAATGCACCAGGCCTTAATCTCAAACACCATTACTGATTTCACCACTTCTGGCTCTCTGCCCTCTAAAGCCTCCAGCCTTATTGTTCCCCAGCCCCGCACGGCCTGATTCTATCTTCTTCCCAAAATCCACAAACCGAACTGTCCTGGCAGACCCATTGTTTCTGCCTGTTCATGTTTCAACAAATTAATTTCTACCTACCTCGGCTCCATCCTATCCCCCCCTGATCCAATCCCTCCCTACCTACGTCCAAGACACCTCACATGCTCTCCATCTCCTCAATAACTTCCGTTTTCCAGGCCCCCATCCTCGTCATCTTTACTATGGATGTCCAGTCACTCTGCACCTCCATACCCCACCAGGAGGGTCTTAAAGCCGTGTCTTCCTCGACCGCAGAACCAGCCAATTTCCATCTACCAATACTCTCCTCCGCCTCGCAGAGCTGGTCCTTACCCTCAACAACTTCTCCTTCGGCTCCTCCCACTTCCTGCAAATCCAAGGCGAAGCTATGGGCACTCGCATGGGCCCGAGCTATGCCTGCCTCTTTGTAGGGTACGTCGAACAATTCCTGTTCCAGACGTACACTGGCCCTATCCCCGAACTCTACCTCCGCTATATTGACGACTACATTAGTGCTACCCCTTGTACCCATGCAGAACTCACTGACTTCTTCAACTTCACCACTAATTTCCATCCTGCTCTCAAATCTACTTGGACCATCTCCGACATCTCCCTACCGTTTCTGGATCTCACCATCACAGGAGACAGACTAGTGACTGACATCTACTACAAACCTACTGACTCCCATAGCTATTTTGACTACACTTCTTCCCACCCTGTTTCCTGTAACGACTCTATCCCCTACTCCCAATTCCTCCGTCTACGCCGCATCTGCGCCCAGGATGAGGTGTTCCATACTAGGGCATTGGAGATGTCCTCATTCTTTAGGAAACGGGGGTTCCCCTCTTCCATTATAGATGAGGCTCTCACTAGGGTCTCCTTCACTATCCTGCAGCTCCGCTCTTGCTCCCCCTCCTCGCCATTCATAACAAGGACAGAGTTGCCCTTCTCCTCACCTTCCACCCCATCAGCTGTCGCATACAACATATTATCCTCCAAAATTTTCGCCACCTCCAACGGGATCCCACTACTGGCCACATCTTCCCATTTCCAGCCCTTTCTGCTTTCCGCAGAGACCGTTCCCTCCAAAACTCCCTGGTCCACTCGTCCCTTCCCACCCAAACCATCCCCTCCCCAGGTACTTTCCCCTGCAACCGCAGGAGATGCAACACCTGTGCCTTAACCTCCCCCCTCAACTCCATCTAAGGACCCAAACAGTCTTTCCAGGTGAGGCAGAGGTTCACCTGCACGTCCTCCAACCTCATCTACTGCATCCGCTGTTCCAGGTGTCAACTTCTCTACATCGGCGAGACCAAGCGCAGGCTCGGCGATCATTTCGCTGAACACCTCCGCTCAGTCTGTCTTAACCTACCTGATCTCCCAGTGGCTCAGTTCTTGAATTCCGCCTCCCATTCCCAATCTGACCTTTCTGTTCTGGGCCTCCTCCATTGTCAGAGTGAGGCCCAGCGCAAATTGGAGGAACAACACCTCATATTTCGCTTGGGTAGTTTACACCCCAGCAGTATGAACATTGACTTCTCTAACTTCAGATAGTTCCTGCTTTCCCTCTCTATCCCCGCCCCCTTCCCAGTTCTCCTACTTGTCTTCCTGTCTCCGACTACATTCTATCTTTGCCCCGCCCCCTCCCCTGACATCAGTCTGAAGAAGGGTCTCGACCCGAAACATCACCCATTCCTTCTCTCCCGAGATGCTGCTTGACCCGCTGAGTTACTCCAGCATTTTGTGTCTACCTGGGCCAAATGCAGGCAGTGTAGAGGGGCACGTTGGTCAGTATGGGCAAGGGGGCTGAAGGGCTGTTTCCTTGCTGTATAACTTCATGACTCTATGAGGGATAGACACCAAATGCTGGAGTAACTCAGCAGGTCAAGGAGAATCTCTGGAGAAAATGAATAGGTAACGTCACAGGTCATGAGCCTTCTCATACCCAACCCGAAACGTTGCCTATCCATTTTCGCTAGAGATGCCGTCTGACCCACTTAGTTATTCCAGCATTTTGTGACTATCTTGGGTATTAAACCAGCATCTGCCGTTCATTTTTATTAGATTAAGGTTTCGAGGGATATGGGCAAAACACGGGCAGATGGGACTAGCTTAGATGGGGCATCTTGGGTGGCATGGGCAAATGGGGCCGAAGGCACTGTTTCCGTGCTGTATGAATATGACTAAACACAATTCACATAGATAACATATAAGAAACAAAAAATCAGAAATTAATAACCCCAATATTAGGGCAAAATAAAACTCCAAATCTTCAGTGCAACAAAAACACTCCATAGACGTTCATAATTACTGAGGTTAGTGTTGTGTCGTGATCAAGACCCTGCTGGTTGTTGGGAAGTATTCTTGCACCTAGAGCTCATGGTTTTCAGATTCCTGTACCTGATAGAAGTCTATAAGATTGTGAGAAGTATAGATATAGTAGAAAATCGGATTCTTTTTTCCATGGTTGGGGTTTCAAAAACATGAAGGCATATGTTTAAGATAAAAGGAAGGAATTTTAAAGGGGTTCGAAGGGGATATTCCTTTACACAGATAGTGGTTGAAATCTAGAACTCGCTGCCTGGGGCCATTTGTTTGTTTGAAAGATGCAGCATAGCTGCAGGCCCTTCGACCCACCAAGTCCATGCCGATAATCGATCACCCGTTCACACTAGTTCTACGTTATCCCACTTTCTCATCCATTCCCTGCACACTAGGGGGAAATTTACAGAGGGCCGATTAATCGACAAGCATGCATGGAGCGTGCATGCCTTTGTGACGTGGGAGGAAACAGAGCACTCTGAGGAAGCCCCATGTGGTCACAGAGGGAACTGAAAGCTTCACACAGATAGCACCAGAGGTCAGGATTGAACCAGGGTCTCTGGCACTGGGAGGCAGCGGCTCTACCAGCTGCACCACTGTCCCGCCTAGGAGGTGGAGGAATAAGACTCTAAGTTTAAGAGACATTTAGGCGGGCACTCAAGTAAGCAAAGCATAAAAAGATATGGACCAAACATTAGCAGATGGGATTAGTGTAGATGGTAAATGGGTCAGCATAGGCACAGTGGGCCGAAGGGCCTGCATCTGTGCTGCACTAGTCTATGGCATTGATGTTCAATGCAAGTACCAGGTCTCTCTTGATTTGTATAATAATTGCAATTGAAATGCAAGTGGAAGAGAGAAGGATAGGTTTATAATTATCATTAAAAATCCCTTATCCTATTCAGCTTCCAGTAAATATATAGACAGTTGAGCAGATCGTAAAAAATGTTTCTAACTCAGCTGCAGCATATGGTGGCAAATCTAACCATTTATTAATCCTCTCGCTCCAAGTGATTACACAGTGTGAAATCCCCAGCTCCCCAAATATTCGAGGTGTTCAATTTAATTACCCACATCACTGCATAGGAGATGGAAATGTAGGGTCGGTGTCTCAGATTAGTCGTAGAACAGGCGTCGGCACAGATGCAGTTTTCAAATTGATTTTTAATTGCGCACATTCCAGGCAGCTCAAAGCCTGACTGTGGACACAGGGGGGTGGTGAGCAAAAACTTGCTTACGCCTCTTTCTCTCCAACCACCATATTCTGCAACTGCAGTGCAGCCTGCCAGGATTCATGTTCATAAGTCATCGGAGCAGAATTAGGCCATTCGGCCCATCGTGTCTACTCCGCCAATCAATCATGGCTGGTCTATTTTTCCTCTGATCCCCATCCTCCATCCCATAACTTGAGAAGGGGAGAATGGGGAAATTGCTATTGGTATTGGTATTGGTATGACTGGTGATATTGGTATTGGTCATGATAATGGTACTGATATTGGTATTAGTGTTGGCGTTGATATTGGTTTTGCTGTTGCTATAGGTATTGGTTTATTATTGTCACATGCACCGAGATACAGAAAAGAAAATTGATTACGTGCTATGTAGCCATATCATGCTACGCATGAGTACAATCAAGACACAAGTACAATAAATAGACCAGAGAGGAACATACAGAGTGCAGGTTATAATGTTACAGTGTTGTGGAGTTACAGTTACAGAGAAAAAGTGCAAGGTCCACAATCAGGTAGGTTGGAAGATCAGGACTACACCCCAGCTTATGTGGGGACCAGTAGAAGTCTGGTAACAGTGGGGAAGACGCTGTTCCTGAATCTGGTGCACATGCTTTCTAGCTTTTATACATTCTGCCTGACGGATGTGGTAGAAGAAGGAATGACACGGGTGGGATTGATCTTTGATTATGTTGGCTGCGATCCCGAGGTAGTGTGAAGTTTAGATGGGGAGTCAATGGTGAGATCTGGTCTGTGTGATGGACTGGGCTACATCTAGAAATCTCTACAATTTCTTGTGGTCTTGGGCAGAGCTGTTCCCAAACCAAACTGTGATGCAACCCTATCGTAAGGTTTCTGTGGATCGGGCTACTCTGTGTGCGGCTCCAAGCATATGGAAACCAGGTGTGGAAGAACAGAGGTCGGGATTGTTTTCTGGGGAGAGAGGGAGAGGCCCGGCCATCGAGGGACGCAATGAGAGAACGTGCGAGTGTCATCAGTCCTGGGGCAGGAATGTGGGTGGTCCTCCAATCCCTCCCTCCCCCATCCCGTCCAGCTGTGTGCACACCAGCCCAGAGCCACGGCTGAGGTTCGCAGCTCAATGCAACATCTGTCAGCACAACAGCCAGCCCAGTCTAGGCCCACTGCACCTCACTGTCACCTCTGAGCTTTGCAACCTCCTGCGCTGTTAGAGGGGCCAGGGTTTTGTAAGCACTTCAGCTCCTGTTAAAGGCCAGCACAGTAGCGCAGCGCGTAAAGCCCCTGCCTCATAGGACCAGAGGCCTGGGTTCGATCCTCACCTCAGGTGCTGTCTGTGTAGAATTTGAACGTTCTCCCTGTGACCATGTGAGTTTTCCTCCGGGTGCTCCGGTTTCTTCCCACACTCCAAAGATGTGCGGGTTTGTAGGTTAATTGACCCTCTGTAAATTGTCCCTCAGTACTGCCCCTCTCACAGTGAGACGCTCCTTCAGTACTGCCCCTCCCACAGTACGACGCTCCCTCACTGCCCCTCCCACAGTGCTGCCCCTCCCTCAGTACTGCCCCTCCCACAGTGCGATGCTCCCTCACTGCCCCTCCCACAGTGAGACGCTCCCTCAGTACTGCCCCTCCCACAGTGAGACGCTCCCTCAGTACTGCCCCTCCCACAGTGAGACGCTCCCTCAGTACTGCCCCTCCCACAGTGAGACGCTCCCTCAGTATTGCCCCTCCCACAGTGCGACGCTCCCTCAGTACTGCCCCTCCCTCAGTATTGCTCCCTCCACAGTGCGGCACTCCCTCACTGCCCCTCCCACAGTGCAGCACTCCCTCAGTACTGCCCCTCCCACAGTGAGACGCTCCCTCAGTACTGTCCCTCAGTACTGCCCCTCCCACAGTGCAGCACTCCCTCATTACTGCCCCTCCCTCAGTTCTGCCCCTCGCACACTACTGCTCCTCCCACAGTGCAGTACTCCCTCAGTACTGTCCCTCCCTCAGTACTGTCCCTCCCTCAGTACTGCCCCTCCTACAATGCAGTACTGCCTCAGTACTGCCCCTCCCTCAGTACTACCCCTCCTACAATGCAGTACTCCCTCAGTACTGCCCCTCCTACAGTACTGCCCCTCCCACAGTGCAGTACTCCCTCAGTACTGTCCCTCCCTCAGTACTGTCCCTCCCTCAGTACTGCCCCTCCTACAATGCAGTACTGCCTCAGTACTGCCCCTCCCTCAGTACTGCCCCTCCCACAGTGCAGTACTCCCTCAGTACTGTCCCTCCCTCAGTACTGCCCCTCTTACAGTACTGCCCCTCCCACAGTACAGTACTCCCTCAGTACTGTCCCTCCCTCAGTACCGCCCCTCCTACTCCTCAGATGGGTTTGACGTTCTACATTGTGTTTACTCCTCTACCTGTGGACCTGTGTTTGATTCAAGACAGTCTGCAAACCTTTCACCTTCACGGCGATTCCCACCTGGTTCCACCCTTGCTCCGCGCTGCACTGGGATTGTTCAATTACCAGAACCCTTGTTTCGGTAATAGTTCTAATCATCAATAGAGTAGAGCAAACATAGCTTGGGGCTTTCTATAATCTCTTATTCCTACCGGTTCCTGGCCTTTACAAGAGAGTCAGTAGGTGGTTCCCAATTTATTTCATGGCTTTTGAAATCTCATTGCCTCATATCTATTGCCAGAACAGATCTCCCGCTGAGCTGAGCACTTCTCTGTCTGTAGACTACGCTGTTCCATTTCCTTCCTCTTTTATCCTTAAGTTTGCCCAGACTACACATGCACATCCTCTAACCTCATCTACTGCTGCCAGTGTTCCCAATTTGGCCTCCTGCATGCACATCCATGAGATCAAGCATCGTGTCGGCAATTGCAGACTGTAAACTTCAGCGCGTAAACAGGCCCTTCGGCCCACCGAATCTGCGCCAGCCAGTGATCATCCCATATATTAATACTGACCTGCATACTAGGGACCATTTACAGTTTCTACCAAAGCCAATTAACCTACAAACCTGCACGTCTTTGGAGTGTGGGAGGAAACCGGAGCACATGGAGAAAACCCATGCGGTCGCAGGGGGAATACAGGTGTATATACTCTGTACAGACAGCACCCGAGGTCAGGATCGAACCTGGGTCTCTGGAGCTGTAAGGCAGCAACTCTGCCTCTGCGCCACCGTGCCGCCATTGAGTCATAGAGTCGAACAGGATGATAACAGGCCCTATGACACAACTTGCCCATGCCGACCAAGTTGCTCCATCTACACTAGTCCCACCTAATTTGGCAACTCATTCCATATAACCATCACCCTCGAGGTGAAAAGGTTGCCCCTCAGGTTCCTATTAAATCTTTCCCCTCTTACCTTAGTTCTCTCCCCTCTCACTTGCCCATGGTCCACCAAGGCCTGCTGGATCGCTCGGTTGCGAACCATTTCAACTCCCCCTCCCATTCCCACACTGACCTTGCTGTCCTGGGCCTCCTCTAAGTGCCAAAGTGAGGCCACATGCAAACTAAGAGGAACAGCACCTCATATTCCGCATGGGCAGCTTACAGCCTAATGGTATGAAGATTGAATTCTCCAAGTTTAGGTCATTTAAAATCACACCGCCCCCCCAAGCCATTGATTCCCCCCCTTCCCCCCCCCCCCCCCCACCCTCACCCTATAACCACCACCCTCTGTGTGGAAAATCTGCCCCTCAGTTTACTATTAAATCATTCCCTTCTCACCTTAAACCAATGCTCTCAGCTTCGTGATTCCCCTACCCTGGATAAAAGGCACCCAGTCTCAGAATTTCTGTCTTTGGGCCAGAGAATCTTTTGATTCCATTTATCTGTGAGACAATGTGTCAACAGTAGCAGGAGCCAAAGTGATATGTTGGCAGAAAGATGCTCAGATGTTTATTTGCATTCCTCTGAGCTCCCTCTTTATCCTTCCCCTCTCGGAGACTTCAATTAAGCAGGTCTGAGATGGCTTCTGATAGATCAAGCATCCTGTCCATCATTCAAGGGATTATCGTCGAGCTCTCATGAAGCAATCAGGCATGAAGATGGGTTCCCAACGAAGCTTCTATTTGAATTGAGCTGAGGGCGATAAAAGTCCGTGATAATCACACACATCAGTCCAGGGTAATCACATTTCCACGCAGTGTTACAGAGAAATGTTGGAAGGTTATGTGTAGAGCACATAGTGCACTGCTCTTGAAGATTCTCCAGGTAATTCCCTGTTCTAAATCTGAAGGTGAAGAACCAGCTTAGTTTAGCTTACTGTCACGTGCACCGCGGTACAGTGAAAAGCTCAGGTTGCGTGCTAACCAGGCAGAGGAAAGACTATACGTGATTACAATTGAGCCGTCCACAGTGTACAGATACATGATAAAAAGGTATAATGTTTAGTGCAAGCTAAAGTCGAATTAAAGATAGTCCAAAGGTCTCCAAAGAGGTAGATGGTAGGTCAGGACTGCTCTCTAGTTGGTAATTGGATAGTTCAGTTGCATGATAACACTCTAGAGATATGCACTTTTACACTTCTGTACCTCTTGCCTGATGGGAGAGGAGAGAAAATGGCGTGACAGAGATGAGACTCGTATTTGATTATGGTGTGGATTAAGACAACATGATACCTTCATGACGGCTGTACCTACTGGGAGGTCATTGAGTAGGCCCTTCGGCCCAATGCATCCATACTAACCCTTTTGCTAACCCATTTGCCCATTTATACTAATTCTATTTGCCTGCTTTACAGATAAGTTTAGATTGAAGAAACAAAGAATTGCAGATGCTGGTTTACACAAAAGGACACAAATTGTTGGAGTAACTCAGCAGGTCAGGCGGCATCTTTGGAGAACATGGCTAGGTGATGTTTCGGGTTGAGACTTCTTCAGACTGATTGTGGGGAGAGGGGGAAGAAAGCTGGGAAAAGGAAGAGACAGGACTAAACAGTGTCATATACACTGGGTGCAGTGAATTCCTAGTTCACAAGGAGTTCACGGAGTAAACACTGTACATGGCAATAAACTCAACTCAACTCAATACCTGTGTACCTTGATTGTACCCATGTACAATATGATTCTAGATGGCACCCAAGCAAAGCTTCATTACATCTCGGTACATGTGACAATAATAAACCAATACTAATAGCAATACTATCTCTGAGTTGGTTGGTACAAAGAAAAAATTAACCAGCCACAGAATAAACACGCCACCAGCCGGGCCTACTGGTGTGCTGTATCTTTCAATCAATGAAGTGACATTGGTGTTAGTGGGTGCTTTATGTTTTCAGAGGGCCAAAGTTTCTTGTTCTTGTACTGCATGTCTCCACAGGAAGCAAGATTAATATGGTCCCCTACTTCCTACTTCCAATAACAAGCACAATTCTCTTCCACCTCCACACTCTTACTCCTCCCCGCTCCACACTTTGGACAGGTACATGGATCGGACAGGTTTAGAGGGATATCGGCCAAATGCAGGCAGGTGGGACTAATGTAGATGGGGCATTTAGGCACAAGAAACTGCAGATGCTGGTTTACACAAAGTACATAATGTGCTGGAGTAACTCATCAGGTCAGGCAGCATCTCTAGATAATATGGACAGGTGGCATTTCAGATCGGGTCCCTGCTTCAGACTGATCATGAGGTTGGTGTGGGCAAGTTGGGCCAAAGGGCCTGTTTCCATTCTGTGTGATTCTAAGACGTTGTCAAGCAGGAAAGGGTGCAAGGAAGATTTACGAGGACATTGCCAGGACCTGAGGGCCTGAGCTGTAGGGAGAGGTTGGACAGGGTAGGACTTTATTCCTTGGAGCGCAGGAGGATGAAGGGTCTAATTTCATACACAATCATGAGAGGAATAGATCAGGTAAATGCACACTTTTGCTCAGAGTAGGGGAATCGAGAATCAGAGGACATAGGTTTAAGGTAAGGGGGGAATGATTTATTGGGAACATGAGGGGTAACTTTCTTTTACACAAAGGCTGGTGGGTTTATGGAATGAGTTGTCGGGGCAGGTATTTGAGGCAGCTACCGTTATATTATTTAACAGATAGTTGGGCAGGCACATGGATAGGATAGGTTTAGAGGTTATGGGCCAAACGTGAATAGGTGGGACTAGTGCAGATGGGGCATGTTGAATGGCCTGGGTTAGTTGGGCCGAAGGGCCTGTTTCCACATTGTATGACTTTATGACTATGAATCTATCTATGTCTCTAATATAAAGAATTACATGGTATACAGCCGAGATAAAGATAGTTATGCCAGCATTTCTACTCCACATGTATCTCCCCACGTCGGCCTTCATCTCAATCCATTAGCATTTCCCTCTCTCCCCAGTGTGCCTGCCCAGCTTTGCCTGGAATGCATCAATCACATCCTTATTTTTGTCTTGAACACAGCTTCAAAGGGGCCTGGGAGAAGAGTGATTAAACGTGTGAGTCTCCCTCTCTCTCCCTCTCACTCTCTCTCACACTCTCTCTCTCGCTCTCACTGCAAGGTCCCAGGGATCAGGCACTATTTCAGACTCGCTCTTTGCCACTCTTGACGTTGCATTTCTGGAGAATGCCATCCCTCGTGTTAATGAGAAACAGAGTGCTCGGCGAAGTCTTTCATATGTAGAGTCAATATCCCATAACATTTTATGTTCGAGTCACAGGTGTCAAAAAATATTAAATGGCCCAAAGTATCCCTCTTCACCGACGCACCGTCCCCAACCCTTATGTGGATAATTGCGATTAAAAGATTTTTCATTTCATGCTCCTCTCCATTGAATCTGCATCGGCAATGGTAAATTTGCATATTGAATAAAGATTTCCCTTGTAATTTTTGGCATGAATTACTGGGTCCCATCTGCATTTTGAATAACTTAAATCTTGCCAGAATGGGTTTATGGTTTACTGGTAAAGGCCGAGTGCTAATTGGGTTTTTCAGAGGGATTAGATTTGTACCGATCTTCAGATCCCTGCGTTGAATCCAAAACAGCGCATGATGAGCGAGAATTCCCAGCAATGTCCATCCCTTTGTGACTCGACTTGAGCTGGCTTTGCTTAAGCATCATCAGTTGATGGCCAACTCTGACTGCAGCTCGCAGTTAACTGTCTAGTGTGCGGGGGAGGACCACAGTCTAGGCTTCTTCCACTGCTGGACATTCAGGGGAAGAGTCCGGTGGGGACACCTCTCAAACAAGAGATGGGATATCTCCCCAGTGGGCCACATGAGTGGCATGGGTTAAAAAAAAATGCTGCCTGACTCACTGAATTCCTCCAACATGTATTCCAATGATAAACCTAAAACACTGGAGTAACTCAGCGGGTCAGGCAGCATTCTGGAGAGCAGCCAGAGGAGGTCGTTGAGGCAGGTAATATCACAATGTTTAAAAGTCATTGGACGTACATGGAAAGGATAGGTTTAGGGGGTTATGGGCCAAGCGCAGGAGGTGGGACAAGTGTAAGCAGGGCATGTTGGTCAGCGTGGGCAAGTTAGGCCGAAGCGTCTGTTTCCATGCTGTATGACTACAACATATACATTCTGTTGCCTGCAAACTAATTGATAGATACTCTTAATGTGCTCCTATTAAATGAAGGATCACAAATCATTGAGATTATTTATTGAGTCACAGCTTTCGGAAGCCCAAGATCCTCTTGTCAGTTGTCTTATTGGACAACACACTGATTATTTTGGCAGTGTAACTAGCTATAATGAGAGGTATTACTGCACATTTCAATTGACATTTAAATTATAACCTGCAATGGGACTGTCTACTACATTGCAAATTACAGCTCTGCAGAAGTCAAAGCAGTGATGATATAATCTAACAAGGGTGTCATTAGTTTTACTTGGACTTCAAATACTCGTTCTCCTTGTGTTCTTGGAACCATATAACCTGTTACGCCAGCATTATTTATAGAGCAGGAATTATTTTTTCACACCAGAGCCAATTTTGTACTCATTAACATTTCAGTGCTGGGAGTTTGAAACCTTTTCCAATTTGGCTTTGTCAAGGCCCAAGACATATATCCTCTGTTAGACAATATCAAGATCGTGTGAAAATGACTTAACTCCTCATCAACACTGTTCGTAGAAAAAAAAAACTGGCTTTAGCCCCCCCCCCCCCCCCCCCACCCCCCCGGCATTAAACATTCAACCGTATTTACCCTTTCCCCCATCCTAACTACATTTACTTTAGACTTTAAAGATACAGCGTGGAAACAGGCACTTCGGCCCACCGAGCCCCCGCCGACCATTTCATTTTTTTTTCATATTTTTCATATTTCAGATACAGCGCGGAAACAGGCCTTTTCGGCCCACCAAGTCCGCACCGCCCAGTGATCCCCGCACACTAACACTATCCTACACACACTAGGGACAATTTTTACATTTACCCAGTCAATTAACCTACATACCTGCACGTCTTTGGAGTGTGGGAGGAAACCGAAGATCTCGGAGAAAACCCACACAGGTCACGGGGAGAACGTACAAACTCCTTACAGTACAGCACCCGTAGTCAGGATCGAACCTGAGTCTCCGGCGCTGCATTCGCTGTAAAGCAGCAACTCTACCGCTGTGCTACCGTGCCGCCATCGATCAACCCGTAGACTAAATTAATAACCCTCATACTAGTGCAAAAAAGCCCGACTCAGCTTAATTTAGAGTTACAGCGTGGAAACAAACAATGGAACAATGAAATTCCTACTTGCTGTAACTTTGCAAGCCGCAATAACGCACAGATAAATATATAATAATCAATAATGCAATAAATTAATAGTCACTAATACATAACAGTGCAAAACTGACGTCCGTAATGCAAGGTAACATCCTCGTAAATCTTTTTCGAACCCTTTCCTGCTTAATGAGTTAAGAGTGTTTAATTGTTTTGTGTACCAAAAAAAGGGAAACAATGAAATTCTTACTTGCAACAGCATAACAGCCCTGAAGGCACAGTGCACATGGACAACATATAATGAACATCAAAATTAAATTAATAAGGTCTGAAGAAGGGTCTTGACCCGAAACGTCACCCATTCCTTCTCTCCAGAGATGCTGCCTGTCCCGCTGAGTTACTCCAGCATTTTGTGCCTACCTATGTCAGTACCCGTGATGGACTGGGTAGTATTCACCACTTTGTGCAATCTCCTTCAATCCTGGGCATTTGAGTTGCCAAACTAGGCGTGATGCAACCAGTCAATATGCTCTCCACCATACATACACCTGTAGAGGTTCAAGAGAGTATTTGTCGACATGTAAAATATCCTCAATCTTCTAACAAAATAGCGGTATTGATGGGCTATCTTTATAAGTGCATCAATGTTCTGGATCCGGGGCAGATCTGCAGCGATGCCCACACAAACATTTTAAGTTGTTGCCTCCCTCTACCATTGAGGAAAACAGGTTCAAAAAGACAGATTAAAAATGTGCCACAGCCACAGCCACAGCAGGGTAGGTTGGATAATCAGACATTCAGCCTAACATGGGCGGCACGGTAGCGCAGCGGTAGAGTTGCTGCTTTACAGCGAATGCAGCGCCGGAGACTCAGGTTCGATCCTGACTACGGGTGCTGCACTGTAAGGAGTTTGTACGTTCTCCCCGTGACCTGCGTGGGTTATCTCCGAGATATTCGGTTTCCTCCCACACTCCAAAGACGTACAGGTATGTAGGTTAATTGGCTGGGTAAATGTAAAAATTGTCCCTAGTGGGTGTAGGATAGTGTTAATGTTACGGGGATCGCTGGGCGGCACGGACTTGGTGGGCCGAAAAGGCCTGTTTCCGGCTGTATATATATGATGCATCCCAATAGGATACTTTCTAAGGTGTATCTGCACAAATTGGTGAAAGCTATTGGAGACATGCTGAAATTCTTTGCCTCAGCTTAGTTTAGAGATACAGCTTGGAAACAGGCCTTTCGGCCCACCGAGCCCACGCCGACCAGCAAGCCCCGTACACTCGCACTAGCCTGTACACTAGGGACAATTTACAATTTTTAATCAAAGCCAAGTTAACCCACAAACCTGTACGTCTTCGGGACGTGAGGAAACCAGCGCACTCAGAGGAAACCCGCCCAGTCAGGGTGAGAACGTACAAATTCCTTACAGACGGCAAGCACCCATAGTCAGGATCGAACCCGGATCGCTGCCGTTGGAAGGCAGCACCTCTACCACTGCGCCACAATGCTGCTGCCTTCTGCGGTAGAAGTGTTGTTGTGTTTTCTTGACCTTAGCATCAACGTGTTTGGACCAGGACAGATTGCTGGTGATATTTACATCCGGAAACTTGAAGTTCCCAATCACATCCACCTCAGCGCCTCTGTCACATGCCGGCCGTGTACTCCTCCCCACTACCTGTCGTCAATGACGAGCCCCTTCATCTTGCTGGCATTGAGGAAGAGGTTGTTGTCTTGACGCCATGTTACTAAGCTCTCTTTCTCCTTCCTGCACTCTGTCCTGTCATTGTTTGATATCCACAGGGGTACATAAATCATTACATAGTTACAGCCACATAAATCATTAAAAGTAATGACATAGATTAAACAGGCTGCAAAGCACTGGGATTTATTTCTCTGGAAATAAAATTGAAAACCAAAGAAGTTGGGTTAAAGTAGTACAGAATCTAATCAGACCACATAAAAAGACGCAGTGCTGGAGTAACGACGGGTCAGGCAGCATCTCTGGAGGACAAGGATATGCAACGTCCCAGGTCGAGTCCCTTCTTCAGGCTGAAAAAGTATTTGTCATACAGTCCCAACTCAAAACATCACCTATCCACTTTCTCCAGAAATGTCGCCTGACCCGCTAAGTTACTCCAACACTTTGTGTTTTTTTTGTAAACTAGCATCTGCAGTTCCTCCTGTCTTCTGATCAGACCACATGGTACATTCTGCACTACAAAGACACCTTTACCTGCCAGTTCTGTCTTAGTCACGTTATTGGATTGTCTTGTTGTGTTGGGGGGGGGGGGGGGGGGAGGGGGGGTAAAGTCACTCTTGAACCAAACACTGTCTTCTCCCCAGGCTTCCGCAGTCACATGGCACAAAGTCACCAGAGAACATGACCTGGCCTGGAATCACAAGGAACTGAAGATGCTGAAACTCACACGAGTCCTGTCAGTTTTAACAGCAGATGCTGGAATCTTGGGCAAAACGCCAAGTGCTGGACGAACTCAGCGGGTCAGGCAGCATCTGTGGAGGAAATGAAAAGACAACCTTTTAAGGCAGGACCCTTCTTCAGACTGTCTGTCGTGGGGGTGGGGTGTGGTGAGGGGAGAGAAAGTTGGAAAAGAACCGGGGACGGGACAAAGCCTGGCGAGTGGTAGGTGGAAACAGGTGCGGAGCCTACATGTACTGAGATACAGTGAAAATCTCGGTATGCTATCCAGATAAATCATACCATACAAGAGTAAAATCAAGAAACAGAGAACTGCAGATGCTGGTTAATACACAAAAGGACAAAGGTCAGGCAGCATCTCTAGAGAACATGGATAGGTGACGTTACAGATTAGGACCCTTCTTCAGACCGAAGAAAGATCCCGAGCCAAAACATCACTTTGTGCCTGTCTTTGAGTTCCTCCAGCTGTCTCTTTAGCTCAAGATTGCAGCATCTGCAGTTCATTGTGCCTCCACCAATCCCAGGACTGTCTGCCTTGGAGTGGGTGCTCTCTTCCCACACACTCTGAGTGCCAGCTCCAATTAAGAGAGAACGTTTGTGCTCACTTTAACACCCTTAAAGAGGTTGGTTAACACCTCAAGGTCACCAACTGCTCCCACGCAACATCCTGTGATCGCTGTTAGCATCAGGGGAGAGCAGAAGTAGAAAATGCACACTGGGAAAGTAGGGCAGCTACTCTCAGAAGGGATTCTCAGCAAATGGAATGCTTGGTTAAAGGAAATCCAGGAGGATTACGCTCTTCAGGGAACCTGTTTCTCAGGCAGAGAACTAACAAGCCTTGGGACTCAACATGAGCCCAGTACTGCTACCCTATGGGGGGGAATGTGCTCAAGAATGGCACTTACAATTTACTTTAGACTTTAGCGATAGAGCACAGAAACAGGCCCTTCGGCCCATCGTGTCCGTGCCGACCTGCGATCACGCTATGCACCAACACTACCCTGCACACTAAGAACAAATTACAATTTTACCGAAGCAACTCTACCGCTGCGACACTGTGCCGCCCTATCCATGTAACTGTCCAAATGTCTTTTAAATGTTGTTTTAAATATAGTAAGGATATACAATAGTAGTAATGCTATTGACGGATGGGCCCCTTATTTAACCACTGCTCTTTGATGGGTAGATTGTTGCTGAAGGCAAGCTGTGATTGGGACTGGGATAATTTTAGCGGCACAGTGGTGCAGCGGTAGAGTTGTTGCCTCACCGCGCCAGAGACCCAGTTTCGATCCTGACTATGGGTGCTGTCTGTGTGGAGTTTGCACGTTTTCACTGTGACCGCGTTCCTCCGGGTGCTCTGGTTTCCTCCCGCATTCTAAAGATGTGCAGGTTTGTACATTAATTGGCCCTAGTACGTAGGATTGAACCAGTGTATGGGGGATTGCTGGTTGATGTGGCCTTGGTGGGCCGAAAGACCTGTTTCCATGTTGTATCGCTAAAGTCTAAAGTAAAGATTACAATTTGTAGGTTAATTGTCCCTGGTGTGTGGGATAGAACTAGTGTGAACGGGTGATCGGTGCATGGCGTGAACACGGTGGGCTGAATGGCCTGTTTCCATGCTGTATCTCTAAACTAAACATTGGCTAGGAAAAATGTAAAGCCCATTGCGATGTGCATGAATATGTGGATATTGGACAGAGCACAGAAATTGTGTGTTTATCGGCAGCAACGGTGCGTTATTTATTTCGGTTACTGCTACCTCAGGCTGGTCTCCATCACTCTGGGTTTCCTCATGCACTGTGCCTGGTTTAAACTTAAACAACCTTTGATCCTTGACAAAGAATCCAGGCTTATTGGAACCACTTTGACATCTTCCAGACCAGTCAACCCCACGGCACATCTGGTGTGCAGATGTCTGTCCCATTAGAAATTGTTATTTGTGCATTGACCTCTGCCCTCTGCCCCAGGTACCTAATAGCCATAAAACTAATGGTCAGGGTCAAAGGGCAGAGGTCAACAGGGAGAGAACACCAGCCATGTGCTCTTGAACCTAATGCTTTCCATAAAACCAGGAATGTTACAATAAGGATTATATTCCCCTCCCTTCAATAATTCAGCCTTTGGGTCTTGACAGCTCGAATAAACCCTCTGTGGGGTGTGCAAGGTTTTAGTTTAGAGATACAGCACGGAAACAGGCCTTTCGGCCCACCGAGTCCACGCCAATCAGCGATCCCCGCACTCTAACAATATGCTACAGCACTAGGGACAATTTACAATTTTACAGAAGCCAATTAACCTACAAACCTGTACGTCTTTGGAGTGTGAGAGGGAACCGGAGCACCCAGAGACGCAGGTCATGGGAGAACGGACAAACTCCGTACAGACAGCACACGTAGTCAGGATTGAACCCCAGGTTACTGGCACTGTAGGGCAGCAGCTCTACCGCTATGCCACCGTGCCGCCCTGCAGTTTGATTAGAAACAGGACTGATGTGGGAAACTTGAGAGCAATCAGCAAGTGCAGGCCAGTGGGTGGAGAAGGAAGGGGTGGAGCGGGAGGAGTGATGTAGACTAGAACTTATAACACGGAATAACTCAGAATAAAAGGTCTTGCCTTTGGCAAGGAGATGAGGAGGAATTTATTTAGCCAGAGGGTGGTGAATATGTGGAATTCATTGCCACAGACGGCTGTGGAATCCAAGTCATTGGGTATTTTTAAAGCGGAGATTGACAGGTTCTTGATTAGTAAGGGTGTCAAAGGTTGCAGGGCGAAGGAAGGAGAATGGGGTTTAGAGGGAAAGGTAGATCAACCATGATTGAATGGAGAAGAAGACTCGATGGGCTTATGAACAGTACAGACAGCAAGAAAATGCCTCCAAGTTCATCCCAACCCCACCACGTCATCTATAATTTCCTTCCATAAGATTTGATTAATTGGTTGATTGGTTGATTCATTGATTGATTGGTTGGTTGGTTGGTTGGTTGAAAGATAGAACATTTTGCCCACCGAGCACATGCCGACAATCCGTTCACACCAGTTCCATCTTATCCAACTTTCTCATCCACTCCCTACACAGGGGCAATTTACAGAGTCCAACCTACAAGCCCGCACAACTTTTTAATGTTGAATAGTGTGCCATCTTTATCCAGGCACGGCCAAGGTTCAGAAGGATGGAACAGCACACAGCATTGGGGGAAGAAGAAATTAGAAACTAATCTTGTATTGCTGTTACTTTTGATTCCTCCCAAGTCTATGTGTGCTTGTTTTATTTTTGAATAGTTTTATTATTTTCTTCTCAATATGAGAGGCCCTGAAAAACAGACAGATATATGAGCCCATAAAAGTCCGGGAGTTTTGAGGCTGTCTTTGATTTCAATTTAGAGGAGCTATTTGCTAACATTCACATTTATAAAGGGAATCTTGAGAATCTGTACAGTCAAATTGGCCCCTTGGGTGGGTGGTTCAGAGGTCACGGAGATAATGAAGAAGCTGTGATACCATTGGATCAATCTTGCATCTCTCATGTAGAATATAAGCAAAGGTCACTGAGGAACATCATTGGACATTTTAAATGCCAATTAGATATAATTCTGGAAGGGATGGCACGATATCAGGAAAGGGTGAGAGTGGAGCTGAAATGGAATTTATATTTTATCAGTTTTATCTGATCTTTAAAGTTTTGTGTTACTGTGTCATTGAACTTCAGATCTGCTCTCTTCACTGAGGCACCAGAGCATTGTCTACAGTTAGAACAACAAAGAAGCATAAAGCAGGCAGAAATGGGACGTTGTAGAAGGAGCTTTACTCTGTGTCTACACTGTGCTGTCCCTGCCACTGGAGACACTGATGGGACACTGGGGAAATGGATAGTACTTAAGAGATTTACATCCAGGACACCTGAACATGGAGAGGAAAGGTTTAGAGGGATATGGACCAAATGCGGGCAAATGGGCCTAGCATAGATGGGGCACCTTGGTCAGCATGGATCGGTATTACACCAGGACACTACAATATAAAAGACAGTTGGGCAGGTGAATGGTAAGAAAATGTCTCGAGGGATCTGGTCCTAATGCGGGCAAATGGTACTACCTTAGAAGGACATCTTGGTCAGCAAGGATAAGTTGGACTGTAGGGCCGGTTTCCATGCTGTATTACTCTTTGATTCTAAGGAATCAACATAGATTCAATGGGCAGAGCAACCTAGGCTGCAAAATCTATGATCATGTAATAGACTAGACTTTAGAGATACACCGTGGAAACAGGCCCTTCGGCTCACCAAATCACGCCGACCAGAGATCACCCTGTACCCTGACACTATCCTCCTCACTAGGGACAATGTACAATTTTGCCGAAACCAATTAACCTACAAACCTGCATGTCTTTGGAGTGTGGGAGAAAACCCACACGGTCACAGGGAGAATGTACAAACTCCGCACAGACAGCACCCGTAGTCAGGATCGAACCCAGGTCTCTGGCGCTGGAAGGCAGCAACTCTCCCGCTGTGCCACTGCGCTGCCCTTTCTTCCACAAATTCTTCCACAAGCCTCTCATCTCTGAAACCATGTCGGATAAATAACTGAAGACCTCTCTGAGCTGCTGCAGGACAGTGAGGGGTTTTATCCTTCTGGTTACCTGACCAGATTGCCTATGTCAGAATGGAACAAAGAAAAGTACAGCACAAGAACAGGCCCTTCAATCTACAAAATATGTGCCAAACATGATACCAAGACCAACACCTACCTGCCTGTACATGATCCATATCCCTCCATTCCCTGCATATCCAAGTGCCTATATGTTGCACGCACGCTTTTTCTCCATGAGATGCTGCCTGACCCGCTGAGTTACTCCAGCACTTTGTGCCTATATATTGCTGCAAGTAAGAATCTCATTATTCTGTTTTCAATATATATGATAATTAACCATTCTTGACTCTTATCCCTTGACTCTATCCATGCCAGTTTATCCATGCCACAGGGCCTGTTCCTGTGTGGTATTGTTCTACGTTCTCCATAATTCTAAAGGAAGAGAACAGTGTAAACAGGCACTGAAACAATCACACATTAATGCAAGAAAAACGCATGATTATTTATTCTGTAATAACAAGAAAACAACTCTTTATATGGTGAACAAAACACAAACTGTTGGAGGGCCAGGCAGCATCTGTGGAGGGAAATGGACAACAACCCAAAACGTTGTCTATCCATTCTCTCCACAGCGCGGTGGAGTTGCTGCCTTACATCGAAATGCAGTGCCGGAGACCCAGGTTCAATCCCGACTACGGGGGTGCTGTCTGTACGGAGTTTGTACGTTCTCCCAGTGACCTGCGTGGGTTTTCTCCGAGATCTTCGGCTTCCTTCCATACTCCAAAGACGTACAGGTTTGTAGGTCAATTGGCTTGGTAAATGTAAAAATTGTCCCGAGTGTGTGTAGGATGGTGTTAATGTGCGGGGATCGCTGGTCGGCGCAGACCCGGTGGGTCGAAGGGCCTGTTTCTCTGCTGTATCTCTGAACTAAACTAAACTAAAAGATGCTGCCTGACCTGCTGTGTTTCTCCAGCACAAAAAAACTTACAGCTTCTCTGGTTCCTAGCCAGGGAAAGCAAGACAAAATTAACAAACATCTTCTTAAATAATCCAACAACCCCATAACTCTTGGGAAAACATTAGCTTCATAATACTGTCAACATTTTGTAAAACATATTCCATTACATTATGACTGAGATTTAGAGTTGTAAATTCGGGAGATAATGGATGGGGCAGGGTCTGGTGTGACAGGTCTGAGGGATGCGGTGCTGCACTGGCAGGGATCCATGGGCAGAGATATAAGGGATGTTGGCTTGCCCAGGAGACGAGACGAAAGGGAAATGAAGGGTCTGAGGCATTCACAAGCAACCCTGTTGAGGGGAACCCTCGTTGCTCAAAGACATTTACAGTGCAGACAAGGACCATTCAGCCCATCATGTCCGTGCCAGCTGGAAACTCAGCGGAATGGTCTATAGGAACAAGGAACTGCAGACGCTGGTTTACACAAAAGGAC
This sequence comes from Rhinoraja longicauda, assembly GCF_053455715.1. Lineage (NCBI taxonomy): Eukaryota > Metazoa > Chordata > Chondrichthyes > Rajiformes > Arhynchobatidae > Rhinoraja > Rhinoraja longicauda. Next base: position 22,709,933 of record NC_135958.1, on the reverse strand, counting down.
ACAAAGTGTTGGAGTAACGCAGCGAGTCAGGCAGCATGTTCTCTGGTGTACATGGATAGGTGACATTTCAGGTTGGGACCCTATTTCAGACTTATAACCACACTATTATTTAGTTTCTTGATGTACTCATGTATGGTGTGATTTGCCTGGAAAACATTTATCTTTCCTTTGTCCCGCCCCCCTGACATCAGTCTGAAGAAGGATCTCGACCCGAAACGTCACCCATTCCTTCTCTCCTGAGATGCTGCCTGACCTGCTGAGTTACTCCAGCATTTTGTGAATAAATGCCTGGAAAACAATGTTCTTTACTGTATCTTGGTACGTGTGACAAGAATATGAGTAAATGACATTTCAGGTTGGGACACTTTGTCCTGCCCCTCCTCTCTTCCAGCTTTCATCGCCCTCCCCCCATGCAATCATTGTCCTTAGTGTGTAGGATAGCGCGAGTGTACAGGGTGATCGCTGGTCGGCACGGACTCCGTGGGCCGAAGGGCCTGTTTCCACGCATTAGCTGTAAAGTCTAAAGTCTAACACTGCTGCAAGGCTTCCACATGCATCTAATTTCCCATTTGTCTCGCTGTCCCCTGCTCTCCATGCGGCCATTTCCAAGCCCATTTTTATTCTTTGCTCGTCAGCATTAGGGCTTTTAAAAGAACAACTTGTCCAACATCCAAACAAGGAGGGATGAATGGTTGCCTAGCAGCTGGTTCTCCGGAGAGGCGCACATCATAATGGCCGGATTTGTGATGCCGATGGAGATATCATCGCTTTAGAATTTGCTGTGGTATTACATCTGTTCACACCACAATGTCAATGTGTTCTCTTCCAATATGTTATGAACTGCAATCGAAATAGGAATGCTTTGAAAATTCTTCATCACTTGACATTTCCATTCATGGGAACTGTCCAGGGAGTGCAACACAAAGCCAGGGGTTTGAACTCCTGGGGCTGAAAGATAAGCAGATTGCATTCTTTACAACGTCCAAAGTTTATAAGTTCATAAGTCATTGCAGCAGATTTAGGCCACTCAGCCCATCAAACCTACTCTGCCATTCAATCGCGGCTGATCTATCTTTCCCTCTCAACCCCATTCTCCTGCCTTCTCCCCGTAACCTTTGACGCCCTTCTTAATCAAGCACCTGTCAATCTCCACTTTTAAAATACCCAGTGACTTTGGCCTTCATCACCATCTGTGGTTAAAGAAATTTCACTTCATCACTTTTATAAAGGTACGTCCTTTCAGTCTAAGGCTGTGCCCTCTGGTCCTAAACTCTCCCACTGGTGGAAACATCCTCTCCACTTCCACTCTATCCAGACCTTTCACTATTTGGTAAATTCAATGAGATTCCTCCTCATCCTTCTAAACTCCAACGAGTACAGGCCCAGTGCCGTTAAACGCTCATCATATGTTAACCCAATCATCCCCAAGATCATTCTAGTAAACCTCTGGACCCTCTCCAATGCCAGCACATCCCTCATCAAATACAGGGCTCAAATGTGAACAACGCTACAAATGCAGTCTGACCAGTGCCTTATAAAGCCTCAGCATTACAACTCAGGATGGAACTGCCATAGATGAGAGGGCATAGCTATAAGGTATGAGGGACAAAATCTAAAGGGGACGTTTTTATTACACAGAGGGTGATAGGTGCCTGGAATGGGTTGCCGGGGTTGGTGGTGGAGGCAGATACAATATTGGCGTTTAAGAGGCTTTTGCATGGCCACAGAGCAGAGGAGATTAGTTTAACCATGTCAAGCAAGGACATTGGGGGCTGAAGGGCCTGTTCCTGTGCTGAACTGTTCTATGTTTTGCTACCATCCATAATGTACTGGCTACACTTTGCTTGATCTGATTCAGTGTCTATCATTATCACGTGTGAAGCAGCAGGATTTAAAGCCCTTACTCCAAGCCCCTTTCCTCTCTGCTCCATTTAACACTTTCAGATATATTACTTCCAGTAATAGCCTTTTATTTTCTTCCAATGAAGCTCAAAACAGGATCACAGAAGGGAACCTCATATTTCAATGAGGATATTGCAGCTTTAAATTTTAATTTCATTACACAACAAGAGAGTATTGATTTTTTTTCTCTCTGAAATAATAAAATTAACTGTTTCCAGATCCCTTCGCGTCCCTTGGCAAGATTGCTTGAGTGATTCCTGTCATTGGACATTCTTGTGACCCTGACGTGTGTTAGAGTCTCAGCTTAGTTTAGTTTAGTTTAGAGATACAGCGCAGAAACTGGTCCTCCGAGTCCGCACTGACCAGCGATCCCTGCACGTGAACACTATCCTACACACACTAGGGACAATTTGCAATTATACCGAAGTCAATTAACTACAAACCTGTATGTCTTTGAAGTGTGAGAGGAAACCGGAGCACCCAGAGAAAATGTATGCAGGCTACGGGGAGAACGTACGGAGAGCATCTATAGTCAGGTTTGAACTCGGGTCTCTGGCGCTGTAAAAGGCAGCAACTCGACCGCTGCGCCACAGAGCCCCCCCCCCCACCCACCCTCCCCCCCAGTCAGAGTCAGACAGCGTGAAAGCAGGCCTCCTCGGCCCAAATTTGTCCACTCCCACCAAAATGCCCGATGTAAGCTAGTTCCACCTGCTTGTGTTTAGCCCATATCCCTCTGAACTATTCCTATCCATGGACCGAGCCGAGTGTGAGGTAAGTCTGGCGCCGTGAGGCAGTGGCTATACCAGCTGCACCACTGTGCCACCCTAATCTCTTTCCCCCCCGCCCATATACCTGTCTCAGTGTGAGCTTCCGGCTCCAGTTTAAAATAGTTTGCGGAATCAAAATAATGAAAGCTTAATTGCATGGAACTCTTTTTCTTTCCATTGGAGTGTTCACTTAGAGGTAACCTGGTTCATTTTATTAATGCAGTGGAATATGGGAATATCAGCAAATGTGAGCATTTTTAATGTGTTCGGTCCATCAACTGTGAATAAACTGGATTTACAATCAATGAAAACACTGTAAGATGAGGAAAAATCTATATCGAACCATTTAATCATTCAATATGTGCTAATTAGTTGCTTAGCAGATTCCATGCATTTTGCAGATTCATTGCAGATTAAGCCAACCTCCCTTCTATTGACTCCATCTACACTTCATGCTGTCTCAGCAAAGCCACCAACCAGCATGTTCAAGGACGAGTCTCACTCCGGTCACTCCCTCTTCTCCCCTCTCCCATCAGGCAAGAGGTACAGAAGTTTGAAAACGCACACCTCCAGATTCAGGGACAGTTTCTTCCCAACTGTTATCAGGCAACTGAACCATCTTATCAACAACTAGAGAGCGGTCCTGAGCAACTATCTACCTCATTGGAAACCCTCGGACGATCTTTAATCGGACTTTACTGGACTTTATCTTGCACTAAACATTATTCCCTTTAGCCTGTATCTGTACCACGGGACGGCTCGATTGTAATCAGGTACAGTCTTTCCGCCGACTGGTTAGCACGCAACATAAACTTTTCACTGGACCTTGGTACACGTGACAATAAACTAAATATTGATTGGGGAAGACGGTTGCCTCTGCTCTTATGAGAACGAGCAGGATTTGGGAAGGCTTCACCAGCAAGGGCAATAGACAATAGACAATAGGTGCAGGAGGAGGTCATTCGGCCCTTCGAGCCAACACCGCCATTCAATGTGATCATGGCTGATCATTCTCAATCAGTACCCCGTTCCTGCCTTCTCCCCATACCCCCTGACTCCGCTATCCTTAAGAGCTCTATCTAGCTCTCTTTTGAATGCATTCAAAGAATTGGCCTCCACTGCCTTCTGAGGCAGAGAATTCCACAGATTCACAACTCTCTGACTGAAAAAGTTTTTCCTCATCTCAGTTCTAAATGGCCTACCCCTTATTCTTAAACTGTGGCCCCTTGTTCTGGACTCCCCCAACATTGGGAACATGTTTCCTGCCTCTAACGTGTCCAACCCCTTAATAATCTTATACGTTTCGATAAGATCTCCTCTCATCTTTCTAACCCATAGAGAGCATCCTAACGCATGGCATCCCTGTGTGGTACCTCAGCTGCACGGAGGCAGAAAGGAAAGCTCTACAGCGGGTAGTCCATAGAGCTCAGAGGGCCATCGGAACACAGCTACCAGACTTGGAGGGCATCTACAACACACGATGCCTCAGAAAAGCCACCAGCATCCACAAAGACTTCACACCCCTGCAACAGTCTGTTCGAACTCCTTCCATCGGGCAGACGATACAAGGCCTTCTACGCCCGCACCTCCAGACTCAGGAACAGCTTCATCCCCAGGGCCATAGCTGCTATGAACCGGTCCTGCTGAGCCGGATGGCCACAACGCATAGATCAACTTGCACTTTACCCTGTCTAAAAACTGTTACAATTGTTTCGTTTCGTTGGGTTGCTGTTAATTACTTAAATTATTGCATCGTATGGGAGGCGCATTCCCAATCTCGTTGTACCCCATGGTACAATGACAATAAAGATATATTGTATTGTATTGTATGGTACAAGCCAAGGAGCCATGTAACTTCCCTCAATGTACGCTCTGATCTTGGCAGCCACCTTCGAAGGGGCTACGATTGTGGCGGATATTCACGCTGAGCTGAGTGTGATACAGCAGCAGAAGGCTCCCGAGATGGGCCGCGCGGCCGATCGACCCAATGGGCGAGCTGCTGAGAGCGCGGAGGGACCCTGCGGGGGAGGGGGCCACCAAGGACATAGGGTCACCCGGCAGAGGGGCCGCAGAGAACGATTGCGGGAACACAGCGGGGGGGGGTCTGCAGCGATGCGTCTGCTTCACCACTGCGAGAAGATGGAAACCATTCAAAGAAGTTTTGTAACTTTGCCGGCGCCTGTAACGTGGGAACTCTTACGTACTGCCCAGGTGAGGGGTGCTGGATGATTTTACCGGATTGTATGCAAAAACAAAGTTTCACTGTGCAGAGGAACACGTGGCAATAAAGTGTCACTGAGTCATTGAATCATTGATATTGTCGGGACAGAACGCAAAGAGATATATTCATCAAGGCATCCGGCAAGTTCCTTGGGACAGTGTAATGGGTCGGTCTTCAGTAAATAAACATGCTGGAATCAAAATGAGAAGTAAATTCAACTAAGAGCTGCGCAGTTCCCACAGGAGCACTTCACAGTCCACAGGCATCACAGCTCAAGTCCCCATACAAGATACACACAAAGTGCTGGAGTAACACAGCGGGTCAGGCAGCATCTCTGGAGAAAAAGAATAGGTAACGTTTTGGGTCACAACCCTTCTTCAAACTGAAAGTAGTGGGGGGGTTCGGTGGGGGGGGGGGGGGGAGGAGAAAGAAACTGGAGGTGAGAAAAGGCCAGAGCAAATCAAGGCCAGCAACGGATGACCTCACGAAGGGTGGAGCCTATAATGTCTTGACTCAGACTACCTGAGATCTGTAGGAATGGACTGAACAGGCTTGTGTCCCTGCCTGGAGCCTTGATAAGAACACGATTTATCAGGGAGGTAAATTCACGGCATAAAGAAAAGGAATGAAATGAGTTTTTCACAATGCTGGCAATGGGTTTTGAATGCGACAGTGCAGTTGTTCAGAGATTTCACCCGCAGCCTAAATGCGCTAGATTTGGTTATTTCATGTCAATTCCAGGCAACAATATCTTGCTTTGTGAGTACTTTGCAGCAAAAACAATGTATTTGCTACACTCCATAGGTGCCGGCAAGCAGCAGCAGGCCTGGCACGCCACCGCCGAACTGGGAGAGGAAAGCCGCCGAGCCCGGCCTCTGCTCACCTCCGAAGACCAAGAACCAGAGTGGAGGTGTAGAGTGGAGACTGTACACGGCACCAACACACCTACAGTTCAGGTCACAAGGTCATAAGGAATAGGAGTAGAACTAGGCCATTCGGCCCATCAAGTCTACTCCGCCATTCAATCATGGGTGATCTATCTCTCCCTCCTAACAGGTGGGATACTTCCTGGAGGTATAATCACATGACTTACTGGTGCACTCCCCCCTTTCTCCTGGTCTCCCACCATTGTCGACCCAACATGTCACTCAACAGAGAGTCGTCCACATTTGGAGCGAGCTGCTGGAGGAAGCCATAAGGACGGCACGGGAGAAAAATGAGGGAAGATTAGACTTTATTGCCTTCCATCACAGTGAGGAATGTGGAATCTGTGGTGGATGTTTATGTTAACTTTTATGTAGTTGTGTGTCTTGTTGTTTTTTTGGTATGGCTGTATGGTAATATGAATATCATGTGTACCTTAATAGGTACATGTGACAATAAAAGATCTTTGAACCTTTGAAACCCATAGTCAGGATCAAACCCGGGTCTCTGACGCTGTAAGGCAGCAACTCTACCGCTGCGTCACTGTGCTGCCCCATTGTTGATGATAATATTGTGACCATAAAAATGTGCTCCATGTAGGGTTGGTATAAATGGGTGGTCGATGGTCGGCACAGACTCAGTGGGCTGAAGGGCCTGTTTCTGTGTTGTATCTCTCTACGGCTCCATAGCATCCAATTTATGGATGCCCTCTATTTCACCCAAAGGGAACTGTTGTGTAATCCGTCCTGGAGTGAGTGTGGTTGAAAAATTGGGAGTAATGGAGCCAATTTCAGGGCTTGAATCTAAAAATTGAACATAAAAGGTATAATTCACTTGCTTCTCTTTGTATTTCTTTCTGCTTTATTTTTCCCCCACAAATGAAGCTGTCCAAATAATGAGACAAAACAAAACTATGCTGAACAATAGGCAACTTCGGAATGAGAGAAATGAAATTCTATATTTGGCTCCCGGCCATGGTGAAGCCAATTGATTTATGCCCCCTGAAATATAACTTTAATTTCTTCGTGTGCCTCAAGGAAGGTTCACAGTTACTGAGGTAAGTCAGGGAGGGCAGTAATGATGCAAATACAGAACTCTCGTGAACAGAATGTGTTCAGATCACAGCTCTGTCATTGCAGGATGATGGGGTCTCGGGACAAGTAGTGCTGTTTCCATCGGGATGCTTCTTGGCTCAGAGTTGTTAGAGGTGGCATTTTCACTGGTTGCTCACTTGCTGGTCGTAGAGTCATACAGCATGGAAACAGGCCCTTCAGCCCAACTGGCCCACACCGACCAACATGTCCCATCTACACTAATCCCACCTGCCTGTGTTTGGCCCACATCCCTCTAAGCCTGTCCTATCCATTTATCTGTCTGAATGTTTCTTAAACGTTACTGAGTGTCTTCAAGTTGGAGATCAACAGGGACTCAAGGGATAGACACAAAATGCTGGAGTAACTACAGGGATGTGAGTTATAGTTATAGTCTATAGACGCCTGACCCAACCTGTCCAAGCCAAGCGAGCTGCATCATCTAAGCTGGTCCTGTTTGCCAGTCCGAAGGAGGATTCTGACCCAAACCATCACCTATCCATGTTCTCCAGAGATGCTGCCTGACCTGCTGAGTTACTCCAGCACTTTGTGACTTTTTTTTGTAAACCAGCATCTGCAGTTCCTTGTGCCCCCTTAGTCCATGTTTGGCCTATATCCCCCAAAATCTTTCCCATCCCTGTATCTATCCATGTATCTTTTAAATGTTGTTATTGTAACAGTTCAGCTACTTGCTCAGGTAGTTTGAACATATACCAACTACTCTCTGAAGAAAGATCTGATGAAGTGTCCTGACCCAAAACATCACCTATCCATGATCTGGCTCGGCTGAGTCACTGCAGCGCTTTGTATCTTTTTCTCCTTAAACATCACCTGGAGCTGAAACCTGTTGAACGAGTGCCAAGATCTCTTTATCATAAAAATGTATTTACTCTTTCCAAATTGTGCCCGGGTCTATTTGTTCATTTAAGGATGTAACAAGCTCATGATTCAGTCTAAATGAGTGGATTTATCCAGCCTCCAAAGTGATTTATATTCATAAATTAAATGTCAAGATTGAGAGGATGTGGGCACCAGAGCAGCACAGAAGGAGTTTGTATCTTGCATTGCAAAGTGACTTTCCACACCGTACTTTGTACCTGCGGCAGCCAAGTCTCTGGCGAAGAATTGATCGCAGTTTGAGTCATAGACAGATACAGCATAATGGAGATATGGACTTTGTCCATCCAGTCTATGCCAATGGAAAACCATTTATAATGATCCCATTTTAATCCCATTTTTTAATTCATAGAGTCATATAGCGTCTAAACAAGCCCTACGTCCCAACTTGCCCATGCTGACCAACATGTCCCACCACACGAGTCCCACCTGCTTGCATTTGGCCCATGTCACTCTAAACCTTTCCTATCCATGTACCTGTCCAAAGGTTTCTTAAACGTGGTGATAGTACCTGCCTCAACTACCTCAGTAACTCAGTAAAGGTAGGAGGTATGATTTGTAACCTCGCAAATAACAATGCTGTAAGGAAGGTTGTGACATGCTACTGAAGGATACAAATGTATAAGACATTGGTGAGGGCAAATTTAGAGGATTGTGTTCAGTTTTGGTCACCCTGTTAAGGAAACATTCCACGCTGTATGTCTCTATGACACTCTGCTTTTTGGAATTCAAATGGTGGTAAGACATATACAGTAAATAATACTGTAAAACTACAACATTTGGTGAGATACATGGATAGAAAAGTTTTAGAAGGACATAGGACAAATGCAGAATAATGGGAGTAGCTTAGATGGAACATCTTGGTCAGCATGGATGAGTTGGCCTGAAGGGCCTGTTTCTGCGCTGTATTACTCTGAATGAGGTTAGTGTACATGGACACAAAATGGTCAGCATAGGTGAGTTGGGCCGAAGGGCTGATTTATTTACTGAATGGCTCAATGCCTCTATCGGTCTTGTTGACTTGATATGATCTCACAATGATATTGAATGTTTGTAGACTCAATGTCGTTACCACAAGAATTTCATCTGGATAACTCCCAGGAAATAAAAGATTTTTGATTCACTTTTTCACTCTGCTGTCTCCTGGCGTCAGCAATAGATGGATTACACGAGTGAAATATGATATTCAAATCAAAATGGACCACTGCGTAATGGGACACATTTACATCGAGAGATGTGAAATATATTTCTTCCCCTCATAACCTGCCACTAAGTAGAAAAATAATTGATTTTGAGAAACATGGAATAGGAACAAATGAATTGGAAACTATACACTATAGTTCCCCCAACCATCTGGTGTAACCTAACTCCATCTGCATGACCCCTTTTCACATGTTATGAAGCCTCAGAGACTGGAAGTCTTGCTCTGTGTACATTTAGTTACCAAGTGCTGATTTCTAAATATCATTTGGTCTGATATTCAAAGCCTGAACTGAAAGGTTTTTATCAAACATATTACGTATTGTACACAGCAATCAATAGGGGTGGTGCAGCGGTAGAACTGCTGCCTCACAGTGCCAGAGACCCGGGTTCGATCCTGTCTATGGGTGTTGTCTGTATGGAGTTAGCACATTCTTCTTGTGAGCGCGTGGGTTTTCTCCAGGTGCTCCGGGTTCCTCCCACATTCCAAAGATGTGCAGGTTTGTGGGTTAATTGGCTTCTGTAAATTATCGCCAGTGTGCAGGATAGAACTCGTTTGCGGGTGATCGCTGGTCGGCATGGACTTGATGGGCCGAATGGCCTGTTCCTTCACTGTACCTCTAAACTAAACGAATCAAGCCATCCACAGTGTACAGATGTAGGATAAAGGGAATAAGGTTTAGTGCAAGGTAAAGTCCTGCAAATTCCAATTAAAGATAGTTCAAAGGTCTCCAATGAGGTAGATGGGAGGTCAGGACCGCTCTTGGTGAGAGGTCGGTTCAGTGGACTGAACTTTCAGATGATTACTCGCCTATGCCGACCAATATGCCCCACCTATGCTAGTCCCATTTGCCTGTGCTTTGCCCACATCTCCCTACACCTTTCCTATCCATGTAACAGTCTAAATATCTTTTAAATATTGCTATTGTACTTGCCTCAACTAACTCTTTTGGCAGCTTGTTCCATATACCCACCACTCGCTGGGTGAAAAAGTCGCCCCTCAGGATCCTACCAACTCTTTCCTTCAAGGGGGAATCAATCATTTAATCCTTACCTTCCACCAATGTTGCATTTAAACCAATATTTCAATTTTTTCTCTTACATTCTTAAAGCTTTTAAGTATTAGTGTAACACATAAGTAGATTAGTCCAAATCATAAATTAATTTGTCCACATGCTATTGGAAAACTATTTTTTGTCACGAACTTAATCATTTGTAATAATATTTCTAAGCCAGATTGATAATTTAAAGATTTTTGTTGGCCTGTAATTACTATGATGAATGGAAAGTTATTAAAATCTCACCTGATGATTCAAGATTCAAGATTCAAGATTCAAGATATCTTTATTTGTCATCCAAAAAACAAGTTTTTTGGACGAAATTTCGTCACCCACAGTCCAACAATAAGAGCAATAAAATAAGCAAATTACACAACCCCAACCAACACAAAACCCCCCAAAAAGAAACATCCATCACAGTGAGTCTCCTCCAGTCCCCTCCTCACTGTGATAGAAGGCCAGAATGTCTTTTTTCTCTTCCCCTGCCGTCTTCTCCTGCGGTCAGGCTGTTGTCGTTGCCATGTTCCAGGCTGCGCCGGACGGTGAAATGTCCGCAACGGGCCGACCCAAGCCCCGCTGTAAGTCGGGGCGGTCGGGGCTCCCGACATTGAAGCCCCCGCCGAGCAGAGAAAATTCCGTGGCCTATTTCAGGCCGCGCCGGACGGTGAAATGTCCGCGGTGGGCCGACCCAAGCCCCGCGATCCGCTGCCGCTGCCGGAGCTCCCGATGTCGGCATCCACGTGGCCCGAGCCTAAGGCGAGTCGCAGCCGCTCCCGCAGCCTCCGAGAACGGCCGGCTCCGCTGATGGTGAGTCTGGTCCGCGGGCTCTGCGAACCAGAGCCCTGGAGGCCGCCAGCTCCAGGAGTTGGGCCGATGGTAGGCCGCAACAGGAACGGAGACACAGCCCAGAACACAAAGGTCGGGTCTCCGTTCGGAAGGGACACGTATTACAATTTTACAGTTCCCCCCCTCCCCCCCACATACACACATAGTACACAAACACAAAAACACCACATCACAACTACAATTAATACAGTGAGATAACCTCCAAATACATCCACATCAGGATAGTTTAGATTATTTTTGCCACGTGTACCGAGGTACAGTGAAATCCCTGTCAAAGGAAAGACTATACGTGATTAGGGCAGTACAGTGGCACAGCGGTAGAGTTGCTGCCTTACGGCACCAGAGGCCCGGATTCGATCCTGACCTCGGATACTGTCTCTGTGGAGTTTGTGCATTCTCCCTGTACCAAGTGGATTTTCTCCAGTTGCTCCGGTTTCCTCCCACACTCCAAAGACGTGTAGATTTGTAGGTTAATTGGCTGCTGTAAATTGTTCTCAGTGTGTCGATAGAACTAGTGTTACGGGTGATTGCTGGTCAGCGTGGACTCGGTAGTTCGAAGGACCTATTTCCACGTTGTATCTCTAAAGTCTAAAATAAAGATTACTGGAGGTTAATTGGCTTCTGCAAATTGTCCCTCGTGTGTCGGATAGAACCAGTGTGTGGTGATTGTTGGTCGGCACGGACTCGATAGACCAAAGGGCCTGTTTCCACACTGTATCTCTAAACAAAACTAAACTAAACTAATAATACGAAAAATTAATAATGAGGTAACCATAATAGTACAAAAACAAAGTCCATGGAGAAACCAAAGTCGCAGTCCACAGAAGATCATCGTTGCTGAGGTTAGTGTTGTGCATTGTTCAAGAGCCGGATGATTGTTGGGAAACAAGCTGAGAATTGGACTTGAAGCCAGTCTTCGGAATGAGAGACGCCAGTCACTGAGGTGAGACTTTCACGACTCACTATGCCATTCCAATGTCTGATGGTGTCTCGTTCATTATAAAATGCTTTGGAATTTCCTAGAGATCTCGATCTCATCCGTTTCCATCGATTGAGCGCTGTGTTTTGTTTTTGCGCTCAAGGTCTCCTGTAGTCTTCCCAGTGTTGCTCATTGTAGTCTGGGTGTACGATCCTGTTGTTCATCTCAAACCGTCTGCTCGATCCGATGTGGCCTGCTTCAAGGTTCAATGCCCGGTAAGTGTGCAGGCTGAAAAGAAAATCCCCAGTGGAGAAAGAGGACGCAATTAGACACTCTGCAAAGAACGCGTGTAAACATTTCTCCATCATTAGCTAAATAGGAAGAGCCAAGTTTTGATTTGACCTTAATTTACAGTACGTCCTTGGTATCAGAATGTTGAGAATTAATATTTAGAATCATAGAGTCATACAGCACGGAAACAGGCCCTTCGGCCCACCAGAGTAGGTTTTCGAGAATGATCCCAGGAATAATTGGGTTAAATCCCAGGAATAAAAGGGGCCACAGTTTAAGAATAAGGGGTAGGCCATTTAGAATGGAGATGAGGAAGAACTTTTTCAGTCAGAGAGTGGTGAAGGTGTGGAATTCTCTGTCTCAGAAGGCAGTGGAGGCCAGTTCGTTGGATGCTTTCAAGAGAGAGCTGGATAGAGCTCTTAAGGATAGCGGAGTGAGGGGGTATGGGGAGAAGGCAGGAACGGGGTACTGATTGAGAGTGATCAGCCATGATCGCATTGAATGGCGGTGCTGGCTCGAAGGGCTGAATGGCCTACTCCTGCACCTATTGTCTATTGTCTATAACATACGATGAGCGTTTGACGGCTCTAGGCCTGTAGTCGCTGGGGTTTAGAGGGATGAAGGGGACATCATTGAAACTTACCGAATAGTGAAAGGCCTGGATAGAGTGGATGTGGAGAGGATGGGTCTATAAGTGGAATAGTGTAAGACCAGAGGGCACAGCCTTAGAATAAAAGGATGTAGCTTTAGAAAGGAGATGAGGAGGAATCACTCAGAGGGTGGTGAATTTGTGGAATTCAATGCCACAGACAGCTGTGGAAGCCGTCAATGGATATTTTTAAGACGGAGATTGATAGATTCTTGATTAGTATGGGTGTCATCGGGTATGGGAAGAAGGCAGGAGGATGGGGTTGAGAGGGAAAGATAGATCAGCAATGATTGAATGGTGGAGTAGCCGTGATCGGTTGTATGGCCTAATTCTTCTCCTATAACTTATGAACTTGCACATGCCAAACCAAGGTGGCATTCTGGCTAGTCTCATTTGCCTGCATCAGAGAAGATGCTTTCTGTAGTGTACCTGTAGAAGTTGTTAGAGTTTTAGGAGATAATCCAATTCAGGATCCAACCCGGGTCTCTGATGCTGTGAGGCAGCAGCTCTACCACCGTGCCACTGTGCTGCACTGTGATTTACAATGACAACATAGAAACATAGAAAATTGGTGCAGGAGTAGGCCATTCGGCCCTTCGAGCCTGCACCGCCATTCAATATGATCATGGCTGTTCATTCAGCTCAGTAGCCTGTACCTACCTTCTCTCCATACCCCCTGATCCCTTTAGCAAAAAGGGCCACATCTAACTCCCTCTTAAATATAGCCAATGAACTGGCCTCAACTACCTTCTGTGGCAGAGAATTCCACAGACTCACCACTCTCTGTGTGAAGAAATGTTTTCTCATCTCGGTCCTAAAAGACTTCCCCCTTATCCTTAAGCTGTGACCCCTGGTTCTGGACTCCCCCAACATCGGGAACAATCTTCCCGCATCTAGCCTCTCCAACCCCATAAGAATTTTATATGTTTCTATAAGATCCCCCTCAGTCTTCTAAATTCCAGCGAGTACAAGCCCAGTCTATCTAGTCTTTCCTCATATGAAAGTCCCGCCATCCCAGGGATCAATCTGAAAAAAGAAATTTGTTGCGTCAAGTCGCATTGGGCTCAGGCCATGTTCAACGGTTCCAGAGTGAGGGACGAGATGTTATCAGCTCCCGAAGGGTTACTGTACAAGAGCAGGTGGGTCTAAGGTGCGTCTGAAGACAGCAGGGTGTCAGATAAACACTGATGCTTTGCATAATACCCCGCACTTTATTTTCAAGTTGAACTAAATTGCTGGCAGTAACTTGCAACACCTTTCCCTCCGGGACCCCAGCCAGGTGCAGCAACTTTGAAATCATCTTGTCTCCATTGCAGCAACTCTCGCCGACCATCTGCTCAATTAGACACTGTGCTTCAGTAGAACAGCCGCCCATTGTAAGGTTCAGTGCTCGATAAACACTTTCCATTTCATACCCCGAGCAGATTCCACGTCAGGTTTCATCAGGCTGGAGGCAGAGTGTTTAACATCTGCGTGGAATTTGCCTCTGCCTAAATAGACAGGACCCTTAAAGTGGCGCAGCGTTAGAGTCGCTGCCTTACAGCACCAGAGACCCAGATTCGATCCTGACCTCTGGAGCTGTCCGTACGGAGTTTGTACATTATTCTCCCTGTGACCGTGTGGGTTTTCTCCAGGTGCTCCGGTCTCCTTCCCCATCCAAAGATGTCCAGGTTTGGAAATCAATTGGCTGCAGTAAAATTGTAAAATTGTCCCTAGTGTGTAGGATAGTGATAGTGTACAGCATAGTTAGAGTAGCCAATGCTGTTTAAAAGAGTGGAGCAATTGCAATGCGTGACTGCAGATCCACTTCCTGGGACCAGCACGCAAAGAGTCGCCTGGCCTTGATGCCACCTTGGAGGAATGGCCACCGGTGAGAGTGGAGGTGAACTCCTTGAAGCCCAGCAGGTTAAGGTGAGATTGAATGGAGGGCTTTCGAAAAAGAGAAGCTGTTCAGGTAACACCATGAACCGCAGATTTCTTGCTGCAGAGAAACGCCAAACAGAAGCCTGATCTTATAGAGGTGCATAAAATAATGAGAGGAATAGATCGAAGAGACACACAGAGACTCTTGCCAAGAGTAGGGGAATCGAGAACCAGAGAACATAGGTTTAAGGTGAAGGGGGGAAGATTGAAAATGAATCTGAGGTGTAACTTTTCCACCCAAAGGGTGGTGGGTGTATGGAACGAGTTGCCAGAGGAGGTAGTTGAGGCAGGGACTATTGCAATGTTTAAGAAACATTTAGATAGGTACATGGATAGGACAGGTTTTCAGGGATATGGGCCGTTGGGACTAGTGTAGATGGAGCAAGTTGATCGGTGTGGGCAGGTTGGGTGGAAGGGCCTATTTCCAGACTGTATGGCTCTATGACTCTAAGAGAAGAGAGGCGATGCACGACTGTGTTGTGATTACACTACAGACTTCTGTCTGCACTATTACGGCCTGGTGATCCAGTATTACTCCTAATTTATTGTTTTATTGATTACTATATATTTATTGTTGTGTTCTTGTTTTAATGTTCTTGTATCAAATCCTTTAATTATAAAGGCTAGGACTTTATTCCTTGGAACGCAGGAAGATGAGTGGTGATCTTACAGAGGTGTAGAGAATCATGAGGGAAACAGATGGGGTGAATGCCCAGTCTTTCGCCCAGGCTGATGGAATGGAAAACCAGAGGACATAAATGTAAGGTGAGAAGGTAAGGATTTAATAGGAACTTGAGTGGCAACGCGGTGGGTATATGGAACTGGCTGCTCGAGGAAATAGTTGAGGCAGGTACTATTAAGGTATATGGATTGGAAAGGTTTGGAGGGATATTAGCGAAATGCAGGCAGGTGGGACTAGCGTAGATGGGGTATCTTGATTGGCATGGACAAAGTAGAACCAAAGGGTCTGTTTCCGTGCAGTAAGACTATCATAAATGCCTTAAGAGTCTTTTAGAGATACAGCGCAGAAACAGGCCCGACAGTCCACCATGTCCGCGCCAAACCAGCGATCACCCTGTGCACCAGCACTATCCTACACACTAGGGACAATTTACAATATATACAAGCCAATTAACCTACAAACCTGTACATCTTTGGAGTGTGGGAGGAAACTAGAGCACCCAGAGAAAAACCATGTGGTCACAGGGAGAATGTACAAACTCCATACAGACAGCACTGAAGGTGAACCTGGGTCTCTGGCGCTGCACTGATGTGCAGACTAGAGAGCAGTCTCTTGCAGTCAAGAGTGGCAAGAGTGTTTAATTGTCATGTGCATTGGGAACAGGACAATGAAACCCTTACATGCAGCAGCTCTACAAGCACATAAACGCAACAACACAACATATACAATGATCAATTATACAATAACATCAGTAATATGGAGACAGAAGGAACTGCAAATACTGGAAAGTTGCATAGAACACAAAGTGCTGGAGTAACTCAACAGGTCAGGCAGCATAACCCGATCATAATAGTGCATACAAGTATGTTGTGCTACTGAAAATAGATCGATGCTAAGATAGAGTTGTGATGGATGTGCAGATTGGTTCAAGAGCCTGATGGTTGTTGGGAATAAGCTGTTCTTGAACCTGGAGATCATGATTTGCAGGCTCCTGTATCTTCTTCCTGAAGGAATAGCAAAATGAGAGCGTGACCAGGGTGGTGTCTCAACGAGATCTTACTTGCCAGAGAGCCTAGTCCACACTTTGCAATAAAACCATTTTAGCTCCAGTATCGAACTGGCCAATCTGCACCTGCATCTGCAGTTCCTTTCTACATTGCAGTCTCTCAGGATGTTTGCTGAGGTTTATATCTGATTGTACAGCTAACTATAACTCCTAACCAATACTTTCTTCCCCCCCCCCCCCTCCAACCCTCTCCCATGTGCCCCACCTAGACTCGCACCTATTTCTCCCTTCCCTCTCCCCCTCCCCCTCCACTCACATTCTTTCCTCTGGCTTCACAATTCCTCAGTCCTCAATCTCACACCTATTGTCTTTTCATATCTGGCCTTTGTCGAGCCATCCGCCTATCAAAAAACTCTTCTCCCCTGTATCCACCTATCATTCGCCAGGCTTCGTCCTTTGCCCCTCCTCTCTTCCAGCTTGCTCCCCCCCCCCCTTCCCAGCACAATCAGTCTGAACAAGGGTCCCGAGCCAAAACGCCATCTATCCAAGATCAACATAGACGCTACCTGACCCACTATTTAATTTTACTTTAGTTTAGTTTAGTTCAGTTTAGAGATAGGGTGTGCAAAGAGGCCCTTCGGCCCACCGAGTCCACGCTGACCATCGATCAAATGTACATCAATTCTATGTTATCCCAGTTTCGCATCCTACACATTAGGAGCAATTGACAGAGGCCAATTAACCTACAAACTCGCATGTTTTTGGGATGTGGGAGGTAACAGAGCATCCGTGGGAAACACACAAAGTTGCAGGGAGAAGGTACAAGCACCATACAGACAGCACCTGTAATCAGGAGCGAACCCGGGTCTCAGGTGCTGTGAAGTAGCAACTCTACCGCTGCGCCACTGTGCTACACCGTGTTAGTTGCCTGCAAACTCAGTATGTCAGGCAGCATCTTTGGAGAGCATGGATAGGTGATGTTTCAGATTGGGACCCTTCTTCAGACAGTTCTCCAGAGATGCTGCCTTCTCCGCTGATTTACTCCAGCACTTTGTATCTTTTTTTTGTAAGTCTGAAGAAGGGTCCTGACCTGAAACGTCACCTGGAGATGCTACCTGACCCGCTGAGTTACTCCAGCGCTTTGCCTCCTTTTTCTCGTAAGTCAGCATCTGCAACTCCTTGTTGACCCCAGCTGTACCATTTGCGATATATCCGAGTTAATCATGCTTGCGTTCAGTAATGCCAACAGTGACACTGTCGGGACAGATTGAAATTGTGACGTGCTTGAAATATCCGCCCACTCCCCTCCCCCCCTCTTCCCCCCCAATCAGGTGAGTTGTGTTCGGCTCCAGGTATTTATTCTTGGAACTTTCACACCCCAAAAGAGAATCTCATTTGCAAGAACAATTTTCAGAACGTGTCCCTTTGAAATCTGCAGGTGAGCCATTGTGAGAAGTAAAAAAGTGGCAAATGTTTGCTGCCAGGCACAACATGCACAGCAAGATGGCAAAAGGACATGAACAGCAGGGTCTAGACCCAGGCAGACCCACCCGCAATGCTGTTAAATGGGTCATAAGTTCATAAGTCATTGGAGCAGAATTAGCAGAATTTGTGCCATCGAGGCTACGCCGCCATTCAATGGTGGCTGATCTATCTTCCCCTCTCAACACCATTCTCCTGCCTCCTCACCATAACCCATGATACCCTTACGAAATGGCACCAAAACATGGTGGTGCCTGCATGTGTGAATATGCATAAGGAATTTAAAGGACGTTCCCTTAGAAAGGAGATGAGGAGACATTTCTTCAGTCAGAGGGTGGTGTTATCTGTGGTATTCATTGCCACAGAAGGCTGAGGAGGCCAAGTCAGTAGATATTCTTAAGGCAGAGATAGATAAATTCTTGATTAGTACAGATGTCAGAGGTTATGGGGAGAAGGCAGGGGAATGCTGAGTAGACTTGATGGGCCGAATGGGCTAATTCTACTGTCACTTTATGACCTTTTGACCTCACTAATCAAGAATCTGTCAATCTCCACCTTAAAAATATCCATAACCAAAACGGGTGGTGAATCTCTGGAATTCTGTCATCGAGATCATTGTGAAGGCTGGATCATTGGGAATTATTTAAAGAGGACGTGGATAATGTTTTTGACTGACTGGGATATAAAGAGCTGCAGGGAGACAGAAGGAACTGCAGATGCTGGAATCTTATGTAGAACACAAAGTGTTGGAGTAGAAAATGGACACAAAGCACTGGAGTAACTCAGCGAGTCAGGCAGCATCACTGGAGAACAATGATAGGTAATGTTTCCGATCAGGACCCTTCTTCAGACTCTGACTATCCATGTGGGTTTTTTCCGAGATCTTCGGTTTCCTCCCACGCTCCAAAGCGAGAGAGCAGGTGGTTCAATGGTTCAATGGTGTTTTATTTGTCATGTGCAACTGCACAGTGAAATTATTTTTACATATGTTACACATGCTGGCACCTCCATGTTTTGGCGCCATTTCCAAGGTCCGGACCACCCGCGAGCTTGGCCTACTGAAGCGGTTCCCAATCCAGGCAAGCCCCAGGCTCCTACAGGGCCTTTCTCCGTCACCTTCGACCGGATCGGCCCACGAACCGACATCCCTCTCCTTGCCCGGCCACCTGTGTGTCCAGGGGGCGCCTCCTCCAGCCGACCTTGACAGCGCTGGAGGCAATACCCCAGTTCACCCTCCCAGCAGCCCTTGCTCCTCGCGCCAGACGTCTCCAGCATCTCCCTCCTGGTGCCACTAACCGCCGAGCCTCCGGGACCTCCGTGCGGGCACCACGGCCATGGCACCTCGGGAAGCTCGCGAAAAGGTGATCGTTAAATGCAGGAAATTGCAAGTTTTGCAAAGTGTTTTCCGCTTGTGAATGAGACATTTGCAGGAAGAATTTTGAGTCATGTTGTACAGCAAGTAAACAGGCCCTAGGCCCCAAATAAAACAGGAATTGTGTAAATGAGGCTTCATGATCATAGAACAAAGAACCTACAGCACAGTAACAGGCCCTTCGGCCCACAATGTCCGTGCCATACATCGGCCAATCTAAATAAACCTCGAATTAAAAAGCTGGTGACAGAGATTTACATCGGGCTTTAAAATGTCTTTTGGCTCACTACTGCCCTCTAGGGATGTTAATTTGTC
The DNA here is from genome assembly GCF_053455715.1 of Rhinoraja longicauda. NCBI lineage: Eukaryota > Metazoa > Chordata > Chondrichthyes > Rajiformes > Arhynchobatidae > Rhinoraja > Rhinoraja longicauda. The sequence goes on along the minus strand of NC_135958.1, from coordinate 22,690,388 downwards.
ATCTCAACACAAGAAGATGCAAAGTGCCGGAGTAACTCATCGGGTCAGGCAGCATCTCTGGGGAAAGACACAAAATCATCTCTGGAGAACATGGATAGGTGACGTTTCGGGTCTGGACTTTTCTTCAGACTGATTGTAGGGAGGGGGGGAGGTGGAGGGAGAGAGGTGAAAGGGGGGAGGTGGAGGGGGGGAGTTGGAGGGGGGCGCATGGAGGGGGAGAGGTGGAGGGGGGAGGCGAAGGGGGGGAGGTGGAGGGGGAGAGATGGAGGGGGGAAGTAAAGGGGGGAGGTGAAGGGGGGGCGTGGAGGGGGGGGGTGTGGAGGGGGAGAGGGGGAGGGGGGGTGGAGAAAGCTGGAAGCGAGGAGGGGCAGGACAAAGCCTGGCAGGTAATAGCTTGAGATGTGAGGATGGATTTTTGATGGGCAGATGGCAACTGCCATTTCAGCACAGCATGCATAAGTTACTTAACGAATAAGTCATCGGAACAGAAGTAGGCCATTCGGCCCATCCAGTCCATTCCGCCATTCAATCATGATTTATCTTTCCCTCTCAATCTCATTCTCCTGCCTTCTCCCCATAACCCCTGACTCCCGTACTAATCAAAGGCTGTGGTCTTATATTTCTCCCCTTCATTCTCGGCAGCCCCCGCTTTGATCTTCGCAGCCCCCCCCCCCCCCCTGGTTGCTCTTGGCGGCCCCCTCACTCTCGGCAGTGAATGTCCCTCCTCACTCTCGACAGTGAATGTCCCCCATACTCTCGGCAGTGCCGGTCCCCCTCACTCTCGGCAGTGAATGTCCCCCTCACTCTCGGCAGTGCCGGTCCCCCTCACTCTCGACAGTGCGGGTCCCCCATACTCTCGACAGTGAATGTCCCCCTCACTCTCAGCAGTGCCGGTCCCCCTCACTCTCGGCAGTGAATGTCCCTCCTCACTCTCGGCAGTGCGGGTCCCCCATACTCTCGGCAGTACCGGTCCCCCTCACTCTCAGCAGCGCAGGTCCCTCCTCACTCTCGGCAGTGCCGGTCCCCCTCACTCTCGGCAGTGAATGTCCCCCTCACTCTCGGCAGTGAATGTCCCCCTCACTCTCGGCAGTGAATGTCCCCCTCACTCTCAGCAGCGCAGGTCCCTCCTCACTCTCGGCAGTAAATGTCCCCTTCACTCTCGGCAGTGAATGTCCCTCCTCACTCTCGGCAGTGAATGTCTCTCCTCACTCTCGGCAGTGAATGTCCCCTTCACTCTCGGCAGTGAATGTCCCTCCTCACTCTCGGCAGTGAATGTCCCTCCTCACTCTCGGCAGTGAATGTCCCCCTCACTCTCGGCAGTGAATGTCCTCCTCACTCTCGGCAGTGAATGTCCCTCCTCACTCTCGGCAGTGAATGTCCCCCTCACTCTCAGCAGCGCAGGTCCCTCCTCACTCTCGGCAGTGAATGTCCCCCTCACTCTCGGCAGTGAATGTCCCCTTCACTCTCGGCAGTGAATGTCCCTCCTCACTCTCGGCAGTGCCGGTCCCCCTCACTCTCGGCAGTGAATGTCCCTCCTCACTCTCGGCAGTGAATGTCCCTCCTCACTCTCGGCAGTGAATGTCCCTCCTCACTCTCGGCAGTGAATGTCCCTCCTCACTCTCGGCAGTGAATGTCTCTCCTCACTCTCGGCAGTGAATGTCCCCTTCACTCTCGGCAGTGAATGTCCCCTTCACTCTCGGCAGTGCCGGTCCCCCTCACTCTCGGCAGCGCAAGTCCCCCCTCGCTCCCGACGGCCTAATTCTGCGACTATAACTTATGAACACATACATGTTTTCACTTTCCCCGAATGTCTGTGGTTTCGCTTGGCGTCCGTGAGGGATGCAGTTGGGAGAACTGAGCGGAGGGCGGGAGGGTTGGTGAGGTGGTGCAAGGAGCAGCACGCCTCGAGAAAGCCCTGGCTTCGCCAGAACGTCCGTGGGAGGTGAGAGGAAGCAGCAGATTTTATTTCCTTTGATTTGTGGGATGTGAGTGTTTCTGATGCGGCTGACTTGCATTGTCCATCTGGAGATACTGACTGGGAAAGCAGAGGCAGGAGCTCTCTGTGTAATAGCCCCCCTCCTCCCTCTCTCTATCCACCCCCCCCCTCCACCCTGTCTCTGTGGAATGCCCCTACTCATGCCCTTCCCCACCCACCCCAGTGCACACACGTTTCTCCCACCACCTCCCGCCATTCCAGTCACTCTAGAAGCAAGGAACTGCAGGTTCTGGATTACACAAAAGGTCACAAAGTGCTGGAGTAACTCAGCCGGCCAGTCAGCATCTTTAGAGAATATCGATAGGTAAGAGTCTGAAGAAGGGTCCCAATCTGAAGCATCACCTATCAATGTTCTCCAGAGATGCTGCCTGACTGACTGCGTTACTCCAGCACATTGTGCTCAGCGGGTCTAGCGGCATATCCAGACATTTTGGGTTGAGACCCTTCTCAGACTCAAGTCTGGTTCTTGATTAGTAAATGGTGTCAAAGATGGCAGATGAAAGTCTCCGGAATTTTCTACACACACACACACACACAAACACACACACACACACACACACACACACACACACACACACACACACACCACAGAATCCACCACCCCCTACACACCAGGGGCAATTTACAGAGGGCCGAAAACCCACACGTTTAACCTAAAAACCCACAGGTCTTTGTAATGTGGGACAAAACCAAAAAGAAACCTCACATGGTTATAGGGAGAACGTGCAAACTCCACACAGACAGCACCCTAGGTCAGGATCGAACCTGGGCTGCTGGAGATCTGAGGCAGTGGCTCTGATCGCTGTACAACTCTGTGGTCATTTTATAGCAAAAAATGAAAATAACCCCTCTGCTGTGCTGAGGTGAAGGGGTGAACCAACTGTTTTTCCCCACCAGTGTTTTGCCTGATGGTGACATTGTGCTCCGCAGCACCACACTGTGGGAGAAGGCTGCCATTACAGGAACAGGACAGTTCTGTGTCATTGGAAGATGAACTAAAATAAATATAAATAGAGAAAAAACTGCAGGGAAACTGCAATAAATTGCATTTCAACAAGGGAGCACAGACGTTATTGCTGTTGTGTAACCTGTAAAGCTGCAACAGGTATCCGGTGTTCCCAATGTGGCCTCCTCTACATCGGTGAGACCAAGCATAGCAACGTTTCGCTGAACACTTGCGCTCGGTCCGCAATGGCCTGCAGGATCTCTCGGTTTCAACTCCCCCTCCCATTCCCACACTGAACTTTCTGTCCTGGGCCTCCTCCATTGCCAGAGTGAGGCCACGTGCAAACTGGAGGAACAGCACCTCATGTGTAGGAAATAGCGGCAAATGCTGGTGTCAACCAAAGGTAGACACAAAAACCCGGAGTAACTCAGCGGGACAGGCAGCATCAGTCACCCATTCCTTCTCTCCAGAGATGGTGCCTGTCCCACTGAGTTACTCCAGCTTTTTGTGTCTATCTTAGGAACAGCACCCCATATTCTGCTTGGTGAGCTTAAAACCCAATGGTATGAACATTGAATTCTCCGATTTTAAGTATCAACCACCCCTTTCCTGATCACCAACCCCCCATGTCCTGTTCCCCCCCACCCCTCCATTGTGCACCCATTCTTCCCACTATTCCACCTATATCCCTCCCTCTGAAAGACAAGAAAGCGCACATCTCCTCAGGCTAAGGTCTGGCTGTTCAGCGATTTGGATGTTGCAAGATGGCACCAGACCATGACGACTCCCTGTCTGTCTGCTGTTCTGCAAGATGATCTATTGTCTGCATGTCTCACTCCCTCTTCCCCCCTCTCCCTTCAGGCAAGAGGTACAGAAGTGTGAAAACGCACACTTCCCGATTCAGGGACAGTTTCTTCCCAGCTGTTTTCAGGCAACTGAACCATCCTACCACAACTAGAGAGCAGCCCTGAGCTACAATCTACCTCATTGGAGACCCTCGAACAACCTTTGATCGGACTTTGTGTAGGAAAAAAACTGCAGATGCTGGTTTAAATCGAAGGTAGACATAAAACGCTGGAGTAACTCAGTGGGTCAGGCAGCATCTCGGGAGAGAAGGAATGGGTGACTTTTCGGGTCGAGACCCTTCTTCAGACTGATGTCAGGGGAGGGGGCGGGAGAAAGATAGGATGTAGTCGGAGTCAGGAAGAATGGTGGGAGAACTGGGAAGGAGGAGGGGATAGAGGGGGGAAGCAGGGACTACCTGAAGCGGGAGAAGTCAATGTTCATACTGCTGTGGTGTAAAGTGCCCAAGCGAAATATGAGGTGCTGTTCCTCCAATTTGCGCTGGGCCTCACTCTGACAATGGACAATTTGATTGGACTTTACTGGACTTTACCTGACACTAACATCATTCACGCTATTCCGTTCATCCTGTATCTGTACACTGTGGTCGGCTCGATTGTAATCATATATAGTCTTTCCGCTGACTGGATGGCATACATCAAAAGCTTTTCACTGTACCTTGGTGCACATGACAACAAACTAAACACAGAACTCTAAACTCATGGATGGTATTATTTGACTGGATAGCACGCAGAACAAGATTTGCACTGTGTCTCTGAATAATAAGCTAAACTCAACAGTACAATGAAGCCTGTGGTTGGAGAGAATTTCGCCTCTCTGGGAGGGTAAACCTCACTTCACAGAGTTAACTGTGACACAGAGCTTGTTGTGGTGTGTAATTCATCACAGTGCATAAAACACTCAGTCGTACAAATAAAATAAAAGTCAATTCAGGGCCTTCATACATATGTTATCTCACGCCAATGTGATTTAGATCAGTGATTATCCTGTAAAGGGAGATTGATTGGTGTGTGGAATAACTCAATAGTTGATGGATTAGAGACATCACCAGCTAGCGCTGTGTGTGTGTGTGTGCGTGTGTTCCATGTTGCTCTGTTACACAATCACTGCCTTGTGAAGGAAACCAGAAGAAAGGCATTAAAAATCTGGGAGAGTTACTGGGGAAATGAAGGATGGGTTAGGAAAAATAATTCCCCAATGCAGCGAGAACATTGGAATTCTCAACAAGAGAAGCCTTGTTTTGGGTTGCAAAATATTGAAGTCTCCAATTTCCTCCCTCCCCCCTCTTTCTTTTTCCTGTGCTCTTCCCCCCATGCCAACATGCTCACATTTCTCCCACCATTTACCACAACCCCACTCACCCTGCTCCTTTCCCCTCCTCTGTACACTCATCGCTCATCCCCGAGTTCCCCATCTCCCTTTTAATCCCCCCTCTTTCCCCTCCCCCCTGTCTCCTCCCATCCACATCCCTCCCTCCTCCTCCTCTCCGTATCTGACATCCTTTTGTCTCACTTTCACCTCCAGCCTCTGTCACTTACTCCACCCATCTGCCAATCACCCTCACCTGTATCCACCTATCACTTGCCAGGCTTTGTCCTGCCCCCACCTCTCTTTTCCAACTTTCACACCCTTACTCCATCAGTTTGAAGAAGGGTCCGGACCCAAAAGGTCGTCTGTCCATTTCCTCCACAGATGCTGCCTGACCTGCTGAGTTCCTCCAGCAATTTGTGGTTTTGCTCTTCTTTTTTTTAATAAAAGGGAAATGTTTTGTGTTTGAAATTGGGAATATTCAAGGAAGGTACAAGGAACTGCAGATGGTGGAATCAAGAGCAATACATACAATGCTTGAGGAACTCAGCGGGTCAGGCAGCATCTGTGGAGGGAATGAACAGACAATGTTTTGGTCGGAACCCTTCTTCAGACTGATTGAGCCAGGGGAGAGAAAATTGAAAAGAGGAGATAGGGATGCAAGCAATTAAATGCATGTTATTAAATACATATATCGTACAAATCCGCACTTCTATCAGTGGTGCGACATCTGGATTGGGTGGTAAAGAATGGAGATGACTTTCCTGCCTTCGTCAGTCGGTGTGCTGAGTATAAGAGTCAGGAAGTCACGATGCAGCTGTACAAAACCTTGGATGGACAGCATTTGGAGTATTGGAGACAGGAAAGATGTGGAGGCTTTGGAGAGGGTGCTGAGGTGGTTTCATCTGGATTTTCTTAGACTGGAGAGTATTAGCTACAAGGAGTGGTTGGACAAACTTGGATTGTTTTCTCTGGAACGTCGGTGGCCATGGGGAGATCTGACAGAAAATTATGAGAGGCCTAGATAGGGTAGACAGTCAGAATCTTTTTCCCATAGCGGCAATGTCAAATGCTGGAGAGTGTACAATAGACTAAACTAAACTTTAAGTTGAGAGGGCAAAGTTTAAAGATGTGCGGGACAGGTGTTTTACACTGAGTGTGGTAGCTGCCAGGCTGGTAGAGGTGGAGGCAGGTACGGATTTGGTGCAGATGGACAACCTGGTCGGCAAGGATGTGATGGGCTGAAGGGCCTGTTTCTGTTCTGGACTCAGGCTCTCTATAACACGTCAGTTTGTTGGATGGGCTCATATTCTGGTTTAAGATTCATTTAGACCAACACATGAACAGGCAGGGAATGGTGGGATACAGACCACAAAAAGGCAGTTCAAATTGTCGTCAGTCAGCATGGGCTTGGTGGGTCGAAGGGCCAGTTCCTGTGTTGTACTGTTCTATGTTCTATTTCTTATTTCTAGTTTTTTTGGTGAGCTTTTTAACGAAATAACGCATCAAAACTATGAATAAATCATCGCAGACACTGTGTGATCAGTGGAGTTAACCCAGTCCATCCAACCCACTCACCTATCAAGAGAATCCCACAGGCCAGGCTGAGATGAGTCATAGAGGTAGTCATACTGTGTGGAAACAGGCCCTTCGGCCCAACTTACCCACCCCGGACAACATGACCCATCTACACTAGTCCCACCTGCCTGCGTTTGGCCCATATCCCTCTAAACCTGTCCTCTCCAAGTACCTGTCCAAATGTTTCTTAAACGTGGCGATAGTATCTACCTCATCCACCTCCTCCAGCAGCTCGTTTCATACACCCACCACTCTTTGTGTGGAAAAGTTACGCTCCACGTTCCTGTTAAATCTTTCACCCCTCACCTTAAATGGCTTTACTCATTCAATTACCTCTGAATTCCCCTCAATAACCCCCGGCAGTGAAGCATTCTGTTCCAATAAGCCTCTGTATGAAAGCTTTCTTCTCCCTTTAATCCTTCCAATTATTAACTCTTTTTGTGCCCTATTCATCAGCCACTACAAATGATCTTTCTCCCCTTACGGTTTGGAAGGGCCTTGTTGTAATTCTCTAATTGCAATTGTTTTTTGAGTTGCAAAGTGCGACCCCGCAATTTCTTTAACGGGATTAATATTCCAAAGGATATCATTTGCAATGATAGAAGTTGACATTGAAAGCCCGTTTAGCACAGCCCTGCAAATGATCAGATTCTTACTGGTTTTGTAATGCAATTAATAGCACTGGAATGGGACATGGGACATTAAACGTAGCACAACACAGCACAAGAACAGGCCCTTCGACCCACAATGACTGTGCTGATCATGCCACCAAGATCTTCTCCAACTTTAGATAGTTCTTCTGTCCCTCTCTTCCCCTCCTCCTTCCCAGGTTTCCCTCTATCTTCCTATCTCCACCTATATCCTTCCTTTGTCCCGCCTCCTGACATCAGTCTGAAGAAGGGTCTCGACCCGAAACGTCACCCATTCCTTCTCTCCCGAGATGCTGCCTGACCTGTTGAGTTACTCCAGCATTTTGTGAATAAATGCCACCAAGATCATCACTTATTTGCCTGCACACAAACCACATCCCTCCATCCGCTGCATATCCATGTGCCTATCCAAAACACCACAATCGTATCTGCCTCCACCACCACCCCCGCAAACACATTCCAGGCACCACCACCCTCTGTGCAAAAATAAACGTCGCCCCGCACATCTCCTTTAGCCTTTGCCCCTCTCACCTTCGTTAGTTTTTTCGTTTATTTTGTGTCATGTGTGCTGAAGGACACTGAAAAGCTTTTGTTGCGTGCCAACCAGTCAGCGGAAAGACCATACATTGAAACAACTGAGCCATCCTTAACGCCTCTGACGTTTGATTTTTCCACCCTGGAGGGAAAAAAGTTCTGACTGTCTACCCTGTCTATGCCTCTCATAGTTTTATACACTTCCAAACGTCTTCCCTCAACCTACAACGTTCCAGAGAAAATAAGCCAAGTCTGTCCCACCTCTCCCTGTAGCTAACACCCCTAATCCAGGCATCATTCCGATAAACCTCCTCTGCACCCTTTCCAAAGCCTCCACATCCTTCCCATAATGTGGTGACCAGAACTGCACGCAATACTCCAAATTACGTACAATATTGCAATTGTCACCTGTTTTCTAGGTTTTAGTGTGGACAGTACTTACTGTCTTTTTGTTGTAAAGTAGTTTCAGTTTCGGTTTCAGTTTTAGTTTATTGTCACTTGTACCAAGGTACGGTGAAAAGCTTTTGTTGCCTGCTATCCAGTCAACGTATGGACAATACCTGATTACAATTGAGCTATACACAGTGTAACAATACATGGCAAGGAATAACGCTTCGTGCAAGATAAAGGTTGTAAAGTCCAATCAAAGATAGTCCGAGGGTCACCAATGAGGTAGATAGTACAAGACTGCTCTCTAGTTGCGATAGGATGGTTCAATTGCCTGATAACAGCTGCAAAGAAACTGTGCCCGAATCTGGAGGTGTGTGTTTTCACACTTCTATACCTTTTGCCCGATGCGAGAGGGGAGAAGAGGGAGTGGCCAGGGTGCGACTCATCCTGGATTATGCTGCTGGCCTTGCCGAGGCAGCGTAAGGTATAAATGGAGTCAATGGAAAGGAGGTTGGTTTGTGCGATGGTCTGGGCTGCGTCCACAATTCACTGCAGTTTCTTGCGGTTCTTAGATGGAGCTGTTCCCAAACCAAGCTGTGATGCATCCCGATAATAGCAGCAGTTCCTTGTTTCTACAGTGTTAGCCTTACCCTGACTGAGCCCAATGCGTTGGACCTCTCCTGCACTGGGTGTAACTGGACGCTACCCATGCTTGGAGAGGTCGAGCGTTTTGTGCTCGGCCGCTGTAAATTGTCCCGAGAGACAGATTCACCAATGCATCGATCAGTCAAAGAGACAGACAAATGGCAACGTCCAGCAGCTAAGAACCCTTTCGCACTTGTCTTTCTCAAGTTCACTGTGAAATACTGTCCCCAGCACTGCTAATGTCTGGATAGTGTTGCAGGCAGAGTGTATAATTTTCCGTTTGCCAGGCCTGGGAATAAGCTGACGCGGATTGTGAAACCACATTTCTATCTAATTACCAAGTGCTCTCCTTTCTGCATTAACAAGAACTCCGGACAGATGGATTCACTTGAAAACTGCAGTGCTTTTAAAGAACATAAAATGTAGACCAACACGGCACAGGAAGAGACCCTTCTGTCCACAATATCCATGCCGAACATGATCAATTTATATTAATCTCCTCTGCCTGCATGTGATCCATATCCATCCATTCACTGTGTATTCATGTGCTTATCTAATAGCCTCCTAAATGCTACAATCGTATCTGCCTCCACCACCACCCCTGGCAGCATGTTCCATGACCCCACTACACTGTGTAAAAAAAGATTTGCCCAACACATCTCCTTTAAGCTTTGCCCCTTTCACCTTATATCTATGCCCTCTAGTCCTTGACATTTTCACCTTGGTAAAATGGTTCTCACTAACTACCCTACCTATGCCTCTCATAATTTGATATACTTCTATCGGGTCTCCCCTCAGCCTCCGATGCTCTAGAGAAAACAACCCAGGTTTGCCCAGCCTCTCATAGCTAGGCGTCCAGATTTTCCCCATGTTATTGAGGGCTTTCCATGCGAGCGCTTTCCAGATGTCATTCTCCGAGCTCTGCATCTCGCTCCCAGGTACTTGAAGTCCTCCACTTTCTTGAGAGATGCACCGCCACTGGTTTTAAGAGGCTCCTGGTCACCACCATTGAACGCCATGTACTCAGTCCTCTCGAAATTGAGTTGTTGGCCCACTTTCTCGCACGCCGTCTCGACCGTGCCGAGCAGCTCTTGAGCCTCCCCAATTTGGTCTGACAGCAGGACGATGTCATCAGCGAAGTCGAGGTCTGAGAGTTGTGAATCTGTGGAACTCTCTGCCTCAGAAGGCAGTGGAGGCTGATTCTCTGGATGCTTTCAAGAGAGAGTTAGATAGAGCTCTTAAAGATAGCGGAGACAAGGGTTATGGGGAGAAGGCAGGGACTGATTGTGGATGATCAGCCATGATCACGGTGAATGGCGGTGCTGGCTCGAAGGGCCGAATGGCCTCCTCCTGCACCTATTGTCTATTGTCTATTGTCTATAAACCTCTCTGCACCCTCTTCAAGTTCCATGCCCTTCCTGTAATGGTGCAACCAGATCTACACACAATACTCCAAATATGGCCTCAATTAATTTTTATAAATCTGTAACATGATTTTCAGACCCTTATATTCAATGCTCCTCTTCTCTCAACTCTCTCCCTCTCACCTTATTATACGACTATCTTCCCTCTACACATTCAGTTCTGATGCATCGTTGCCTGTCCATTCCCATCACAGAGTGGAGTGGCACAGTGGCACAGCGGTAGAATTGCTGCCTCACAGCGCCAGAGACCCGGGTTCGATCCTGACCACGGGTGCTGTCTGTACGGAGTCTGTACGTTTTTCGTGTGACCGCGTGGGTTTTCTCCGGGCGCTCCAGTTTCCTCCCACATCCCAAAGGCGAACAGGTTTGTCAGTTAATTGGCCCCTGTAAATTGTCCCTGGTGTGTTGGATAGAACTAGCATAAGGGGTGATCGCTAGTCGGCACGGACTCAGTGGGCCAAAGGGCTTGTTTCCACACTGTCTCTCTAAACTAAACTAACGATGCCACCTGACCAGCTGAGTTCCTCCAGCACTTTGTGTTTGGCTCTAGATTCCTGCAGATCCTTGTGTCTCCGTTTCCTTTTCGATTAAAGTGCGTGTCTGAAAAAAACAGCTTGGTTTCTTTCTCCGCCATGAAACCAGATCTAAATTCAGCAGGTCGCCTCACATTAAAAGGCGTTAATTTAAATCCCACAGACGGCTTGCATCGTTTCTGAACCTCCCTCCTTCCTACAGCATGTCAGACCGCTGAATAAATCACTGTGGACACATCGGATTGATAGCTAATAAACTGGGACAGAATGAGTTGTTTTAATCAGACAGTGGGCTGGATTTCGGTCAGGGCAGGAAGGTAACGAACGTTTTAAGCGATGAATAGCAACAGAGTGGCAGGACTCCTGTGGTTGTATTTGGAGATCTTTCTGGGAGGCTGTTTACCGTGGCTGGAGATGTACGGAGACATGGCCAGACACTGCCCTCTGGTGGTGCTTTCCAGTCAGTGAAGGGCATTAAGACCACAGTGCTGCAGTAACTCAGCGGGCCAGGCAGCAACTTTGGAGAACATGAATCGGCACATGGACATGCAGAGAATGGAGGGATATGGACCAGGTGCAGGCAGTGGGGGGGCAGTTTATTTTGGCATCATGTTCGGCACAGATATTGTGGGCCGAAGGGCCTGTCCTGCATTGAGTTTAGTTTAGAGATACAGCGTTGAAACAGGCCCTTCGGCCCACTGAGTCCGCACTGACCAGCAATCACCCGGTCACTCGTTCTATCCTACACTCTAGGGACTATTTACGGAGGAGAATTAACCTGCAAACCTGCACGTCTTTGGGATGTGGAAGGAAACTGGAGCACCCAGGGAAAACCCACGTGGTCACAGGGAGAACGTACAAACTCTGCACAGACAGCACGCCATAGTCAGGATGTGAGGCAGCGAGTTCACCGCTGTGCTGCCGTGACACCCTGTCGACGTTTTGTGTTCTCTAAGTAGTGATTATGGAGACTTTAACATCCAGCCCCGTGGGTGGACAGGAACTGGGTCTAAGATCTCATCCCAAAGGCAGCAGGGCAGCACTCCCTCACCATCGCACTGTGCCATTAGCCCAATGTTGACCTCTGAGACTTTCAACTCCACACCTGCTGAGACAGAGATGTGTTTGCTCATTGCATTACGAAGTAAAGCAAGGAATTCCTCATCCTTGTACTCCCACATGCATTGAAGCAAGAACCTTTTGCAGAGTCAAATCTTCTCGAGATTCAGTTGCAGCAGATAAACCTGCACGATTTATATTTCATGGTGAAGCTCCCACAAGGTAGATCTCCCTCGCTCTCAATCGCAGCTGTCTGATTTACTCCTTTTATTCTTCAAAAATGTTCCCTGCAGCAATTCTGATTGAATCCATACAGCCGCCAGATCTTGCCTTGTATTCCTTTCGTTCATGGTCAGGATTTCTTTGAATATCGAATCGGTGGAGGAGAGGTCTTAACTCAAAGCGAGCCAGATTACCGGCAAGACCTGAGTGAGGAATTAAGTACTTGATCCTCCAAACCTTCTCTCTCCACCTCCCCGCTTTCCACACAAGCTGAACCTTTGAGTCTTACAGCCAACAACATTGTGCCCAGGGTCCTTACAAGATCTCCACCGCATGCTACTCCCCACAGCCCTGAACATCTCTCCCAGTACCTCTCCATTTTCCCTTGCTTCAAACACTCTTACAGCAATGTTTAGTTTAGTTTAGTTTAGTTTAGTTTAGAGATACAACGTGGAAAAAACACTTGGAAAGGTACATGGATAGGAAAGATATGGAGGGATCTGAGCCAATGTGGGCAGGTGGGACTAGCTTAGATGGGCGGCACGGTAGCGCAGCGGTAGAGTTGCTGCTTTACAGCGAATGCAGCGCCAGAGACTCAGGTTCGATCCTGACTACGGGTGCTGCACTGTAAGGAGTTTGTACGTTCTCCCCGTGACCTGCGTGGGTTTTCTCCGAGATCTTCGGTTTCCTCCCACACTCCAAAGATGTACAGGTATGTAGGTTAATTGGCTGGGTAAATGTAAAAATTGTCCCTAGTGGGTGTAGGATAGTGTTAATGTACGGGGATCACTGGGCGGCACGGACTTGGTGGGCCGAAAAAGGCCTGTTTCCGGCTGTATATATATGATATGATATGATACTTGATTGGCACAGACAAGTAAGATCAAAGGGCCTGTTTCCATGCAGTATGACTCTATCTTAAGTCTTAAAAGAGTTTTTTAAAGATACAGCGCAGAAACAGGCCCATCGAGCCGACCAGCGATCACCCCGTACACTAGCACTATCCTACACACTAGGGACAATTTACAATTTACAGAAGTCAATTAACCTACAAACCCGCATGTCTTTGGAGCGAGGGAGGAAACCAGAACACCCGGAGAAAACCCACACGGTTACAGGGTGAATGTGCAAACTCTGTACAGACAACATGCGTAGTCAGGATCGAACCTGGGTCTCTGGTGCTGTGAGGCAGAAACTCTACCGCTGTGTCACTGTGCCAACCAGCAGAATCCCAATCACATCCATTTACTAACACAAGACATTGTATAATTGGGTTGATTGATGATACTTTATTGTCATATGCACTTATGTACCTAGGCACAATGACATTCTTTGTTTTGTATCCAATCCAGTGAAATCATACCATAGATAAGCATAATTATAGATAAGTACCAAAGCACAATGATTGTAGTGTGATAGTAAACTTCACTGAGACAGTACACACAGAGTTGCCACGTTTCTGGCACCCACAACGTATCAAAGTCTTTGAGACTGCAGCCTTATCCTAGCCTTAAAGGCTTGTTGCCGGGCAGCACTGACCCTCCCCTCCATCAGCCGCCGTCTGGTTAATGGCCCTTTAACCAGCGTTCGTCATTGTCGCCGACTCCCTCCACCCTCCTCCCGGTTCCTGAGCGTCGGGTCAAGCAGGAGACGAGGGGGCCACAGCTTAAGAATAAGGGGTAGGCCATTTAGGACGGAGATGAGGAAAATCTTTTTCGCCCAGAGAGTTGTGAATCTGTGGAATTCTCTGCCACACAAGGCAGTGGAGGCCAATTCACTGGATGTTTTCAGGAGAGAGTTAGATATGGTTCTTAGGGCTAAGGGAATCAAGGGATATGGGGAAAAAGCAGGAACGGGGACACTGATTCTGGATGATCAGCCATGATCATATTGAATGGCGGTGCTAGCTCGAAGGGCTGAATGGCCTACTCCTGCACCTATTTTCTATGTTTCTGTTTCTAGGAGACGAGCTTTGGACCACTCCAGCCGGGTTCCCGGTTCCACGGCGGGCGAGGAAGACCTGTTGTCGAGGTGTGGCCGTCTGGGAGCTTCTGCTGCCCCGACACTGTGCCCCCCACTGTGTCCCCCACTGTGCCCACCCACTGTGCCCCCCCACTGTGCCCCCCCACTGTGCCCCCCCACCACTGTGTCCCCCACTGTGCTGCCCACCACAGTGCCCCCACCACTGTGCCGCTGCAGTGTGCCCCCCTCCACTGTGCCCCTCCCCACTGTGCCCCCCCCACTGTGCCCCCCCCACTGTGCCCCTCCCCACTGTGCCCCCCCACTGTGCCCCTCCCCACTGTGCCCCTCCCCACTGTGCCCCCCCCCACTGTGCCCCCCCCCACTGTGCCCCCCCCCCACTGTGCCCACCACTGTGCCCCCCACCACTGTGCCCCCACCCACCACTGTGCCCCCCACCACTGTGCCCCCACCCACCACTGTGCCCCCCACTGTGCCCCCCACTGTGCCCCCCACCACCACTGTGCCCCCACCCACCACTGTGCCCCCCACTGTGCCCCCCACTGTGCCCCCCCCACTGTGCTGCCCCACTGTGCTGCCCCACTGTGCCCCCCCTCCACTGTGCTGCCCACTGTGCTGCCCCACTGTGCCCCCCCTCCACTGTGCTGCCCCACTGTGCTGCCCCACTGTGCTGCCCCACTGTGCCCCCCCCACTGTGCTGCCCCACTGTGCTGCCCCACTGTGCTGCCCCACTGTGCTGCCCCACTGTGCTGCCCCACTGTGCTGTCCCACTGTGCCCCCCCCCACTGTGCTGCCCCACTGTGCCGCCCCACTGTGCTGCCCCACTGTGCTGCCCCACTGTGCCGCCCCACTGTGCTGCCCCACTGTGCTGCCCCACTGTGCCCCCCTCCACTGTGCTGCCCCACTGTGCCGCCCCACTGTGCTGCCCCACTGTGCCGCCCCACTGTGCTGCCCCACTGTGCTGCCCCACTATGCCCCTCTCCACTGTGCTGCCCCACTGTGCTGCCCCACTGTGCTGCCCCACTGTGCTGCCCCACTGTGCTGCCCCACTGTGCCGCCCCACTGTGCTGCCCCACTGTGCTGCCCCACTGTGCCGCCCCACTGTGCTGCCCCACTGTGCTGCCCCACTGTGCCCCCCTCCACTGTGCTGCCCCACTGTGCCGCCCCACTGTGCTGCCCCACTGTGCCGCCCCACTGTGCTGCCCCACTGTGCTGCCCCACTATGCCCCTCTCCACTGTGCTGCCCCACTGTGCTGCCCCACTGTGCTGCCCCACTGTGCTGCCCCACTGTGCCGCCCCACTGTGCTGCCCCACTGTGCCCCCCCTCCACTGTGCCGCCCCACTGTGCTGCCCCACTGTGCCCCCCCCTCCACTGTGCCGCCCCACTGTGCTGCCCCACTGTGCTGCCCCACTGTGCTGCCCCACTGTGCTGCCCCACTGTGCCGCCCCACTGTGCTGCCCCACTGTGCTGCCCCACTGTGCTGCCCCACTGTGCTGCCCCAGTGTGCTGCCCCACTGTGCTGCCCCACTGTGCTGCCCCACTGTGCCGCCCCACTGTGCTGCCCCACTGTGCTGCCCCACTGTGCTGCCCCAGTGTGCCGCCCCACTGTGCTGCCTGGCTGTGCTCCCCCTCTCCACTGTGCCGCCCCACTGTGCCGCCCCACTGTGCCGCCCCACTGTGCTGCCCCACTGTGCTGCCCCAGTGTGCCGCCCCACTGTGCTGCCCCACTGTGCTGCCCCACTGTGCTGCCCCACTGTGCTGCCCCAGTGTGCCGCCCCACTGTGCTGCCCCACTGTGCTGCCCCACTGTGCTGCCCCAGTGTGCCGCCCCACTGTGCTGCCCCACTGTGCTGCCCCAGTGTGCCGCCCCACTGTGCTGCCCCACTGTGCTGCCCCACTGTGCTGCCCCAGTGTGCCGCCCCACTGTGCTGCCCCACTGTGCTGCCTGGCTGTGCTGCCTGGCTGTGCTCCCCCTCTCCACTGTGCTGCCCCACTGTGCTGCCCCAGTGTGCCGCCCCACTGTGCTGCCCCACTGTGCTGCCCCACTGTGCTGCCCCAGTGTGCCGCCCCACTGTGCTGCCTGGCTGTGCTCCCCCTCTCCACTGTGCTGCCCCACTGTGCTGCCCCACTGTGCTGCCCCATTGTGCCGCACTACCAGCGCTTGGTGTTTAACTGACGACTGACATCCCCAGCGGCAGCGAGAGTTGGCAACAGCAGAGGGAGCAGCTGGTCTCGTGGATCTGAGGACTTGCCAACACCTCTGTGACACACACCTGATTATCCCCAGCAGCCTAAACCAGTCAGGATCTCCGAGCACTTCACTGCCTTTACTTTAGTTCACTTCACTTTACTTTAACGAGGCAGCATGGAAACAGGCCCCTCTGAACTCTTCCTATCCGAATGTCCTTTAAAAGTCATAATTGTGTCCGTATCATTTTTTCCCCCTGTATCTGAAGAAGTCTCAACCCGAAATGTCACCTATTCTCTTGCTCCTGCCTGCCTGACCCGCTGAGTTACTCCAGCACTTTGTATCTATCTTATGGTCTTATAGCTTCCTCCTGTGTTAAGAAGAACGTGTTACTCTGTTGTGGCTCACCGACTCACTCTCCTTCCCTCTTGTATGTGAGAAGTGAGGGTAGGGAGGGGGAGGGGGGTGGGGACGGAGTGGAGTCTGATTAACAAAGTGCACATCACTCATTTCCTTACCGCCCACGGGTTTCCTGTAAACAGGACAGCAATTTAATCCTGGCGGCTTATGTCACCGGTTTGGCCTCTTAGAAATTTTCCTTGTAGTTAACGTCACAGGAACTGCCGTAAGAACTGGATTAGAAAGTTTTAGATATAAGCAGAGGGGTTGGACAAACTTGGAAAGCCACAAAATGCTGCAGTAACTCAGCGGGTCAGGCAGCATCTCTGGAGACCAGGGGCAGGTGGCATTTCGTCCCTTCAGAATGAAGAAGGTGCTCGACCCAAAACGTCACCAATCCCAGATTGAGGGACAGTTTCGTCCCAGCTGTTATCAGGCAACTGAACCATTCTATCACACACTACTGACCAGTCCTGATCTACCATCTACCTCATTGGAGACCCTCAGAGTATCTTTAAATGGACTTTACTGGACTTTAGCTTGCACAAAACTTTATTCCCTTTATCCTGTATCTGTGGACGGCTTAATTGCTCTCAGTTTAAGGATAAGGGGGAAGTCTTTTAGGACCGAGATGAGAAAGTTTTTTTTCACACAGAGAGTGGTGAATCTGTGGAATTCTCTGCCACAGAAGGTAGTTGAGGCCAGTTCATTGGCTATATTTAAGTGGGAATTAGATGTGGCCCTTGTGGCTAAAGGGATCAGGGGGTATGGAGAGAAGGCAGGTACGGGATACTGAGTCGGATGATCAGCCATGATCATATTGAATGGCGGTGCAGGCTCGAAGGGCCGAATGGCCTACTCCTGCACCTATTTTCTATGTTTCTATGTATTGTCTTTCCACTAACTGGAAAGCGCACAACAAAAAGCTTTTCACTGCACCTCTTGTACATGTGATAATAAACGAAACTAAACTAAATTAAACTAAACTAAACCATGTTCTCCAGAGATGCTGCCTGACCCACTGAGCTCACCCAGCATCAACAATTAGAGAGTGGTCCTGACCTGCCATTTACCTTATTGGAGACCCTCAAACAATCTTTAAATGGACTTTACTGGACTTTATCTTGCACTAAACATTATTGGTTGTGTACTATGTGTGGGGGGGGGGGGGTCTGTAAAATTGTCTCTTCGGAACGGAGACGCGACCTTTTTTACTGGGTGGTGTCTCCGTTCCCGCTGCGGCCTACCATCGGCCAAACACCTGGCGCTGGCGGCCTCCAGCTGGGAGCACCTGGGGCTCTGGTTCGCAGAGCCCGCGGACCAGACTTACCATCTGCGGAGCTCGCTTCCTTCGGAGGCTGTGGTGGCACTGCGGGAGCAGCTGCGACTCGCCTTTGGAGGCTTCGGCCGTGGGCCGCGTGAATATCGGAAGCTCGCAGACCCGGGAGCACCGGCAGTGGCAGCATCTTCGCCCGCCCCGAGTCGTGGGGCTTGGGTCGGCCCGCTGTGGACCTTTCACCGTCTGGCGCGACCTGGAACCAGCCGCGGGATTTTCTCCGCCCGGCGGGGGCTTCAATGTCTGCAGCCCCGACCGCCGTGACGTGGCAACTTCAACAGCCTGTCCGCGGGAGAAGACGGCAGGGGAAGAGAAAAGACATTCTGGCCTTCCATCACAGTGAGGAGGTGACTGGAGGAGACTCACTATGATGGATGTTTCTTTTTTTTTTTTTTGTGTTGGTTTGTGATTGTGTGTGTTGTTGCTTATTTTTATTGCTCTTATTGTTGGACTGTGGGTAATGGAATTTCGTCCAAAAGACTTGTTTTTTTTGGATGACAATAAAGGTTATTCTGAATCTGATTCTGATTCCCTTCATCCTGCATCTGTACACCGTGGACAGCTTGATTGTAATCATGTATAGTCTTTCCACTGATTGGATAGTAGATTTTTTAGATTTAGATTTAGAGATACAGCGCGGAAACAGGCCCTTCGGCCCACCGAGTCCGCGCCGCCCAGCGATCCCCGCACATTAACACTATCCTACACACCCTAGGGCCAATTTTTTTTTTTAACATTTACCCAGTCAATTAACCTACATACCTGTACATCTTTGGAGTGTGGGAGGAAACCGAAGATCTCGGAGAAAACCCACGCAGGTCACGGGGAGAACGTACAAACTCCGTACAGACGGCGCCCGTAGTCAGGATCGAACCTAAGTCTCCAGCGCTGCATTCGCTGTAAGGCAGCAACTCTACTGCTGCGCCACCGTGCCGCCCGTACGCAACAACAAGCTATTCACTGTACCTCAGTGCACGTGATAAAAAAGTAAACAAAACTAAACTTACAGAGAGAACATGTGTCTGCTCTGATTTTACTCAGATTCTTTTGTGAGAAGCTGTGGTATTTCACTATGTCTGAGGCACTATGTAAATGAAACTGGTTGTGTTGTGGAGTGTCCCGTCAGTGGGAGGAAACAGCTGTGGGACACAGTTACCGTCGGCAACCACCAAACAGGATCCTGACGAGGAGCAGTAAAGGGAAGGGAGAACAATGGGACGTGGCTCGGTTCAAAGCCAGGCCTGGCTGGAGGTCAATGGTCAGAGGGCAGGGCCTACAGCTGTCAGCCCTGGGTCAGTGTTACCATCACTGTTTCTGACCATTGTTCCGTCCACGTGATAAAACTAAATGTTGCCAGGACTCGAGGGCTTGAGCTTAAGGGAGAGGTAGGGTGAGAGAGAATGAGAAAGACAGACAGACAGAAAAGGGGGAGAGAGAGAGAGGGAGAGGGGGAGAGAGAGGGAGAGAGGGAGAGAGGGAGAGAGGGGGAGAGGGGGAGAGAGGGGGAGAGGGGGAGAGGGGGAGAGGGAGAGAGAGAGAGAGAGAGAGAGAGAGAGAGAGAGAGAGAGAGAGAGAGAGAGAGAGAGAGAGAGAGAGAGAGAGAGAGAGAGAGAGAGAGAGAGAGCTTTACTGTCGCATGTGTTGGAGCTCATGAGCATGAGGGGTAATCTTATCTAGGTGTATAAAATCATGAGGGGAATAGGGTCAATCCACAGTCTTTTTTCCAAGGACAGGGGAATCAAAAACCAGAGAACATAGGTTTAAGGTGAGAGGGGAAAGATTTGTAAGTTCATAAGTTTCTAAGACATCGGAGCAGAAGTAGGCCATTCTGCCCATCAAGTCTACTCCACCAATCGAGAGAGAGAGAGAGCGCGAGAGAGAGAGAGAGAGAGAGCGAGAGAGAGAGAGAGAGAGAGAGAGAGCGAGAGAGAGAGAGAGAGAGAGAGAGAGAGAGAGAGAGAGAGAGAGAGAGAGAGAGAGAGAGAGAGAGAGAGAGAGAGAGAGAGAGAGAGAGAGAGATGAGAAAGAGAAAGAGAAAGAGAAAGAGAATGAGAAAGAGAGAGAGAAAGAGAGAGAGAGAGAGAGAGAGATTCCCCATGTCTATATAAATGACTCTCTACATTCATTCTATCTATTCCCCTCATGATTTTATACACCTCTCTAAAATCACCCCTCATCCTCCTGTGCTCCGAGGAATGAAGTCTAGCTCCAGACCTGGAGCTCAGGCATTCAAGTCCTGGTAATGTCCTCATAAATCTTCTCTGCACCTTTTCTAGTTTAATGATTCATAGTCATAGAATCATAGAGTCATGCAGCGTGAAAATAGGCCCTTCGACCCAATTTATCCACACCGATCAACATGCCCCATCTACACTAGTCCCACCTGCCTGCATTTGGCCCATATCCCTCTAAACCTTTCCTAATCATGTGTCTATCCAAATGCTTCTTAAACATTACAATAGTTTCTGACTCAACTACCTCCCCCAGCAGCTCATTCATATACCAACCACCCTTTGTGTGAAAAAGTTACCCCTCAGGTTCCTATTAAATCTTTCCCCCTCACCTTAAACCCATGTCCTCTGGTTCTCGAGTCACCTCCTCCGGCCAAGAGACTCTGTAGGTTTACTCGATCTATTCTTCTCATGGTCTTGTACACCTTTATAATATCACCCCTCATCTGCCTGTGCTCCAAGGAATAAAGTCCTAGCCAGCCCACCTCTCCCTGTAGCTCAGGCCCTCAAGTCTTGGCAATGTCCTCGTAAATATTTTGTGCACCATTTCTAGGTTAATGATTCAGAGAGTCACTGAGTCATAGATCGTGGAAACAGGCCATTCAACCCAACTTGCCCACGCCAACCAACATGCCCCATCTACACCAGTCCCACCTGCGTTTGGCCCATATACCTCTAAAGCTATCCTATCCATGTAAAATGTATCCTATCCATGTAAAACCTATCCTATCCACGATTCAGTGAAAACTATGCAGCACAACTCAATTTGAAGGCATGAAACGGATTAGATGGACGAGCTAGCTTGTATCTACAAGGCAATGTGGTGCCAACACTGACTCAGTGGGAAGGAAATGGGGTCATGTCAGAATCAGCCGACACAGACTAACAAAAGTCCATGTCCGCAATCAGGAGCTTGCATTCACCTCGGGCAAGATCAGTTCCTGCTACCGCCAGCTGAAGGAAAAGGATGTTGATCCAAACTTCTTCCATTTGGCTGGAAGTTCAAATAAATGTGCTCAGAAATCTCAGTCAACAACTCCAACGGCAGCGGGGGAGCGAAGCAGAGAAATTGCTGCCTCCACAATGGCCCGTTGCGTAAAACCCCAGTCTGCAGTCGCCAAGTCACGGTGTCATTAGCTGGAAAGACGGCAGAGATCTGCAAGAATGTTGCCAGGACTCAAGGCCCTGAGTTACAGGGAGAGATTGGGCAGCAAGGCTATTCCTTGGAGCGCGGGGAGTTGAGGGGTGATATTATAAAGATGTATAAAATCAAGAGGGGAATAGATTAGGTGAATGCACAGATCCTTTGCCCTAGGGCAGGGGAATCAAGACATTGGGGCATTTTAATTGGCATGGTCAAGTTAGGCTAAAGGGCCTGTTTCCGTGCTGTATGACTCTATGACGATGACTTCGTGAATCTGCATGGTGACTGTACAGAAGGAGACTACTTATCCCATTGAATCTGTACTAACTCTGAGCAAGAGCATCCAGCTATTCTCCCTCTTCACACAGTCCTGCAAATCCTTCTCTTTCAGACCCATAATCCAGAGTGCAACAATAAAATCCTCCACTTCCACAATTCATCCCGTGTGTGCATTCAAAAGTCAGAAATCAACACAAGAATGTTTAATGGTTAGATGTAGCATTTAAATGCTTCAAAAGATTCATCCTCCACAACTTTGGGACAGAGAATACCAGGGATTCACTGTGAGAAGACATTTCAACCTCCAAGGACGTACAGGTATGTAGGTTAAGAAAATAACTGCAGATGCTGGTACAAATCGATTTATTCACAAAATGCTGGAGTAACTCAGCAGATCAGGCAGCATCTCGGGAGAGAAGGAATGGGTGATGTTTCGGGTCGAGACCCTTCTTCAGACTGTAGGTTAATTGGCTTGTTATACTGTAAATGTAAAAATTGTCCCTAGTGTGTGTAGGACAGTGTTACTGTGCGGGGATCGCTAGTCGGTGTGGACTCGGTGGACTGAAGGGTCTGATTCCGTGCTGTATCTCTAAACTAAACTAAACTAAACTTCATACTTGCTTAGACACATAAAGCTGGAGTAACTCAGCGGGCCAGGCAGCATCGCTGGAGAGAAGGAATGGGTGACGTTTCAGGTCGAGACCCTTCTTCTTTCTCTACTCAAGTAACTACCCGAGCAACTGGTCTCGAAACGTGTCAGAAATGAGGAAGTTAACTGAGAATCATAGTCAAGTGTTGTGGGGAAGTTAATGAGTTGTTAAACTGAGGGCTCGGTTACCAGGAAGGTCATTGAAGAAATGGGTTCACGTTAAGTCGAGTTTATTGTCCAATTCATAAGTTCAGTGAGGTGCAGGCACAATAAAAGTCTTATTTGCAGCAGCTTCACATGCACACAGACAACACAGAAAACATAAATTACTCATAAAATAGCCATAAAATTGGACAAGTCAATGAAAAGAAAAAATACCGTGCAAAAACAAACATGAGGGCAAAAGACAATTAGAAAGAAATAAGTTCATGGTGGTGCAAGAATTGGTCTGTAGTAGATACAAGGAACTGCAGGTGCTGGTTTACAAAAAAAGACACAAAGCGCTGAATTAACTCAGCCGGGTCACTGGAGCTATGACTGCCTCTTAACTAAATTAGGTGTTGCCCTTCTCTTTACCTTTCATGATGCCATTGTACAAGTTGCTGGTGAGACCATACGGAGAGCTGTGTGCAGTTCTGGTCTCCCAGCTATAGGAAGGATGTCATTAAGTTGGAAAGGGTGAAGAAGAGTTACGCCAGGATGTTACTTGGGCTTGCGGGCTTGAATACAGAGAGAGGTTGGATGGGCTGGAGCTTTCATCTTCGTAGCATAGGAAGCTGAAGGGTGACCTTATTGATAGTGTATAAAATGGGTTGCCAGAAGAAGCTATAAAAGCAGATACAATTACAACTTTTAAACTACATTTGGATCAAATGCAGGCAAATGGGACTAGCCTAGTATGCCAACTTGGTCGGCATGGATACGGTGGGACGAAGGATGATTGGGTTAATGTATGAGGAACGTTTGAAGGCTCTGGGCCTGTACTCGCTGGAGTTTAGAAGAATGAGGGATTCTTACTGGAACTTAATAGATAATGAAAGGCCTAGATAGAGTGGATGTGGAAAGAATGTTTCCAATAATGGGAAAGTCCAGAAACAGAGTGCTAAGCCTCAGAATAAAAGGACGTAACTTCAAACTGGAAATGAGAAGAAATTAATTTTGCCAGAGGGTGGTAAATCTGTGGAACTCATTGCCGCAGACGGCTGTGGAGGCCAAGATATTGGATATTTTTACGGAAGAGATTGATAGATTCGTGATTAGGAAGGGTATCAAAGACTATGGGGAGAAAGCAAGAAAATAAGGCTAAAAGGTAAAAATAGATCAACCATGATTGAATGATAGAATAGACTCGATGGGCTGAATGGCCTCATTCTCCTGTGTCTTGTGGGCTTATGGCATGGTTCATGCTGCACAGCTCCATGTCTCTGCAACTCCATAACAAACCGCTTCCCCAAACCGTTTTGCTACATTCAACAGTACTATTTAAATTATTTTTCTGGAAGTCAAGAGGCTACTTTAGGATAATTGCGCTCAATTTATCTGGTTTCCGACACTCTCAGCCCCTCCGCTCTGATATCACAAATGTGTTGGACAATGGCAGGAAATGAGTGTAAGGCATAGGGACTGTGTCTCTCCCACAGCAGTCACTGCAGACTGGGAGTTTACGCGGTGACCACACAGGTCTACCCGGAGTGCAGCTACTTGAACTCTGCCAGATAGCTTTTCCTCCATCGGTCCTTATTTTTGGATGTAAACCACACTACAAATACTGAACAAAACAGCGAACAGTGATTTCAAGAGAGGTGAGCAAATTTCATTCAAAGATCTACTTGGCTGTAGTGCTAAAAAAAACTATTCTGGGGAGTCTGTGTGGTGGAGATTGAGAAAAGAAGAATCCTATGCTTAACTTAATGGGTATTTGTTCTGGGAGTGTGTGATGGGACAGAGCAGAGAGAGCTTCACCCTGTATCTAACCCGTGCTATCCCTGCCCTTGGGGTGTGTCGGGACAGTGTAGGGGGCGCTTCAATCAGTGTCTAACCCGTGCTGTCCCTGCCCTGGGAGTGGGTCACAGTGTGGAGGGAGCTGCACTCTGTGTCTAACCCATCTCTCCCTGCCCTTGGAGTGTGTCAGGACAATGCAGAGGGATCTTCACTCTCTGTCTCTCTACTGTCCCTGTCCTACGTGTGTGTGTGTGTGTGTGTGTGTTGGAACAGTGTGGAGAGAGCTTCTCTCAGTATCTGACCCGCACTGTCCCTGCCCTGGGAATGTGTGTTGGAACAGTGTGGAGGGAGCTTTACTCTGTATCTAATCTATGCTGTCCCTGCCCTGGGAGTATGTGATAAAATAAAATGGAAAGAGCATTATTCTGAGTCTAATCTGTGTTGCTTTGCCCGGGGGGGTTTTGAAAGAGCAATGAAGATGGTAATTTACTGTAGCTAACCTGTTCCATCCATGCTCTGGGAGTATTTACACAACAGTACTGAGGGCCCTTTACACCATGTTAACTGGTATCTAACCAACACACCCAAGGAGTATGTGATGATACAGTTTTGGGAATGCTCAACGGTACAATATGGAGGGACATTTTCCTCTATGTCTACCACCTGTTCTGCCCTGGGAATGTTCAATGGGACAATATGGAGGCATATTTTGTCTGGGTCTAACCCATGCTGTCCTTAGCCTGGGAGTGTGTGCGATTGATTTTATGATCAGGTAGCCTCCCAGTACATATGAAGGCAAGTTCTAAAGACAAGGTCAATGGAACAGTGTCCTCATTGTCCTGAGTCTCCATCTTGTAGATTTCTCCAATCCAATCCAATCACCCCCGCATCTCCGATTGAGCACAAAACTATCACACGGAAAAGTTTCAGTTTGACTTTTTAGAGATACAGCACGGAAACAGGCTCTTCAGCCCACCGAGTCCCACGCCAACCATCGATCACCCGTTCACACTAGTTCTACGTTATCCCACTTTCTCATCTGCTCCCTGCACACTAGGGGCAATTTAAAGAGGGACAATTAACCTGTAAACCCTGCACCTCTTTGAAATGTGGGAGGAGACCAGAGCAGCCGGTGGAAACCCACACGGTCACAGGGAGAACATACAAACTCCGTACAGACAGCACCCGAGGTCAGGATCGAATCTGGGTCTCTGGTGCCGAGAGGTGGCAGCTCTACCAACTGCACCACAGTGCTGCCCTACAAATTCTCCTTGTGTGATTTAATTATAATCTGTAGCGTGCTGCTTTTTAAAAGCTGGGATCAGTGAATTATTTTTTTCGACACCAGCACAAAATCTGTTTCTGCAATCTGTGAAAGAGAATGGGGCTGGTCACAGGGAACTGAGGAGAGAGGTTAATGAGTCCTCCCCTGAGCGCTTTGCCACAGGGATCTGTACTGGGCTCGACTGCTTACAATTTATGTCAGCGCCTTGGGTGAAGATTCTAATGAGGCGCGTGTCCAGAGTGTTTCATTGTCCTAGGCACCAGGAGCCGAACAGTGACATTCTTACCAGTTGCAGATTTACAGGCAGATTAAGGCAACAAGACAACAAATAAATATACACTCATCAATAATACGATCAATTATAATTTATTCTAGGTAACCAGGCCATCGTAGTTCAAACCAAAGTATAAAACTACAACCTAAACAAAATCTGTAGTAGATCGTTACTAAGTTAGGGTTGTGGTTGGTTTAGTTTAGTTTAGTACAAAGTGGAAACAGGCCCTTCGGCCCATTGGGACTGCATCAACCAGCGATGCCCGTACATTATTTCTATCCTGCACACGAGGGACAATTTACAGAAGCAAAGTATCCCACAAACCTGCATGTCTTTGGAATGTGGGAGGAAACCGGAGCATCTGGAGGAAACCCACGCACATCACAATGAGAACGTGCAAACTCCGCACAGACAGCACCCATGGCCAGGATCGAATCCATGTCTCTGGCGCTGTGAGGCGGCCACTGTACCTTACACCATTGTGTCGCCCATAATATTGTGCATTGTAATTTAGTATTGTGCAGAGCCTGACAGTTGATAGAGAAAGGCTGCAGTTGGTAAATGTGCCTGTCACACAATGATGGGTAGGGAGGTGCACAGGGAACTGCACAGCACAGAAACAGGCCCTTCAGCCCAGCCTGTCCATGCCGTCTCAGTTGGCTTACTGGGCTAGTTCCATTTTCCTGCAATTGGCCCATACCACTCTGAATCCTTCCTATCCATGTATCGTTTAAAAGTCATAATTGTATCAGCTTCCATCGCTTCCTCTGGGAAATTCACTCCAGATACCAACTACCTTCTGAGTGAAAATGTTGCCCCTGAGGAACAGCACTTTGAATCTCTCCCCTCTCTCTTTAAGCCTGTGCCCTCTAGTTTTAAAACCCTCTACCCTGTGGATAAGGACTGCGTCATTTTATCCATGCCCCTCATGGTCTTGTACACCTCAGTAAGGTCACCCCTCAGAACCCTACACTCCCAAGAAAAAAGGCCCAGCCTATTTGATTTCTCCCTATAACTCAGGCCCCCAAGACAGGGTTTCTTCAGACTGATGGAATAAGGGGGAGAAAGATGGAAAAGAGGAGAGTGGAGGGAGAAAGCCTGGGAAGTGATAGGTGGATACAGGTGAGGACTTATAATGGGCAGATATCTGGTCAAAATCTGGAGATGAGTTTTATTGGGAATTGAATTAAAAAGAGCCTATTAAAAGAAAGTATATATTTGCAGTATTAAATCACAACAGAGGCAGATTAGATGAAATGTCAGTCCAACCATCTTTTAAAGATAGACACAAAGGGCTGGTGTTACAGCTGGTCCGGCAGCATATCCGGAGAAATTTGAATACTTTTTTTTGTCACAGGGTGTGACACAGTGGCGCAGCAGTAGAGTTGCTGCCTCACAGCGCCAGAGATCCGGGTTCAATCCTGACTACGGGTGCTGTCTGTACAGAGTTTCTATGCTCTCCCGGTGACCGCGTGGGTTTTCTCTGGGTGCTCCAGTTTCCTCCCACACTCCAAAGATGTGCAGGGTTGTAGGTCAATTGGCTTCGGTAAAAATTGTTAATTGTCCCCAGTGTGTGGAATAATGCTAGTAAACGGGGATCATTGGTCAGAGTGGACCGAAGTGCCTGTTTCCACTTTGTATATCTGAACCAAACTAAACTAAACTAATCTAAGCTTAAAAAGGGCAGGTGACATTTAAGGTCAGGACCCTTCTTCAGACTTGAATCGTCACCTTCCTTTTTCTCCAGAGATGCTGCCTGAACCGCTGAGTTACCCCAGCACGTTGTGTCCATCTTTGGTATAAACGAGGATCTGCCATTCTTTGTTTCTACAGCTTCTAAAGATGATTGTTTAACCCCAAACGTTCAGCCACGGGTGTGTGCAGGTCTCCATTGTGCTTATGCATCTTTGCCTCGGTGCCACCCCGACTTCCAGGCACAATGTAACAGGAATCCCATTCATTTCGCCGAATGTGTGGGAAGCAAAACTGAAAGGAAGTGAGCAATAAGAATAGATTGTTGACTCTAAACAGGAAACTCCTACAAAGAGATGGTGAAGGTGGTGCCGCAGCTATCAGTTCTGCCTCAGCGAGACGCTCTCTCATATCTTCATCTGGCAGCTCAAGTCCAACTTCAAAGAGTGCGTCATTTATCTGACGCTCCCAGTTCTGTTCTGAGGGAGCACATATTGCTGGAGACATTCGCCACATCCTGAGTACAAGATCCTGTAGCGCTGTTTGCAAGGCAACTCCTTGGAGCCTTGGGCCCTGGGATCCCTGGGATGGCAGGACTGTCATATGAGGAAAGATTGAAAAGACTAGGCTTGTATTTACTGGAGTTTAGAAGGATGAGGGGGGATCTTTTATAGAAACATATAAAATTATAAAAGGACTGGACAAGCTAGATGCAGGAAAAATTATCCCAATGTTGGGCAAGTCCAGAACCAGGGGCCACTGTCTTAGAATAAACGGGAGGCCATTTAAAACTGAGGTGAGAAGGAACTTTTTCACCCAGAGAGTTGTGAATTTGTGGAATTCTCTGCCACAGAGGGAAGTGGAGGTCAAATCACTGGATGGATTCAAGAGAGAGTTAGATAGAGCTCTAGGGGCTAGTGGAATCAAGGGATATGGGGAGAAGGCAGGCACGGGTTATTGATTGTGTACGATCAGCCATGATCACACTGAATGGCGGTGCTGGCTCAAATGGCTGAATGGCCTCCTCCTGCATCTATTTTCTATGATTCTAAGTGTAAATTGAAGGGTTTTTGCCAGGGTGAAGCTGGCGCTGGAGGAGGTGATTGAGGCAGTTACTCTCACAACATCTAAGAAACATTGGCACAGGTACGTGGGTAGGACGAGTTTAGAGGGATATGGCCCAAACTAAGGTAGGTGGGACAAGTGTGGATGGGAAATGTTGGTCGGTGTGGGCAAGGTGGGCTGATGGGCCTGTTTCCATGCCGTATGACTCCATGACCAATGCCTCTACTTCCTAATGAGACTGAGGAAATTTGGCTATCTCCAGTGATTCTTACAAATTTCTACAGATGTAGCGTAGAATGCATACTGTCGGGATGCATCACAGCTTGGTTTGGGAACGGCTCTGCCCAAGAACACAAGAAATGGATGTTGTAGATGTAGCCCAGTCCATCACACAGACCTGAAAAGCAGCAAACATATTGAAAGAATGATCCCAACCTGGTCATTCCTCCTTCTCCCCGCACCCCTTCGGCCCACTGCGTCCACACCAACCACGATCACCCGTACACTAGCTCGATCTTGCACACAAGGGACAATTTACAGAAGCCAATTAACCTACAAATCCGCACGTCTTTGGAACCTGGGAGGAAACCGGAGCACCCAGAGAAAACCCACGCGGTCACAGGGAGAACAGACAAACTCCGTACAGACATCCCAGAGTCAGGATCGAACCCCCGTCTTTGGCGCTGTAAGGCAGCAACTCTACCGCTGCAACCCAGAAAAGTCCCAAAGCATCGTCACTACATTCCCTCCACAGATGCTGGCCGATCTGCTAAGTTCCTCCACCATTTTGTGTTTTGCTCAAGATTCCAGGGTCTTCAGTTTCTGATGTCTCCATAATCAATCTATTGGTTGTCTCAAGTTTGTGGATCATTTCACGGCAAAGGTCCCCTCAAGGATGTTACTCCATTCCTCAAAATATGAAACATTTGACATATCCCAGAGTGAAATGAGTTAACAGTATGCTGACAAACCTATCTGAAATCCCAGGCAACATTATTTTGAAGAGGGCAGCATGGTGGCGCAGCAGTAGAGTTGCTGCATTACAGTGCTAGGGCCCCATGATCAATCCTAACTTCAGGTGCTATCTGTACGGAGTTTGTACATTCTTCCTGTGAACGAGTGGGCTTGCTCCTGGTGTTTCGGTTTCCTCCCACGCTACAAAGACGTAACG
Organism: Rhinoraja longicauda; assembly: GCF_053455715.1. Classification (NCBI taxonomy): domain Eukaryota; kingdom Metazoa; phylum Chordata; class Chondrichthyes; order Rajiformes; family Arhynchobatidae; genus Rhinoraja; species Rhinoraja longicauda. The sequence continues at coordinate 22,660,605 of NC_135958.1, read as the reverse complement.
GTTTGTAGGTTAATTGGCTTCAGTAAAAAATTATAAATTGTCCCTAGTGTGTAGGACAGTGCTGGTGGAGAGGGTTGTCGCTGGTTGGCATGGACTCGGTGGGCCCAAGGGCCTGTTTCCGCGCTGTATCTCTGAAAATCGAAGGTCTAAAGCGAATCTGTCCAAAAATAAATGGATAAACACCTTTGTTGAAATGGCAAAGGAAGTTCTAAACACTTCCAACAAGGCATTCATCACTGAATCAACACTGCTGGAAACATTGCTGGCATTATTTGTACATTTGTTTACTGGGAGAAAATAGAACTGTGTAAACATCATTTTGATCATTAAGTTGGTTCAGTGGTACAGAGCATGCACAATTCGTATGTGGCTTATTGGCAATGTGGATACAGACATGATGTTTTGCTGGTTCCCGGGTAGGGGTGCCAACTATCTCACTCCCAAATACGGGACAAGGTGACGTCACCGCCCCGCGCCCCACGTGACCTCACCCGGCCAGCGGCCATGTGCTCCCGCTCCACCAATGGAGGCCGCCCGGGCCAGGAGGCGGGTTGCTATGCAACCTCCGTTAGGCGAACACACTCAGCCCCGCTCCCCGAACACTGTTAGCCTACACTGTCCAGACCTACAGTGTCCGGGCCTACAGCGTCCGGGCCTACAGTGTCCGGGCCTACAGTGTCCGGGCCTACAGCGGCCCCCGGGCCTAATACGGGACATGGGAGTAGCTGCGTATGACAAAAAAACTCTCTTGACTCTTGACTCCCTTCACCCTTGACTCTTGCACATCTCTGAAGACCTGTCATGACTCCAGCATATTGATGCAATCATAAAGAAAGCTCATCAATGCCTCCTCCAGGCGTTATTTATTTCCCTCCTGGAATAAGTTCTATCGTATCATATTGTATCGTACTTCAATTGATGATTGAGGAGTTTCGTTATGTCAACAGATACTCTCTTGAACAGTGAGGGAGCAGGGAGCATTTTCATTGGTTCCATCATGGCCTTCTTTTACATTCTGTAGCTCAGGAACAAAGTAAGCAACAGAGAGTGGTAGACACTGTCTGGTCCATCACTACTGCCCTCCCCACCATCAAAGGGATCCACAAGTATGCTTTTGGCACGCCGTTTTTCAGTTGAATGTATGTTCTGGTCGGGTATCGATATTATACCCTCGCAGAGTCACAGAGCTGTACAGCACAGAAACAGACCCCGTGGCCCACCTTGTCCGTGACAACCAAGTGAACAAATTAAAATGACATTGAGAAAGGAAGAGAGAAGGGGAAGGATCAAGGGAAGGTCAGTCACTGGTGGAACAGCTAGTGAATAACTAAAAGCAAGTCTGGAGGAAGTGTAGGTGGGGCAACAATAAAATGTGAAAGTAGCAGAAGCAGGAATTGTGAAAACCCAGAAGTAGTCAAAGCAAATGCTGGAAGTTCAATGGTTCAATGGTTTTTTATTGCCCCATACCGATGTTGCAGTTTTTGCATTCAGTTCAGTAAAAGTATTACTATACATAAGCACAATCCTATTTAAGTGCAAGTTTACTTTAGTTTACTTTAAAGACCAGCACGGAAACAGGCCCTTCGGCCCACCAAGTCTGTGCCGAGCAGCGATCACGCCATACACTAGCACAATCCTACATCCTTGGGACAAATTACAATTTTTATCGAAGGCAATTAACCTGCAAACCTGTACGTCTTTGGAGTGTGGGAGGAAACCGGAGCACCCGGAGAAAACCCATGTGGTCACAGGGAGAACGTACAAACTCCACACGGGCAACACCCGTGGTCAGGATCAGACCTGGGTCTCTGGCTCTGTGATGAGGCAGTTCTATTCACTGCGTCATTGTGCCACCCTTGAGTAACGCTTGAAGGATTGTGTGTGTGGACTCAACGACGATGTAGTGTTTGGTTTCCCCAGTGGTACCAGAGACAGAGGGAATTACTACACATGGCTTAAGGCTCCCAAGAGGCGGCGGAGCCTTGTGTGGCCGCACTCAAGCCCGAGACCCCTGGATCGTGGCTTCAGAGGGGTCCTGCGAGCCGGTCCACCGCTCATTGGACCCAGCAGACTGCCAGCCTGGGAGGGGGAAGCTGCCAAACTGGTGCCTAAAAAGCTTGTTCCCTGAAGACCGGGAGGATGGAGCCAGCGACGACAGATGTGTCGGGCGAAGAGCGAGGCCGGTAGGAGAGGAGAGGGAACCAATGTCTGGCCCATCGCGCCCTCGTGGTCGGCTGCAGGAGGTGCCCCCAGGTGGATGGGCGAGGAGAGAGGCATGGTGTCCAAGCAAGGAGATGGCAGGAGGCCCACAACAGTCTGGGACTTGCTTGGAACAGGCACCGCTCATAGGAACTGGAGCGTGGACTTTGAAAATGGCGGCAAAACATGGCGCCCCTTGCATGCGGGCACAGTAGACTATTCTGTACACTTATTGATCAGGGATTGGTGGTAGGGCAATACTGTACTGGACTGTTTGTAAGAAAAAGAATTTCACTGTGTGAGCACTTCGCACATGTGACAATAAAAGCACCATTAAACCACCATTGATCCATTGGTCCATTGATTAGGTGGATATTTGAGATTCGCCATGGACATAGAGGGCAGAATGGCTGTATGACCCGATGTCAAAACAAGTGGGCCCTTCACTGACACAGCTTCGCTTTACAACATCTTTACAACATCTTTGGACTCCAAACCCCTGTATCTTTTGATTCCTAAAGCCGATTAATCCGACTCTTGGACAATGTCAATAGTCAATAGTCGTTTATTTGTCACATACACATAAATGTGTAGTGAAATGAAACATTACCCGCAGTTAAACAATAAGACCAATAAGATTAATCAATAAAAATGCAATAACACATACAATCACAACTAACACCAAACAAAAAGAAACATCCATCACAGTGAGTCTCCTCCAGTCCCTCCTCACTGTGATGGAAGGCCAAAAATGTCTTTTTCTCTCCCCTGCCGTCTTGTCCCGCGGTCAGGCTGTTGGAGTTGCCACGTCGGGGCGGTCGGGGCTCCCGATATTGAAGCCCCAGCTGGGCGGTGAAAGGTCCACGGCCTATTTCAGGCCGCGCCAGACGGTGAAAGGTCCGCGGGGGGCTGACCCAAGCCCCGCGATTCGGGGCGGGCGAAGACGCTGCCTCTGCCGCTGCCGGAGCTCCCGATGTCGGCCCCCATCCAGGGGTCTGCGAGCTTCCGACGTCCACGCGGCCCGCGCCGGAGCCTCCGGAGACGAGTCGCAGCCGCTCCCGTAGCATCCGCAGGCAGCCAGCGCCGCAGGTGGTGAGTCCGGGCCGCGGGCTCTGCGAACCAGAGCCCCAGGTGGTCCCAGGTGCATGGCCGGTGGTGGTAGGACGCAACGGGAACGGAGACACGACACAGAAACATAGGTCGCGTCTCCGTTCGGGAGAGAGAATTTTACAGTTCCCGTTCCCTCCCACCCCCCAAACATAACATACAAACACTACACCATATTAAAACTACAATTCATACAAAAACAACAAAAAACACAAAAGACAGACGGACTGCAGGCAAGCCGCAGCTGCGACGGCAGCGCTGGCTCCTATAGGATCAATATTCGTAAATATCCACGCTCCCCTAGGGAAGGGAAGGGAAGGTCTCTGCCTCCACTTCCAGCCAGCCTTTCATTCCGAGACCATGTTGAGATTACCATCTTCTTGGCAAACTATTAAAACCCAAAGAGAAATAAAGGACGCCACACCCTGTCACTTCAGAGTCGTACCACCTCCCTGGACTATGAATAACATTATGTAGGACAGTCCGATTAGAGCCACGGAGTCATAGTCATAAAGCACGGAGTCAGTCCCTTCAACCCAACTCATCCATGCTGACCAAGATGCCCCATCTAAGCTAGTCCCGTATGCTCATGTTTGGACCATACCCCTCTAAGTGTCTTTTAAATGCTCTTATAGCAACTGCTTCAACTACTTCCTCGGGCAGTTCCTTCAGTATACCCACCATCCTCTGAGTGAAAAGGTAGCCCCTCAGGTTCTTATTAAATCTTGCCCCTCAAATATTAAATTTGGACACCTTATAACCCAGTGTTGATTTCTCTCATTTCAAGTAACTCCTGCATTCCTCCCATCACCCCCCCCCCCCCCCCCCCCCCCCCCCCCCCGCCCTTCCCCGCCTCCCCCACCCCCTCTCCCACCCTAGTCGACCTACTCGTCATTAGCTCATCTTTCCCCAGCCAACAATGGGCCATTATGGAGTCCTCCCTTCCTGAGGTCATCTGTTGCCGGCCCAGTTCTTGATTCCACTACTCTGGGTAGAAGTCTGTGCATCCACCCTATCTATAACCCCTCATGATTTTACACACCACTCTTTTTGACATGATTTTACACTTAAGATCACTCCTCAGCCTCCTGCACTCCAAGGAATAAAATTCTAGCTTACCCAACCACTTCCTATAGCTCAGGCTCTCAGGCCCTGGCAACATCCTGGTATTGTTGGGATTAGTTTGTGAATCGACCTTGAAGAGCTGAATGCTTTCGGCAGACCTGTCTGAATTACATTGTGAAAGTTGTTCTTTGCCATCAAGGCAATCAGAACAAAAACAGCAAATATTCCAGTGGGTGGGTGTGAACTAATGTAAAGTCAGGGCCACGGGGAAAGATTTATAGGAACCTGAGGTAAAAGTGTGGCGGGTATATGGAACAAGCTGCTGGAGGAGGTAGTTGAGGTAGGTACTATCGCAACTTTTAAGAAACATTTAGACAGGTACATGGATTGGATAAGGTTGGAGGGATATGGGCCAAACACAGGCAGGTGGGACCAGTGTAGATGGGGCATATTGGTCGGTGTGGGCAAGTTGGGCCGAAGGGCCTGGTTGCATGCTGTATGACTCTATGGGCAGTAATGCCTCATCCCTTGGGAATGATCGCTGGTTCCCCTGAAAGAGCGGATGCCACAGCTTGGGCTGACCTTGGAGCAGCACAAAGGCAGCAGTGCAGTCAATATCTAGTTTTGGAAGCAGCAAAAGGCTTTTCAATGGACATGGACCAGTTGGGCCAAAGGGCCTATTTCCACGTTGTATGACTCTGTTATTCTATTTTCGGTCAGAGACACTTCTACGATCTCACCATTCCCTGGAAACGTTTCTGACGAGGAATAGATCAAGTAAACACATAGTCTCCTGCCCAGAGTAGGGGAATTGGGAACCAGAGGTCAGAGGTTTAAGATGAGTGGGCAAATACTCCATAGGAACCTGAGGGGTACTATTTTCGCACAAAGGATGGTGGGTGTATGGAACGTGCTGCCAGAGGAGGTAGGCACGGTCACAACGTTAAAGAAACATATAGACAGGTACATGAATAGGATAGGTTTAGATATGGGCAGATGGGACTAGTGTAGATGGGGCATGCTGGTCGGCATGGGCAGGTTGGGCTGAAGGGCCTGTTTCCATGCTGTATGACTGTATGACTAGGAATTCCCTATATTTAGTGTGGACGGTCTCACGTTCACGGATGTTGCTCCTGATCTCTTCGGACGATTGAGATCTTTCAATAGAGACTAATACTGATGGGTCTGAGGGCGGAGAAGAATACTTGATGTTGCTTGAAGCGACTTTCACAGAGTAGACTCCTGTTGGTTTCCGCTACTCCCATTACTGCATCGTTTTGCCACGGTTGAGTTTATGACTTTGAATCCTGAGCCGTTGACATTAATTTAATTGTATACTACAACACAGAAGGAGGCCATTTGGTCCATCAGGTTCAGACCGGCTTCCGGCAGAGTAATGTCATCAGTCCCATTCCCCCTCTCCTTATCTCATAGAACATAGAACAGCACAGTACAGCACGGGAAGAGGCCCTTCGGCCCACATTATTTGTGCAGAACATGATGCCGTTAAACTAATCCTCTCTGCTTGCACATGATCCATATCCTTCCTGCAGTTAAGGAGTTGTTTATTGATGTTGTTTATTGTTTATTGTCACATGTACCAAGGTACAGTGAAAAACTTTTCTTGCGTGCTAACCAGTCAGCGGAAAGACAATACATGATTACAATCAAGCGGCTGACAGTGTGCAGGTACATGATAAAGGAAATAACATTTAGTGCAAGACAAACGTCCAGTAAAGTCCGATTAAAGATAGCCTGGGGGTCTCCAATGAGTTAGGTAGTAGCACAGGACTGCTTTCTAGTTGTAGGGTGCTTCAGTTGCCTGATAACAGCTGGGAAGAAACTGTCCCTGAATCTGGAGGTGTGCATTCTCACTCTTCTGTACCTCTTGCCTGTTGGGAGAGGGGAGGAGTGACCAGGGTGAGATTGGTTCTTGATTATGCTGGTGGCCTTGCCGAGGCAACGTGAAGTGTAGATGGAGTCAATGGAAGGGAGGTTGGTTTGCGTGATGGTGTGGACTGCGACCACAATTCTCTCCCATTGCTTGCGGCCTCGGATGGAGCTGCTCCCAGACCATGCTGTGATGCATCTGTAGAAAGATGAAGGAATTGATGGCTATTGGGACGTGGGTGAGAGGAGACGATGAGGCTGGGAGCAGAGCAGCTGTGATCATATTAGGAGCGTCGGTCTGCGTCTTGTGCTTTTCAGTTCTATTTATGATTCCGTTCACAGATGATTTTCAGTTTTCAATAGCGTTGGGCAAAATTGGTTATTTTCATATTGCTTTTAAAAATCTTTATTTACTGCCTTCCAAAGCTCTACCAAATTAGAATAGTAGCTTATCAATGGGCTGATGAGATTTGTCTATGTGCTGGCCGCTAGCTACGAGATAAAGACAAAGACTCCACATGTTGTGATCTTGGCCCCGTGTTCAGAGGGATTCCTGGAACTTATTAGATACAGTGATAAGGGTCAGTTATCTTAGCTCCCATTCGGAAATGGAAAATACTGCTGACACTCAGCGATGGAGGAACAAATGGCAATCGCAAAAATAACATAAGTTAAATGAGGTGGATAGGGTAACAGGACATCTGCTTAGCTGTCATTGAGGTTGGCTTGAGCTGTGTTCGTTGCTCTCTGTCCATCAGAGGTCCTTACTTCACCTATCCCTTTTTCTTCAGAGATGCTGTCTGACCTGTTGAGTTTCTCCAGCTTTTTGTGTCTATCTTGTGCTTACTTTACAGCTGTTGTCCGAGCAATCTGAGAAGGGTGTCTGGGGTGAGCTTACCCAATTGATTTTGATTGCCTTACCCAATCTTTGTGGTGCGTGTTAAAGTTTTCTTTAACACAGTTAATCAGGCAGTATCCATAGAGGGAGACACAGTCCAGCCGATTGACCGAAAACACTGCTGCTCTAATTCTCTCTCCACTGATGTTAGTTGAGGTGCCGAACATCTCCAGTATTTTCTGTTTTTATTTTAGACTTCCATTATCTGCAGACTTTGTTTTTCAATTGACCAACCAGGTTCAAGTCTAGCATCTTCCCAGCAACCATTGAACCCTTGAGCACTGGAATAGAGTGGCACGGTGGCGCAGCGGTGCCAGAGACCTAGGTTCGATCCTGACCTCGGGTGCTGTCTGTGTGGAGTTCGCACTTACTTCCTGTGACTGCGTGAGTTTTCTCCGGGTGCTCCGGTTTCCTCCCACATCCCAAAGACGTGTGGGTTTGCAGATTAATTGGCCTCTGTAAATTGCCCCTGGTGTGTAGGGAGTGGATGAGAAAGTGGGACAACATAGACGTAGTGTGAACAGGTGATAGATGGTCAGCATGGACTTGATGGGCTGAAGGGCCTGTTTCCATGCTGTATCTTTGTTAAACAAAAAACAAATTAAATAACACTAACCTCTACCTCAGCAATTATGATTTTCTATGGACCATGTCTTTGGTTGCGCGACGGACATCAGTTTTGCACTATTACAGATATCTGATTATTAATTTGTTATTATTGATTATTATATATTTATGAGTTATTGCATCAATGGACACATAACAAGTAAGAATTTCATTGTTCCATTGCCGTACATATGACAATTAAATATTCTTGATTCTTGAATTTTCCTTGAATCTGCTTCTTTTAAGAAAGATAGTGGACTGTAACCCCATAAGACATAGGAGCAGTGGTAGAGTTGCTGCCTTAAGCTCCAGAGATCCAGGTTTGATCCTGACCACGGGTGCTGCCTTTATGGTGTTTGCACTTTCTCCCCGTGAGTTTTCTCCGGGTGCTCCGGTTTTCTCCCAAACCTCAAAGACTTACAGATTTGTAGGTTAAATGGCCTCTGTAAATTGTCCCTCGTGTGTTGACTAGAACTTGTGTGTGAGTGATCATTAGTCGGTGAGGACTCAGTGGGCCGAAGGGCCTGTTTCCATACTGTATCTCTAAAACTAAAACTCAAACTACTCTAAAGGAAAATTAGGCCATTCGGCCCATTGAGTCTGCTCCGCCATTTGATCATGACTGATCTATTTTTCTCTCTCTACCTGATTCTCCTGCCTTCTCCCCATATCCTTTGACACCCTTACTAATCAGGAACTTATCAAATCTCCACTTCAAAAATACCCAATGATTTGGCCTCCACAGCCGTCTATGGCAATGAATTCCACAGATTCACCACTTTCTGACTAAAGAAATTCCTTCTCATCCCCATTCTTGACCACCTCGGACTTTAATATTCAACGCTGTTGCTTCACGTACGCCCATGTAGGAGTTGGGACCTGCCTCCCCTCTATCAACCAGGCATTGAGGTTAACACTCTAAGCAACCCTCTGGCCACACCGATATCGCAGCGGAAAATAACAGGCTGTCTGCACAATGCACAAACAATTCCAGTGGGAAGAATACCAGACAATCTCCACAACAGAGATTTCCCCAGCTTAATGGCAGGAAGGGTGTGCTAAACAAGCAGAGCTTATTTAAAGCAAGGTTGGGATCTTGTTTATACGCAGACCTAAGTTAGCTCGAACGCAAGAGAAAATCAGCATTGTTTCAGCTTCATCCATTGAAGAGACCCTCTCTCAAAGCTGTGGCTTGTGCCCTGTGAAAAGGAACTCAGCTTCAGTTATCTGAGCAATCACACCGACAACACTCTGTAAAGAATGAGGCTGGGCTGATGCTTTATCTGTGAACTCTGTGCTGGAATAACTCAGCGGGTCAGGCAGCATCTCTGGAGGACATTGATAGGTGACGTCTCGGGTCGGGACCGTTCTTCAGACTTTGAAGAAGTTCTCCTTCTTTCCCGACGGTTTCCACGATACTTTGTTTGTCTGCTTATGAGAAGACATGAAACAGGAGCAGGAAGAGGCCATTTGGCCCCTCAAGCTTGTCCTGACAATCAATATTTAGTTGAGTTTAGTTTATTGTCACATGTACCGAGTTACAGTGAAAAGCTCTTGTTGCGTGCTATCCAGTCAGCAGAAAGATTATACATGATTACAATTGAGCCATCGACAGTGTACAGATACAGGAGGAAGGGAATAGCGTGAATTATGCTAATGCAAGATAAAGTCCAGTAAAGTTCGATCAAAGATTCCAATGGTCTCCAGTGAGGTAGGTGGTAACTCAGGGCTGCTCTCTAATTGTGGTAGGATGGTTCAGTTGCCTGATAACAGCTGGGAAGAAACTGTCCCTGAAACTGGAGGTGTGTGTTTTCACACTTCTGTACTTCTTGCTCAATGGGAGAGGGGAGAAGAGGGAGTGTCCAGGGTGAGACTGATCCTTGATTATGCTGGTGGCCTTGCCAAGGAAGCGTGAAGTGCAAATGGAGTCAATGGAAGGGAGGTGATGGTCTGGGCTGGATCCACAACTCCCTGCAATTTCTTGCAGTCTTGGATGGAGCTGTTTCAAACCATGATGCGATGCATTTCGATAATATGCTTTCTCCGGCGCCTCTGTAGAAGTTGGTGAGAGTTGTTGGAGACGTACTGAACGTATCCTGGACCTTATCAACCGTGATGCTGAAGAAGGACCTTCAGCACCCATAGTCAGGATCAAAGCCCGGTTTCTGGTGCGGTAAGACAGCAAATCTACCGCCGCGCCACTGTGCCACCCCTGATCTTCAGACCACTTTGTCAGATTGAAGAAATGTCGCCAACCCATGTCCTCCATAAATGTTGCTTAACCCTTTGAGTTTCTCTCGCACTTTGTGTTCTACACTACTGTAAAATGTGTCTATTTAAAATCAAGGAAACCTCTGCCTTAATAATGTGAGTTATAGAGTCATATGGCACAGAAACAGGCCCTTTGGGCCAACTCATCCATGCCGACCAAGACGCCCCATCTACGCTAGTCCCATTTGCCTGCATTTATTCAATTTCCCTCTGAACCTTTCCTATCCATGTACCTATCCAAATATCCTTTAAATATTGTTATTGTCCCTTCCACAACTACCTCCACTGGCAGGTGGTTCTATATACCCACCACCCTCTGAGCGAAATATCTGGCCCTCTTAAAGACGTCCTATTAAATCATGTTATCGGGATGCATCGCATCATGGTTTGAAATAGCTCCATCCAAGACTGCTTAAAGTGAGAGGGAAGAGTTTTAAGAGGTATCTCAGGGGGCAACGTTTTTGACTCGGAGGGTAGTCCATACCTGGAACGAGCTGCCAGAGGAAGCCATAGAAACGGATATAATTACAGCTTTCAAAAGATATTTAGACAGATATATGGAGAGGAAGATTTCAGATGGACAAATGCAGGCGAATGGGACTAGCCTAGTATGCTAACCTGGTTGGCAGGAATCATGGATAAAGTGTTAAAATGAACACTTACAGTCTTTTTCTCAGGATAGAGGATTCTAAAACTAGAGGGCACAGGTGATAAAGTCAGAAAGTGAACACTCACGGACTTTTTCCCAGGGTAGTGGATTCTAAAACTAGAAGGCACAGGCTTAAGGTGAGATTTAAGAGGGACTGAAGGGCCCGTTTCCCTACTGTACAGCTCCATGACTCGATGACACTGTGGGTGAGCTGAGGCTTTGTGGTCACCTCTGCCTTGTGTTGTGTTGCAGGTCCCAACGATGACCATGTCCGGGCCCAAGCTCTCACTGCTGCTGCTGGTGGCAGCGGGCACCACCGTGGTCTGTGCGTCTCAGCAGGTCATCACCATGGGAGGCAATAGCAGCCTACTCCAGTCGGACTGGATCTGGAATCAACTGCACTGCTGGGAGGGCGACTCAGACCCCAGACAAATCGGAAAGGTGAGGCACCCTCTCCCCACTCCCCCATCCAACCTGGAGACAGGTACCATCGTGGCACTGCAGAGGCTGTTAGATAAGCTCATGGATGTGCAGGGAAATGGATCGCATACAGGCAGAGGAGATTAGTTTAACTTGGAATATAGTGTCAAACCGTTACAGTTGTAGAGAGAATGCAGATATGTTAGACCTTAGACTTTAGACTAGAGATACAGCGTGGAAACAGGCCTTTGGCCCACTGAGTCCGCACCAACCAGTGATCCCCGCACATTTACATTTATACCAAGCCTATTAGCCTACAAACCTGTACGTCTTTGGAGTGTGGGAGGAAACCGAAGATCTCAGAGAAAAAGGGAGAACGTACAAACTCCATACAGACGACACCCATAATTAGGATCGAACCTGGGTCTCTGGTGCTGTGAGGCAGCAACTCTACCACCACTGACGGGTACCCGTAAAAGGGACCACATCACCCCGATTCTGGCCTCTCTCCACTGGCTCCCTGTACGGTACAGAATCAACTTCAAGCACCTCCTATTCACGTATAAAGCCCTAAATGGACACTCCCCCCCCCACATCAAAAATCTTCTAACCCCCCTCTCTAACTCCAGGTCCCTCAGATCGGCCGACTTGGGGCTATTCACTATCCCACGGTCTAGGCTTAAACTCAGGGGTGACCGCGCTTTTGCGGTTGCAGCTCCTAGACTGTGGAACAGCATCCCTCTCCCCATCAGAACTGCCCCCTCCATCGACTCCTTTAAGTCCAGGCTCAAAACATATTTCTACTCCCTAGCGTTTGAGGCTCATTGAGGAGGCGCTGTGAACTGTTTGCGTGCTACTGTATGTTTTCATTTTTTTTCTATTGGAACCTAATCAAATGTACAGCACTTTGGTCAACGTGGGTTGTTTTTAAATGTGCTATACAAATAAAATTGACTTGACTTGACTTGACCACTGTGTTTCCTCTTTATAAAAGTAAATGGTGCAAGGTTCTCAATGAGGTAGGCTGGGAGGTCGGTACTACACCCTTAGCTCACAAGAGGTCCCTTCAGTAGTCTGATAACAGCAGGGAGGAAGCTGTTCCTGAATATGATGGTATTGTAGAAAAAGGCTGGACGCCAGGCAGGTTTAGAAAGTTCTTTATTTGGTTGTGAGCCTCCACTCACAACGAAGTCCACCTTAGGGATGAACCACTCCCCCAAACGGCCTGAGTATTAACCCCGTAAGCCTGTCCATCAAGTGCCGAGGGGGTGACCCTAGGAGTGGCCTGATACCCAGGGACCGCCACAGGACCCCCCCAAGAACCGGAGGTACAAAGCGGACAGGAGGGCGCACGAGGTGACCAGCCCGGGTGTTTACCACGCCCGGCGCAGGGACTAGCGACCGACAGACAGGTGGAGGGGACGTAGCAGACAATGGCGGGGGTAACATGGACGGAGGGCGACCTCGCGGGCGGGGCTGCGCAACCGGCACCGGCCGATCACCAGCGACCTCTGCTGGCGTCTGAAGGAACTTCCGGCGGGCCGTGCGAGAACACGTACCTGCGCCGGGGTGCCTGATGGCGGCCAGATTCCGCCGCGGAGGTCGCCCTGAGACGTGGTCGACGGAGGCCCCGACCTGCTGTGCGCCTCCCGCGCCGCGGAAAAGACAGCCAGCGCATCCAGCTCTTCCTGACGGGCCATCCAAAGCTGGTCAGCGCGCTCGCCCAGCGTCTGGTCCAGAGCGTCGACGACGTAGAAATACTTGGTCTCGTCCTCCATCACGCCCCGCACCACAAACTGTGCCTCTGCCTGCTGGAACCAGATATCAGGCTCTTCGGTCCACAAGGTCGGAAGTTTCAGCGCGACGGCATCGAGGTCGGCAGGACCGGGGTTGTGCATCGTTGCGGTTCATTACAATGCGTGATGAACGTCGGGGTCACCAATGTGGTGGCCTGGCTGAGGCCAGAAAATGGCTGGACACCAGGCAGGTCTAGAAAGCTCTTTATTTGGTTGTGAGCCTCCACTCACAACGAAGTCCACCATAGGGATGAACCACTCCCCCAAACGGCCTGAGTATTAACCCCGTAAGCCTGTCCGTCAAGTGCCGAGGGGGCTGACCCTAGGAGTGGCCAGATACCCAGGGACCGCCACAGTATGTTCTGTCAACCTTTTATATCTTCTGCCCGATGTGAGAAGGGAGAAATGAGAATGAACAGGGTATAAGCAGTCCTCATGTATGGTATGATTTGGGTGGATAGCACACAAACATAGTTTTTCACTGTATCTCGGTCACAGTAATAAACCAATACCAATATCGGTGATCATCTCTTAAATAAATACCGACACGTCCTCGAGAACCCAGGATAGACCCAATATATCCAAGTAAAATACAAAAAAGATGAAATCCAACAAATGGAAGGAAAGATCGGTTCATGAAATACTTCAATTCCTCAGGCGGGGAACTCGATGCAGAAAACAAAATATACGGAGATTACTAATGCCCTTGTCTGTGTACCCAATAATCCTCTGAAATCAGGCAACTGAACCGTCCTCACGCCAACTAGAGAGCGGTCCCAACCTCCCATCTACCTCATTGGGGACCCTTGGACTATCTTTAATGGGACTTTACTGGGATTTATCTTGCACTAAATATTATTCCCTTTATCCTGTATGTGTTCACTGTGGATGGCTTCATAAAATGCTGGAGTAACTCAGCGGGTCAAGCAGCATCTCTGGAGAGAAGGAATGGGTGACTTTTCGGGTCGAGACCCTTCTTCAGACTGTGGATGGCTTGATTGTTATCATGTACAGTCTTTCCAGTGACTGGTTGGCATGCAACAAGAACCCTTTTCACTGTACGTCAGTACACGTGACAATAATAAAATAAAATAAACTGAAAGCTGACCTCATGAATGCACATATCTGTACACAGTGAATCAGAAGGCGACAAAGATTGAATGTATATGAATTCTATTTTCCAGATCAATTCGGTTTGGCACAAGGAAGGGCTGACCAAGTATAAGATCCAAGGGGAGGGAGTTGGAACCATCTTCAAGGTGAACCCCGAGACTGGCGACATTGGTGTCTACAGAAAGTTGGATCGGGAGAAGAAGGATCAATACAGATTACAGGGGAGTGTGGTGAACAAGAAGACTTTGAAGCAAATTGGCACCAGCACCAACTTTACCATTCAAATACTGGACCTCAATGACAATGCACCCATATTCACCAAGGATCCATTCAATGGAACTGTTGCTGAGATGTCCAGCAAAGGTAAGGACTCAAAAACATTCATCGATACGGATAAGAAAGCCTTAGATAGGTGAAGGGCTAGGGTTATTATTGTCACGTGTACCGAGGTACAGTGAAAAGCTTTGTTTGATATGCTATCCAAACAGATCAGATGTGCCTCACACAAATACATTCAAATCAAACCTAAGTGCAATAGATAGAGTGAAAGGGAAGATACAGAGTGCAGAATATGGTTCTCAGCATTGTAGCACATCAGTTCCATAGACAAGGTCCAATGTCCGCAATGGGGTAGAGGTGAATCAGACAGTACCCGAGCTCATGGAAGGACCTTTGAGAAGCCTGATAACAGAGGGGAAGAGACTGTTCCTGAGTCTGGCGGTGCACACTTTCAAACTTCTGTACCGTCTGCTGGATGGAAGCAGAGAGAAGAAGGAATGACCGGGGCGGGACATGTCTTTGGTGATGTTGGCTGCTTTCCTGAGGCAGCGTGAAGTGTTGATGGAGTCGATGATGGAGAGTTTGGGCTGTGTGATAGACTGGGCTACATCCACAACTCTGCAAATTTCTTGCTGTCTTGGACAAAGTTGTGATGAAAGACAACAGCGTGTTTTCTGTGGTGTACGTGTAGAGTTCTTGGAGGCATGCCACATTTCCTCGGTCTCCTCAGGGCGGCACAGAGATAGAGTTGCTGCCTTACAGTGCCAGCGACCCGGGTTCGATCTTGACTATGGGTGCTGTCTGCAAGGCGTGCGTGTACTCCCTGGGACCGCGTGGGTTTTCTCCAGGTGCTGCAGTTTCCTCCCACACTCCAAAGACGTACACGTTTGTACGTTAACTGGCTTTGGAAAAATTATAAATTATCCCTAGTGTAGGGAGTGATCGTTTTAGTGTATGGGGTGGTCGCTGGTTGGCACAGAATCAGTAAGCCGAAGGGCATGTTTCCGCGTTGTATTTCTAAACTAAACTGAACTAAAGTAGAGGCGTTGGCATGCCATCTTAGCTGCTAGATTTCTACCTTGAGTACAATGCAGGACGAGAAGGATAGCATAAATTGGACGTTTCAGTTCATGTGACACATGACTTTGCTTTCTTCCCCCACCCTAGGCACATCTGTCCTGACAATCAGCGCTCATGACCCAGATGACCCAACTGTGAACAATCACGCAAAAGTAACGTACAAGATTCTGAGCAAGCAGGATAATTTTTACATTGATTCAATGTCTGGTGAGTAGCAGCCATGATCCAATGCAACTCTCTCAATGATTCAACGATCCAATCATGCAATGAAAATTTATCGTCAACTGTATGCAGTGAAATTCCTTGTTTTTGCGTACAATACACAGAGTAAGCCACGAGTGGCCACATTTCTGGTGCCGACAAAGCTACAAAGCTCAGTGGAGTTCCGATGGTCCCGCTTAGTTCTCGCTGCCCCCACCTCCGCCAGGTCCCTCTTTGTTCTAGGCCCGGCCGGCAGCCCGACGGGGTTTTGCAACCGCCCGCGCGGCCCCATGTCCGTCGACACCGGCGATTCAGAGGATGTAAATAAAATCCATCTTTCAGAAGTAGACGGTGGTCTCCAAAACTAATCAGCAGCTTATGAAGGACCAGTCCCTCTCGCAGCCAAAACACCCCCCTACCCCTGAGGGGCAGTGCCCTGGCTGAAGGTGACCAAATTCCTGGCTTTAAGTAGAACACGGTAAAGGCCAGGCAACTCCCGCCTAGCGCGCCGACTGATGCCGGTGTCTGATTCGGTGCCGACAGCGGGGCAGTGTTTTAAACGACGCGGCCAATGGCAATTTCACCCCCAAATTTCTACTTCCCACTTTCACTCTCAAACCTTCTTCACTATCTTTAAGAAAGAGTCAAAAGAGTCAAGCATTTTATGAGACGCATCACAGCATGGTTGGGGAACAGCTCCGTCCGAGGTGGCAAGAAATTGCGCACGGTTGTGCACGCGGCCCAGACCATCACTTTCATTTCTTTCATTTTCTCCATTTTACATTTCATGCTGCCTTGGCAAGACCACCAGCATAATCGAGAACCAGTTACACCCCAGTCACTCCCTCTTCTCACCCTTTCCCATAGACAGGAAGTGTGAAAACGCACACCTCCAGATTCAGGGACAGTTTCTTCCCAGTTGTCATCAAGCAACAGAACCAATCTCTCAACAACTGGTCCTGACCTCCCATCTACCTCATTCAATCTTCAATCAATCTTTACTGGACTTTATCTTGCACTTAACGTTATTCCCTTTATCTGTGGACAGCTCGATTGTAATCACGTGTTGTCTTTTCGTTGACTGGATCGCATGCAACAAAAAACATATTGTCACTGTTCCTCTGTATACTTGGCAGTAAACTGAACTAAACGAAACTAAACTAGAGTGTACAATTCTTCATATGTACCGGCAATAGAACAATAAAATCCTTGCAAAAGAATGCTGTTAATCACTCTTATTTTCCTCACCTAGGAACCATATATGTAGAGGACACAAACCTGGACAGAGAACGGAAGAAGGACTATCAGCTGATAGTGCAGGCCAAGGATATGGGGCTTGAACAAGGAGGAATGAGCTCCTCAGCAACCGTACACATCTCTCTGACCGACATCAATGACAATGCCCCCTTCTTCCGGCACAGTAAGGACTATTTCATGTCATCGGGGCAGAATTAGGCCATTCAGAATAAAGAAAGCCCTGGATGGAGTGGATGTGGGGAGGATATCTCCACTTGTGAGAGTCTAGGTCCAGAGGGCACAGCCTCAGAATAAAAGGACTTACCTTTAGAATGGAGATGAAGAGGAATTTCTTTTGGCCAGAGGGTGGTGAATCTGTGGAATTCATTGCCACAGCCGGCGGAGGAGGCCAAATCATTGGTTATTTTTAAAGTGGGAATTGACAGGTTATTGATTGGTACGGGTGTCAGGAGTTATGGGGAGAAGACAGGAGAATGGGATTGAGAGGGAAAGATAGATCAACCATGATTGAATGGTGGAGCAGATTCGATGGTTTCATGATAAATGCAGGCATCAATGCTGTGGATTAAGAGCTCACTGGCACTGACTAGTTACTGTTATCAAGCTCACCAACTACAGAGCAGTCCTGACCTACCATCTACCTCATTGGAGACCCCCGGACTATCTTTAGTCAAACTTTACTAAACTTTTACTTGCACTTAACGTTATTCCCTTTATCTTGTATCTGTACACTGTGCATGGCTCAATTGTAATCATGTTTCGACTTTCTATTGACTGGATAGTAAGCAACAAGGAAGGTTTTCACTGCAGCTTGATAGACTGATAGATAGATCAGCCTTGATTGAATGATGGAGTAGACTTGATGGGCCGAATGGCCCAATTATGTTCCCATGCCTTAGTGTTTGGTGATAAATGCTTGGCGTCATTGCTATGGATTAACCGTGACTGGCACTGAGTAGTTGTGGAAGTACCGTACATGGGGAATCCAAGGTGCCTGCTGTCCCATAAGTGATTGAGCATCACGAAGCACATGCGGGGCTGAGGTAGATGTGCGTGTTGGTGCAGGGTCCAGGCCGGATTAACGTGAGTGTTGTCCCGTGTGCAGGCCAGTACAATTACTCTGCATCGGAGGCCACCCCTATCGGAGCAGCACTGGGCCGGGTGAAAGCAGAGGACTTGGACGAAGGGGAGAACGCCAGGATAATGTACACAGTCAGTCCCGACGACATCTTCCAGATCACCACCGACCCACGCACACAGGAGGGGGTGATAACGTTAAAAAAGGTGAACCGCCGTTCATTTGATCCAACCTTCCCTGTCCCTGTAATGGGAGTGTGTGATGGGACAGTGTTGTGGGAACGTCACTCTGTGTCTAACCCAGCCCGTACCTGCCCATTTTTATATTTTATTATTTTTTTGTGATACGAAACGCTTTTATTCAAAACCAACATGATCAAAAACTGCCGATATTGGCAGTTTACAAAACAAAAAGTCATCAAATTAAAATATCGGCCAACTATATCGATAATACACTCGACCCCCCCGCGGTGACCAGCGTTCACGGAAGGGCTCCAGGGTCCACGTGGACACCGCGTGCTCCCTCTCCAGGGACACGTGAGCACCGACTTAGGCCCGGAAGAGGGGCAGGCAGCCGACTCTGGTGTGACGCTGCCTGGACCCACGAATGCCCATCTTGGCCAGGCCCAGCAACACACCGACAGGAAGACCCCCCTCCTCCCTCACGACCCTCCCCCTCTGTACCAGGTGACCACAGATCAGGAGCGTGGGGCTATAGTGCAGCCAAAGCTTGAGGAGCAGCCCCTTCAGATAGTCGAACAGGGGCTGCAACCTCTCACACTCCAAGTACACATGGAACACGATCTCTTCCTCGCCACGGAAGTGACAGGTGGCGGGTGAGTCCGTGAACCGACTTCAATATCTATTGCACGCCACAGCTCTGTGCAGCACTCTCCACCCCAGGGCCCCGATGTAAAGGGGGAGGACTCCCTGATAGAGAGACCTCCACTGGGGACCGCTCCCGCCGTCAGGTGGTAACACGGACCGCCAGGGCGTGTCCGGACAGAAGACGAGGGTGAGGAGGTGGAGAGTGTGCAGGAGCAGCCTGTACAAAACGCGCCTCTCCGCGTCACGGATCGGCACGCTAGGCATCTGGGAAAGGCGGCTCATGTTGCGTGGGGCCGGCTCTTGGGAAGGGACCCGGGCCGTGGGTCCTACGAGCAATTCCGACGGGAGGGGGGTAAGCTCAGTCGGAATCTCCTCGTTACCCACCGTGACAGTGTGAGGACCAGTCCCTCTCACAGCCACAGCACCCCCCCTCCCCCTGAGGAGTAGCGCCCTGGCTGAAGGTAACCAAATTCCTGGCTTTAAGTAGAACACGGTAAAGGCCAGGCAACGCCCGCCTAGCGCGCTGACTGATGCCCGCTACCGGGAGCCGTGTGCCCTCCTGGAGGCAGCGCCCCGGCGGAAAAAGTACATCGCCAGCACGTGCCATCTAGGAGGGCACTCGGAATACATGAACCATCGCAGGGTCCTGAAACGGAGAGCCGCCACCTGAGTACGAACGTAGACCAGCGCCTGACCACCCTCCTCCAACGGGAGACTCAGAGGTTTCTCTGCACTGAGTGTGTGACAGGACAGTGTAGAGGGAGCTTCACCACCTTTCCAAGCCAAACCTTGGGGTAATTCCTTCTCCAACCAAGTTCTTATTGTGACCGCGTGGGTTTCCTCCAGCTTCAGTTTAGTTTAGAGATACAGCAAGAAAACAGGCCCTTCAGCCCACTGAGTCCGTGCCGACCAGCGAGCCCCACACTCTAGCACACACTATACACTCGGGACAATTAACAATTTTTACCGATTCACCTACAAACCTACACGTCTTTGGGGTGTGGGAGGAATCCGGAGCACCCGTAGAAAACCCACATGTTCACGGGGAGAAGATACAAACTCAGTACAAACAGCACCCATAGTCAGGATGGAACCCGGGCCTCTGCCGCTGTGTGGCAGCAGCTCTACCACTGTGCCACAGTGACGCCCCCGTGTTCCGGCTTCCTTCCACATCGCAAATACGTGCAGGTTTGCTGGTACATCTCACCTCCTGGTTAAACTGCCCCGATCACCTCCCGCCTTCCATCCCCACAGCCGCTGGACTTTGAGACGAAGCTGAGGCACCGCGTGGGGGTGGA
This sequence comes from Rhinoraja longicauda, assembly GCF_053455715.1. Lineage (NCBI taxonomy): Eukaryota > Metazoa > Chordata > Chondrichthyes > Rajiformes > Arhynchobatidae > Rhinoraja > Rhinoraja longicauda. Next base: position 22,640,571 of record NC_135958.1, on the reverse strand, counting down.
GGCCGAGAACCCCACCCTGGTGAGGGGCAAGCAGTACAAGACCAGCACCACCCTGCTCATAGACGTGCTGGACGTCGACGAACCTCCTGTCTTCAGCCGGTCCCGCTACATCCTCAGAGTGGCCGAGAACGAGCCCAACGTTACGGCCGTGGGCCGCGTGTCAGCAACAGACCCCGATCACGCAAAGCAGCCCGTCAGGTAAGGACCAGCAGAGGCTCACATTGAAATCAGTAAACCACTGCAGAGGCCGCACTGATCTGTGAGCATCATCCCCCGGCTGCAACACCAGGTGGCGGTGTTTAGCAAGGAACTGCAGATGCTGGTATACAACGAAGAAAGACACAAAATGCTGGAGTAACTTAACAGGACAGGCAGCATCACTGGATAGAAGGAATGGGTGACGTTTCGAGTCTGAAGAAGGGTCTCGATCCGAAACGTCACCCATTCCTTCTATCCAGAGATGCTGCCTGTCCCGCTGAGTTACTCCAGCATTTTGTGTCCATAGTTCAAGTCAAGTCAAGTCAATTTATTTGTATAGCACATTTAAAAACAACCCACGTTGACCAAAGTGCTGTACATCTGACTAGGAAAAAAAAGAAACATACAGTGGCAGGCAGCCAAACACAACGGCGCGGCCATCTTGAACAAAATGTTAATTCAATCACCCACAGTCCAACAACAAAAGCATTAAATAAGCATCAAAATTACACCCCCAAAAAAACAGTCCAACAATAAAAGCACTAAACAGGCACCCAAATTACCCAACCCCAAAAACCCCCAAAAACACAGTCCAACAATAAAAGCATTAAATAGGCATTCAAATCACACAACCCCAAAACCCCCAAAAACAGTCCAACAATAAAAGCGCTAAACAGGCATTCAAATTACACAACCCCAAAAAACCCCCAAAAACACAGTACAACAATAAAAGCATCAAACAGGCACTCAAACCACCCAACCCCAAAAACACACAAAAAAAGAAACATCCATCACAGTGAGTCTCCTCCAGTCCTCTCTCTCCTCACTGTGATGGAAGGCCACAATGTCTTTCCCTTCTCCCGCTGTCCTCGCCCGCAGTCAGGTTGTTGTGGTTGCAGGCCGCACCGGACGGTCCACAGCGGGCCAAGCCCAAGGCGCGTCGCGTCGCAGCCGCTCCCGCAGCCTCCGAAGACGGCCGGCTCCGCCGATGATAAGTCCGATCCGGGGCGGGCGAACACGCTGCTGCCACTGTTGCTGCACGTCGGGGCGGTCGTGGCTCCCGACATTGAAGCCCCCGCCCAGCAGAGAAATATCCCGCGGCATATCTTAGGCCGCGCCGGACGGTGAAATGTCCGCGACCCAAGTCCCGCGACCCGGGGCGGGCGAACACGCTGCCGCTGCCGGAGCTCCCGATGTCGGCATCCACACGGCCCGAGCCTAAGGCGAGTCGCAGCCGCTCCCGCAGCCTCCGAAGACGGCCGGCTCCAGTGGTGGTAAGTCCGATCCGCGGGCTCTGCGAACCAGAGCCCTGGAGGCCGCCAGCTCCAGGAGTTGGGCCGATGGTAGGCCGCAGCAGGAACGGAGACACGGCCCAGAAAACAAAGGTCGGGTCTCCGTTCGGAAGGGACACATATTTACAATGTTACAGTTCCCCCCCTCCCCCCCACATACACACATAGTACACAAACACAAAAACACCACATCACAACTACAATTAAGACAAAAAAAACAACAAAAACACAAAGACAAATGGACCGCAGGTGAGCCGCAGCTGCTAGGGCAGTGCCGCCATTTTGTGGAGTTGGTGGAGTTGGTCCATTTCTAAGGGACAACACTGGATCTACAACCAACCAGTGCCCTTTCCCTCTCACTCTCCCCGTCTCTCTCTTCCTTGCGCCTCCATTTGTCTTCCTGTTGGTTTCCCCTTCTATCCCTCTCTCCTCCTCCCCTCTCTCCTCCCTCTCTCCTCCTCCCCTCTCTCCTCCCCTCTCCATCCTCTCTCTCCCCCCTTCTCTCCTTCCTCTCTCCTCCCCCTTTCTCCTCTCTCTCCTCCCCCTTTCTCCTCCCCTCTCACCTCCTTCTCTCTCTCCCCCTCTCTCTTCACCCTCTCCTCCCCTCTCTCTTCCCAACCTCCCCTCTCCTCCCTTCTCATCCCCCTCTCCCTCTCCTCGCCTTTTCTCCTCCTCTATCCCCGCTCTCCTCTCTCCTTCCTCTCTTTCCTCCCACTCACCATCAGGTAAGAGCTTCAATGTAAGGGACCTGCACATGTTCACACTGAGATAAGCAAACTCCACTGCAGGTGCTGGAAGTCTCAGAGGGAACAGGCGTGAAGAGTCAATAGTGTTTCATTGTCACCTGTAACAGCGCTGAGAGTGTGTGACAGGACTGGGTAGAGTTAGCTTCACCACAATCTCCTAAGTCAAACCTTTGGGGAATTCCCACAGGACATCCCAAAGCACTTCACAACACTTGTGTTACGAGTTTTCCAATAAGAGTCTCATCCTGTTAACAAAACATGCTGTTTTTATCCCCTCTCATGTGTCTGTATAGTTTTCCCTTAAGCCCATCCCTGGATGTTCCCCACGACCCTTCTCTGGGCTGCATAGTGGCATCAGAGACCCGGGTTCAATCTCGACTACGAGCGCTGTCTGTACAGAGTTTGCACGTTGGACAGGCAGCATCTGTAGAGAGCGAGAGACACACACACACACTAAATTCACATTTCAGGTTGTAATGAAGTTCTGGTTGTAATGCACCAAGTATGCGCACCAACGGTAGACACAAAATGCTGGAATAACTCAACGGGTCTGGCAGCATCCCTGGAGAACTTGGTGGGTGATGTTTACGGTCAGACAGTCTGAAGAAGGATCTCGACCCGAGACGGCACTATTACTTTTCTCCAGGGATGGTGTCTGACCCACTGAGTTACTCCAGCACTTTGTGTCCATCTGATGTTTCAGGTCAATGACTTTTTATCGATACAGGAGGATGTTTGAGATTTTAAGTACACATAGACGTGCAAGAGCAAAAGGGGAAATGAGAGGGAAGACCAGGAGGGAAGTATCATCAGAAGAAAGGTCATCGATCAGAACGTTGACTCTGTCTCTCCACAAACGCACTGAGTTGTTGCAACATTTTCTGATATTACTATCGGGTTATTATTGTCACGTGTACTGAGATACAACAAAAGACGGTGGCGCAGCGGTAGAGTTGCTGCCTTACAGCGAATGCAGCGCCGGAGACTCAGATTCGATCCTGACTACAGGTGCTGTCTGTATGGAGTTTGTACGTTCTCCCCGTGACCTGCGTGGGTTTTCTCCGAGATCTTCGGTTTCCTCCCACACTCCAGAGACGATCAGGTTTGTAGGTTAATTGGCTTGGCAAATGTAAAAAATTGTCCCTAGTGGGCGTAGGATAGTGTTAGTGTGCGGGGATCGCTGGGCGGCGCGGACCCGGTGGGCCGAAGGGCCTGTTTCTGCGCTGTATCTTTAAATCTAAAAAAAATCTAAATCTAAAAAAATCTAAATCTAAAAATCTAAATCTAGTGCAAAGAGAAAAATACCAGACAGCAGAATATAGTGTTGCAGTGTTACAGTGCAGAGAAAAAGTGCAAGGTCCACTATGAGGTCGTTTGGAAGATTGGAACTCTAGTCTAGCCTATGGGAGGACCATTCAGTAGACTGATAACAGCGGGGAAGACCTTTTAGACTTTTAGACAGCATGGAAACAGGCATTTCAGTCCACTGAGTCCACGCTGACCAGTATACTTGTTCTATCCTACACACTCAGAACAATTTTACAATTTACAGAAGCCAATTAACCTACAAATCCCTACATCTTTGGAGTGGGGGACCAGAGCACCTAGAAAAAACAGGGAGAATGTACAAACTCCACACAGACAGCATCCGAGGTCAGGATCGAACCCGGGTCTCTGGTGCTGGAAGGCAGCAACTGTACCGCTGCACCACCGTGCTGCCATTTACTGTGTCAACCTATTCCTGAATCTTCAAGTTTTTGTATCTTTAAACTTTAGGATACTCAAAAAATTATTTATTCATCGAGTATTTTATGTTCTGGTTCTAACAGCTGTTGTTTATTCCCAGCTATTCGTTGCTGAATGGCATGGACTTATTCAGAATCGGGGAGGATGGAATGATTTACACCAGAAAGCCACTGGATCGAGAAGCAGTGGCTTGGCACAATATCACCGTGGCTGCCAGTGAGGTTGGCAAGAGCAGTAAGTGTCCACCCTTCGCCTTGATCGGCCCATCACTGCTTCTGGTACCTCCTCTCCTGGCCGTTGCAATCCGCACCTCAGCTCAGCCTGTAACTCTCTCCTGGAGATCTGTTACTTTAGTAACCTTCGCAGTGCCTTTTACATGGCGACTCGTGCATACTTGTACTGTATGCAAACAAAGAATCTCACTGGAGCAAGTACACGTAACAATAAATTATCATTCGATCAATCAATCAATCAATCAATCAATCAATGCTCAAAATATAAGTCCCAAAATCCATCAATTCAATCCCAGGCTTTAATGGGCAGCACAGTGGCGCAGCGATAGAGTTGCTGCCTCATGGCACCAGAGACCTGGGTTCGATCCTGACTGCGGGTGCAGGCTGCACGGAGATTGTACGTTCTCCCTGTAACCGCATGGATTTCCCCCGGATGCTCCAGTTTCCTCCCACACTCCAAAGATGTACAGGTTTGTAGGCAAATTTACTTCTGGAAATTGTAAATTGTCCCCAGTGTGTAGGATAGGGCTAGTGTACAGGGTGATCGCTGGTCGGCACGGACTTGGTGGGCCGACAGGCCTGTTTCCCCGTGGTATTTCTAAAGCTAAAGCTAACTCTCTCCCACTTGCTAATTATTTTATCTCTAAGGCTCTTCGTTCCAACACATCCATACCAACCAGAGACTACTGTATAGCGTTCCTCTCAAAGTCCATTTACAGAGTGAGAATGGCTACTTCCATTCATACCTTCACAAAACATCAGGCCATCCATAGGTAGCCAAACTCATTGAGCCCAGCTGGGTGACTAGTTGGGCCAGTTCAGTGTCATCCACACTTCTGTAGGTCTGGAATCTCAGCGAGATCAGCCTGAGAACAGATGTGAGATTGAAGATAGACACGCGAAGCTGGAGTAACTCAGGGGGTCAGACACCATCTCTGAAGAAAGTTCTTGGAAGACATTCATGAACCAGACGGGTTTTAGAGAGCTAAAGTCATAGTGCTCAGAAACAGGCCCTTCGGCCCACCTTGTCCCTGCCAACCAAGAGGGCATCCTGGATTAGTCCCATTTGCCTGCATTTGGCTCATATCCTAAATCCTTCCTATCCGTATATCTGTCCAAATGTCTTTTAACAGTTGTAACTGTATCCACTTCCATAGTTTCCTCTGGCAGTTCATTCCAGATACAGACTACCCTCTGAATGAAAAAGTAACCCCTGAGGTCCCTCTTCAATCTCTCCTCTCTCACCTTAAGCCAGTGCCCTCTAGTTTTAGAATCCTCTACCTTGAGCATTCATGCATTTTCACACCATTTCTCCATGCCTTTTCATGAGAATCCAAAGATTTGACCGTTAGGACAAATGAAGTTAGTTCCGCCAAATTCCCCATGGGGCAGTGCTGGGATTTGAAATCATGTCTCCACTTAAGGACTCTGGACAATCAGCTCAGTGGCAGATTCAGAACCCGGCCATATGTTACTGACTGGACCAGCTCAATGAGCTTCCTCTCTCTCTCCTCCCTCTCTCTCGCCCCCTCACTCCTCCCCCTCCCCTCTCTCTCCTCCCTCTCTGCCTATCTCTTGCCTCTCTCTCCTCTCCCTCTCCGCCCTCTCTCCTCTGTCTCCTCTCAGCCTCCCTCTCTCTCTTCCCTCTCTTTCCTCCCTCTCTCTCCTCCCCTGTCGTCCCCCTCTTCCTCTCTCTGCCCTCTCTCTCCTCCCTCTCTCCTTGGCAGAAGATGCCTAAAGCCTTGCTTCATCCTGCAAATCCATTCCCATCCACACGCCGGTTTCCAAACCGTTCCCTCATAACTACAGGGTATCTATAACCTGGTCGTTTGTAGCCCTGGGAGCCCAGCAGAGACATCCGCTCTAATTCCAGGTCTCCAGATGTTTCAGCAGGTATTCTGTTGCTTGCTTTACAGATTCCATGTCCTACGCACCTGTGGCAATAAAAGTTCTGGATAAAAACGACAATGCTCCCACACTTGCTGACAGCTACTTGCCCCACATCTGTGAGGATGATCCAGTTGGAACGGTAAGTGGAGTTGGTCAATATCTGTGGGGCAACACTGCATCAACAACCAGCCAGTGCCCTCTCACTCTCACACTCTCTCTCTCCCTCTCTTCCTTGCACCTCCATATGTCTTTCTCTTGATCTCCCCCACCTTTCTCCTCCTCTCCTCCCTCTCTCTCTCCTCCCTTCTCTTCTCCCTCTCTTTCCTCCCTCTGCTCCTCTCCGCCCTCCTCCCCTTCTCTCCCTCTCTCTCCTCCCACTCTCCCCCCATCTCCTCCCCCCTCTCTCCCCCCTCTCTCCCCTCCCTCTACACTTTATATTTCCCCATCCCTGATTCACTGACTACAAAAGCTTGAAAGCACGTACCACCAAATTCATGAACAGCTTCTTCCCCGTTGTTATCGGAACACTGAACAAAACTCTCATAAACTAGAGAATGTTGGCCCAATCTCCCAATCTACCTTGTTGCAGCCCTTGAACTTTTTCCATCTGCACTTTAAGAATTTACGATGCATCCTGACAGGATGCTCTCTATAGTGTATCTGTACACATTGGTGAGAATTGTTGGAGATGGCACGATGGCGCAGTGGTAGAGTTGCTGCCTCACAGCGCCAGAGACCCAGATACAATCCTGCCTACGAGTGCTGTCTGTACTGAATTTGTACGTTCTCCTTGTGACCGCGTGGGTTTTCCCTAGGGTCCTCCGGCTTCCACCCACACTCCAAAGGCATACAGGTTTGTCAGGTAATTGGCTTTGGTAAAAATTGTAAATTGTCCCTAATGTGTAGGATTGTGCTTGTGTAATGGGGATGGACCCGGACTCAGTTCTTATCTCACGAGCCGGTCAGCATGGATACAGTGGGCCAAAGGGCCTGTTTCCTCACAGTATGTCTAAACTAAACTAAACTAAATATGCCAAACTTCCTTGGTCATTTCAATGTAACAATACACAACACATCACGGATTCCAGCTATGCTATTATATTAAAACATGCTACACCTCACTAGATTTAACAAAGCAATTTGATTTTCAGGTGATTCAAGTGATCTCTGCTGTCGACAAGGATGAAATGACACCAGATGTGAAATTCGTCTTCAGTATTCCACTGAAGCCCAGTAACTTCTCTGTGCAGAACAATGGTGGTAAGTAAATTACCCTGGTTGCAAAGGTCAAATAATGGGATATAATTTAGATTGGGACGTTTTTTAACTTTGGTATAAACCCAGCATCTGCAGTTTCTTGTTATTACACTAATGATTTCCTTCCCTCTCTCCCCCTTTCTCTCCCTCCCTCTCCCCTCTCCCCTCTCCCACCCTCTATCAACCCCCTATCCCCCTCCCCCTCTCCCCTCCCCTCTCTCCTTTCCGCCCCTCCCTTCTCTCCCCCCCCCCCCCCTCTCTCTCCCCCTCTCTCTCCCCCCCTCTCTCTCTCTTTCTCTCATTCCCCAGATCACACTGCCAACATCACCGTGAACCAGGCAGGCTTCAACCAGAAGGAGGTGAGGAAGTTCTCGGTGTCGATCACCATCGCGGACAACGGCCGTCCAGTCCGGAGCAGCAACGTCACGCTGGACATCAGCGTGTGCTCTTGCGGCCGGGACAGGAAGCCCATCAACTGCAGCCACTTGGCCGCGCTCCGCTCCGGGGTCACGGTCACCATCCTGCTCATCATCTTCCTCTGCATCATCGCCACCATCGGTGAGTCTGCTCACACCCCACCCAATGTGTCTCACATGGCACGTGCCACATAGAACGTGAACATGCTACATGAACGTAGAACACGCAGCATAAACATGGAACATGCAACAAAAACGTAGAACATAAACATCGAACGCAAACATTGGACATGCAACATAAACATAGAACATAAAACATTGAACATAAATATAGAACGTAGACATAGAACATGAGCATCAACAGAACATAGAATATAGAACATAGAATATAAACGTAAACAGAAAATGCGAACATAGAAAGCGGACATAAGCATAGAACATAAACATAGAACAGGAACGTAGAACATAGAATATAGAACATGGATATTGAACATAGAACATAGAACATGAAGATAGAACATAGAACAGGAACGTAGAACATAAGTATAAAACATAAACATAAAACAGGAACGGAGAACATAGAATATAGAACATGGATATTGAACATAGAACATAGAACATGAAGATAGAACATAGAACAGGAACATAAAACATAAACATAGAACATAAGCAAACTGTAACAAAGAACATAGACCATAAACATAGAAAATAGAACAGTAGAGTGCAAGAGGGCTGTTGTTTGGAGTGATATGGGCCAAACGCAGGCAGATGGGAGTAGCATTGATGGGGCATCTTCAGTTGGGCCGAAGGGCCTGTTTCCATGCTGCATGATTCCCTGTCTCTATGACAAGAAGAAGCACTTTGGCCCACAATGCCTGTGTCAAACGATGCCAGGACCTTCTCATATTGCATCGCCCTGCACAAACCCCATACCCCTTAATTCCCTGCAATTCCATGTGCCTATTCAATAATCTCTTAAATGCCACTATCGTATCTGCCTCAACCACCACCCCTGGCAGTGCTTTCCATGCCCCCATCACTGCCTGTATAAAAAAATCTTGCCCCACACATGTCCTTTACATTTTTCGCCTCTCATTTTAAAGCTACGCCTTCTAGTATTTGATTTTTCCTTCCCGGGAAAAAATGTTCAGACCTCTCTATGCCTTTCATAATGTTACATACTTTTATCAGATCTCCCCTCAACTTCCGGCATCCTAGAGAAAACAATTTGTCTGTCCAACCACTCCTTCTTGTGGTGACCTTTCCTTGACTTACCCGTCTTCTGCTAAAATTGGCCACAGCCACATGTCAGAGTTCACCTGGGTGCTTGAAGAAGGTCTCGACCCGAAACGTCACCCATTCCTTCTCTCCAGAGTTGCTGCCTGTCCCGTTGAGTTACTCCAACATTTTATGTCTATCTTCCATTTAAACCAACATCTGCTGTTCCATCCCATACCTGGGTGCTTGATGGTTAGCATGGACTTGGTGGGCTGAAGGCCCTGTTTTCTTGCTGCATGATCCACAACCTCACAATACGAGGCACATGGATATGGAGGGAATGGAGGGATATGGATCATGTGCAGGTAGATAAGAAATGGACGCAAAATGCTGGAGCAACTCTGCGGGCCAGGCAGCATCTCTGGAGAAAAGAAATAGGTGACGTTTTCGGGTCGAGACCCTTCTTCAAACTGAAAGTCAGGGGAATGGAAAACGAGAGATATACAATACCCAGACTCTCAGTCTGAGGAAGGTTCCTTCATACACATAGATAAGAGAAGGTCTTGGCATCATTGTGGGCTGAAGGGCCTGTCCCTGTGCTATACTGGTCTATGTTCTATGCTGGTGTGTGTATCTGTGGATGGTGATGCACTGGTTACGGATATTGCCTTCATTTCTAGAGTGCCTCTTCCCACAGGACATCCCAAAGCACTTCACAACACTTGTGTTACGAGTTTTCCAATAAGAGTCTCATCCCGTTAACAAAACATGCTGTTTTCAGCCCCTCTCCACGTGTTTGTATAGCTTTCCCATAAGCCTATCCCTGGATGTTCCCCACGACTCTTCTCTGGGCTGCATAGTGGCATCAGAGACCCGGGTTCAATCCTGACTACGGGTGCTGTCTGTACAGAGTTTGTACATTCTCCCTGTGACTGCATGGGTTTTCTCTGCGTGCTCCGGTTTCTACCCACATCCCAAAGACTTGCAGCTTTGCAGGTTAATTGGCTTTGGTAAAAAAAATTGTAAATTGTCCCCAGTGTGTAGGATAGTGCAAGTGTATGGGGCGGTCGACGCAAACTCGTTGGGCCGAAGGGCCTGTTTCCACACTGTATCTCTATAGTCTAATGTAAAGGATGTTCCCCATGACCCTTCTCAGCGTGGCACAGAGGCACAGCGGTAGATTTGCTGCCTCACATCGCCAGAGACCCAGGATCGATCCTGACTACGGGTGCTGTCTGCATTTAGTTTGCACGTTCTCCCTGTGACCTTGTGGGTTTCCTCCAGGTGCTCTGGTTTCCTCCCACACTCTAAAGACTTGCGGGTTTGTATGTTAATTGTCCCTCTGTAAATTGCCCCTAGTATGTTGGGAGTGGATGAGAAAGTGGGACAACATAGAACCAGTGTGAACGGGTGATCGATCCTCACCTCAGCCACTGTCTATGTGGAGTTTATACGTTCTCCTGTGGACATCCTCGGGGTGCTCCAGTTTCCTCTCACATCCCAAAGTGGGAACTGGCCCTGGATTATCTGACCGCTACAAATCAACCCTTAGTGTAGGTAAAGGATAAACTAATTAATGAGAGAGAGAAAATGTTGCAAAGCCACAGGGAAATAAGGAGAGAGGGGGTTGGTGAGGTCTTGATAGGCTGAATGGCCTCCTTCTGCATTGTAAGCACAAAAGTCATTTACCAGAATGGAGGGGTTAAAACGCACAGTTAGGCTGAACTGACTGGAAACTCCTTGTCCGAGTGGTGACTTGGCAGAGTTGGCACATTTCTTTTGAAAGGACCGTCACGGTGGCGCAGCGGTAGAGTTGCTGCCTTACAGCGAATGCAGCGCCGGAGACCCGGTTCGATCCTGAGCACGGGTGCTGTCTTTACGGAGTTTGTACGTTCTCCCCGTGACCTGCATGGGTTTTCTCCGAGATCTTCGCTTTCCTCCCACACTCCAAAGACGTACAGGTTTGTAGGTTAATTGGCTTGGTAAATGTAAAAATTGTCCCTAGTGGGAGTAGGATAGTGTTAATGCGTGGGGATCGATGATCGGCGCGGACTGGGTGGGCCGAAGGGCCTGTTTCCACGCTGTATCTCTAAACTATGTTTAAACTTGTCCTGATGTTATTGACTCTAACCAACTTTTACCTGTATTCTCCAATGGACCCCCAGTTAATAGCAATCCGCAGTGTTAAATCTCCCCTTAATCTTCACTGCTTTATGAATCTCATCTCCAGCCTCTCCGCTTCACTGAAACCTTTCAACCCTGATACAACTCTCTGGATCTTTTCCAAATACTTCACAAGCCTTGTTGCCATGCTCCAGCTGAGACCTGAACAGATAAACATTATTTATACAACATTTATAAAATATTTAAAATTTATAAAAAATTTACAATTGTGTAAAAGTTTATTAGAAGTTCCTTTCCTTTTGCAAAAACTTCCATCTGCCTTCCCCACAACCAACAATCTGCACTGTCACCTTCAATTACCAAGAAGTCTGGAATCAGGGCTTTGTCCTGCCCCTCCTCTATTCCAGCTTTAGAGATACAGCGAGGAAACAGGCCCTTCAGCCCATGGAGTCCACGCCGACCAATGTTCAAACCGTAAACTAGCACTATCCTACACACAATAGACAATAGACAATAGGTGCAGGAGTAGGCCATTCAGCCCTTCGAGCCAGCACCACCATTCAATGCGATCATGGCTGATCACTCTCAATCAGTACCCCGTTCCTGCCTTCTCCCCATACCCCCTCACTCCGCTATCCTTAAGAGCTCTATCCAGCTCTCTCTTGAAAGCATCCAACGAACTGGCCTCCACTGCCTTCTGAGGCAGAGAATTCCACACCTTCACCACTCTCTGACTGAAAAAGTTCTTCCTCATCTCCGTTCTAAATGGCCTACCCCTTATTCTTAAACTGTGGCCCCTTGTTCTGGACTCCCCCAACATTGGGAACATGTTTCCTGCCTCTAATGTGTCCAATCCCCTAATTATCTTATATGTTTCAATAAGATCCCCCCTCATCCTTCTAAATTCCAGTGTATACAAGCCTAATTGCTCCAGCCTTTCAACATACGACAGTCCCGCCAACCTAGTGAACCTACGCTGCACGCCCTCAATAGCAAGAATATCCTTCCTCAAATTTGGAGACCAAAACTGCACACAGTACTCCAGGTGCGGTCTCACCAGGGCCCGGTACAACTGTAGAAGGACCTCTTTGCTCCTATACTCAACTCCTCTTGTTACGAAGGCCAACATTCCATTGCCTGCTGTACCTGCATGCTTCCTTTCAGTGACTGATGCACTAGGACACCCAGATCTCGTTGAGCATCCCCTCTTCCTAACTTGACACCATTCAGATAATAATCTGCCTTTCTATTCTTACTTCCAAAGTAAATAACCTCGCACTTATCTACATTAAACTGCATCTGCCATGTATCCGCCCACTCACACAACCTGTCCAAGTCACCCTGCAGCCTTATTGCATCTTCCTCACAATTCACACTACCCCCCAGCTTAGTATCATCTGCAAATTTGCTAATGGTACTTTTAATCCCTTCATCTAAGTCATTAATGTATATCGTAAATAGCTGGGGTCCCAGCACCGAACCTTGCAGTACCCCACTGGTCACTGCCTGCCATTCCGAAAGGGACCCATTTATCCCCACTCTTTGCTTTCTGTCGACACTGGAGACAATTTACAATTTTTACAGAAGTCAAATAACCTACACATTTGTGTCTTTGCAAAGTGAGAGGAAACCAGGAAACCCACACGAGAACGTACACACTCTGAACAGGCAGCACCTGTAGTCAGGATCGAACCGGGTCTCTGGCACTGCAAGGCAGCAACTCCACCACCGTGCCACTCTCCCCCCCCCCCCCCCCCCACAGGTCAATCACTCTGAGGAAGGGTCCCAACCCGAATTGTCACCTATTCCTGTTCTCCAGATGTTGCCTGACCCACTGAGTTCCTCCAGCAGTTTGTGTCTATCCTCAATCCTTATCTCACAGCTCTTTGTCCTTTCATCACTGGCCTTTGTCCACCTATCACTTGCCAGGCTTTGACCTCTCTTTCAGCTTTCTCCCCCCCCCCCCCCCCCCACACTCTACTTCCTCACCACAATCAGCCTGAAGAAGGGTCTCGACCCGAAACGTCACCTGTCCACGTTCCAGCATTTTGTGCACAAGGTTGAAGGGCACTTTTGTCACACAAGTTGTTGTTGTACATTTGCCTGTCTTGGCCGCCCCTCCCAATGTTCACGACCTTTCTTTCTCCCCTCCGCGCCAGCCTTGGCGGTGCTGATAGTGCGTTGGAAGCTGCAGCGGAAGAGTTCGTTTGGGGGCCTGGTGAAGGTGCCGGGCGAGATCCGGGAGCAGCTTGTGCAGTACGACGAGGAGGGAGGGGGAGAGATGGACACCAACAGCTTTGACATCACCGTGTTGAACTCCCTGCGGACCAAGGGCGCACGGCCGCTCAGGGTGACTGACTGCCCGCCCGTGTACGCCCAGGTGCGGAAGCCCGACGACAACATGGGAACGGTGGTCAGGATGAAGAAGGACGAGGCGGACGGAGATAGGGACGGGCTGCCCTACGACACGCTCCACGTCTACGGCTACGAGGGCGCTGACTCGGTGGCCGAGTCACTTAGCTCCCTCGATGTGTCCTCCGTCGACTCCGAGCAGGATTACGACTTCCTGAATGACTGGGGCCCCAGGTTCCACATGTTGGCCGAACTCTACGGATCCGACCCCTGCAGAGAGAGCTTGGCATACTGAGGTGGAGGAGGCATGTGGGAGGGGGGAGCATTCTGGTGGTGGAGATACTAACTGGATCATCAGAAGGTATATTGTTGAATAGCCACTCCATCTATCCATCCAGTTATCGCATGCAGTTAGTTCATCACCAATCTCATAAGTTTTAGAAGCGGAATTAGGCCACGGCCCATCAAGTCTACTCCGCCATTCAATCATGGCTGATCGACCTTTCCCTCTCAGCCCTATTCTCCTGCCTTCTCGCCACAACCCCTGACACCCGTACTAATCAAACTCTATCAATCTCTGCCTTAAGAATATCCATTGATTTGGCCTCAACTGTCGTCTGCGACAATAGATTCCACAGATTCACCACCTCCGACTAAAGAAACTCTCCTCCTTTCTAAAATCTCAACTCTCTCCATGCCTTGCTTTGGTCCCTAACACCAGAACCCATTCAAACCCAGGAAGGAATCCAAGGAACTGCAGATGCTGGAATCTTGTGGAAAACACAAAGTGCTGAAGGAACTCAATGGGTCAGGCAGCATCTGTGGAGGAAATGGACAGATGATGTTTCACGTCCCAAAACGTTGCATGTCCTTTCCTTCCACAGATGCTGCCAGGCCCGTTGAGTACCTCCAGCACTTTGTATTTTCGATGGGATTCCTGAATGTTTATCCTTGCAGATTGTACTCCAAATAAATTGTACGGTCAAATTACCTGACATTTCTTGATTAATACGGGTGTCAGAGTTTATGGGGAGAAGGCAGGTGAATGGGGTTAGGAGGGAGAGATACATCAGCCATGATTGAATGGGGGAGTAGACTTAATGGGCCGAATGGCCTAAATCTACTCCTTATGACCTTATGACATGATAGGAAACTTCAGCACAGCTCCACCAACGATTTTCCTGCAACAGGCGATCCCGCACCTCCTTTCATCAGGAAAACATTAAGAGAGCGCATTTAAATTTCCCCACCCCCGGAGGTTGCCCCGAAAATGTGGCACCTAGGCCAGGTGTGGTGGCCAACCTCGACCTCACCGGGACTTCCACGGCTGGACTTCCATTCGGTAGGTCGGATTTGCCCCCTGCGGTCGGGGCTCTGAACTCCGTCCGGAGCCAACAGATCCATTCCCATAGCCGATTTCCAAGGCCAACTTTGCGGGCCGTTATCTCGGCCCCTCGGCGGCCTAGGCCAACCTTTCCGGTACCATTGGGCTCCTCTCGGAAGCCGTGACATCTGTTGGACCGGCAAAATGGATAATCTTGAAAGCCTCAGGAACCAAGGGTGTCGGAATATCGGTGGTGGGCCTGTATTTATGTCAGATCAAGTGATTATGGGCATCACTGAGGTTTGGATCCTTGTCTGTCCATTCACTGCTGATCCATTACCAATCTTTGGGAATTCAATCCATTGGCATTCCTGCAGGGAAACTAAACGTACCATGTGTACTGCACATTCCTTTTATTCTGTAAACTTGGAAATCCTCAGGTGTAATCATTCCTTTCTATTTCAATGTATTTTAACTTTTTTTAAGTTTTGTTTTTCAATGTCTAATGTAGTGAGTTAGAAAAATCGTGAAGGTTTGGTGCCTCTGAGCAGACGAAATATTCTCATCCAACCTCTTTTAAGCAAACTATGTTTTTTAATATCAACGTCAGTAACTCCTGAGGCACCGTCAGTAACTATTGCACAGCAGGGCCTTCTCAAGGAGAAAGTGTGTTTTTTTAGTAACTCTGTTCATATTTTATATTGTATGTGCCACATTCAGGCTCTGACCAGTATATCTGTGATGTAGTATTCATTTGTTATTAACATGTTCTTTGTTGTTAGCTGGTAATCTTCAGTAAGAATTTGTAAATGTCAATAAAATTAATTCAACTAAACTTAAATGCAGACTGTTCTAGGAACTTGGGAACATAAGAACAAGAATTGGTGGCACAGGGCACAGCGTTAGAACTGCTGCCTTACAGGGAAATGTGGTATTGACAGGAATGCAAAGACACAAACAGTGGAACCAGTAGGACCATTAGCGTGTGGGAGGAGGGGAAAGGGGGGGGGTTGGGAAGGGTATGAAGAAGGAAATAGGTGATGTTTTGGGTCAGAACTCTTCTAAAGACTGAAAGATAGAGATGAGAGGGATGGTTCTTTACTCCAGAGATGCTGCCTGACCTACTGAGTTACTCCAGCACTTTGTGTCCATCTACACCAACTCTTGTACGGTACTGTTTGTGTTCCATGTTCCCTCTGATTCAGTCCCCCACAAATCGTCCTGTTTCCCGGAGTGTTCTGTAATTCTGCAACCGGCTCAATAGGTGGCATCAGAATGCAATGGAGAGGAAAACACAAGTGACTGCAGATCCTGCAATCCTGAGCAAAACACAAAGTGCTGGAGGAACTGAGTGGGTCAGGCAGCATCTGTGGAGGAAATGGACAGGCAATGTTTCCGGTCCGATCCTTCCAACATGACTGGTGGCAAAGGGGAGATGCACATGCCAAGGATGATGTTCGTCTCCATTGGAGTCCATGAGAGTGACACTCTCATTCACCAGGAATGATTCCAGGAATGATTGGGTTAGCAGCACATATATTGGCTTAGATTCCATATATGATTGGGTTAGCAGCACTGGGACTGTACTTGGACCTGGATAGAGTGAATGTGGAGAGGATGTTTCCACTAGTGGGAGAGTCTAACCCAAAACATCACCTGCTCCTTTCTGCATTCCCTTCCCAACCCCCCTCTTTCCCCTCCTCCCACACACTAGTTGTCCTATCGGTTCCATTGTTTGTATCTTTGTATACCTGTCATTAGCACATTTTCCCAGCCAACAATAGGCCATGATGGACTCCACCCTTCCTGAATACGTCTGTTGCCGTCTCTGATTTGTTCTGGCCTTCTCTCGTCTCCAGTTTGGGGGAGAGGGGGGGAGGGATGGACCTCATTGAAACTTGCCGAATAGCGAAAGGTCTGGTGGGAGAGTCTAGGCTCAGAATAAAAGGATGTACCTAGAGAAGGGGTATGAGGAGGAATTTCTTTCGTCAGAGAATGGTGAATCTGTGGAATTCATTGCCACAGAAGGCTGTGGAGGCCAAGTCAATGGATATTTTAAAAGTGGAGATTAAAAGTTTCATGATCGGTACGGGTGTCAAGTGTTGTGGAGTGAAGGCAGGAAAATGGGGTTGAGAGGAAAAGATGGATCAGCCATGATTGGATGGCGGAGTAGACTTGATGGGCCAAATGGCCTAATTCCGCTCCTATGACATGAACTTATGAACCTTTTTCACTCCCTGCCATCAGGAAGAACGTACAGGAGTCTGAAAACTGTAACGACCAGTTTCAGGATCAGCTTCCGACCAACAACCATCAGATGGCCATGGAAAACTACGAACTCCAACAAAACTATGAACTGCCTGGACTACTCTAGGTTACTTTGGGCCTTGTTTTTATTTTGCAATATATTGGGATTCTCGGTTGCCCTTCTGTGTGGAGTTTGCCTGTTCTCCCTGTGACCATGTGGATTTCCTCCGGGTGCTCTGGTTTCCTCCCACATCACAAAGACATGCGGGTTTGTAGGTTAATTGGCTTCTATAAATTGCCCACAACTTGTAGTGGGATAACGAGTGCGAACGTGTGATCGGTGGCCGGCGTGGACTCGGTGGGCCATAGGGCCTGTTTCCATTCTCCATCTCTAGACTTACCTCAACTAGTCGGAGCAGAATTAGTGACCTGGGACTTTGAAACAGCAGCTGGCAAGCTCGTTATTGTAACTGAGGGTAAAACCGTGCTGTTCTATTGACAGTCGTGACTCATACCTTGACCAACGCAGGGAACTTTCACAATGCATTAATAGCTGCTTGACATTTGCTGTATCTTTAGCTGGCAGCACAGTTGCAGGGAACAAAAGATACAGCACCAGACTCTGCCAGGACTAGGAGAAAGAACAGTGGAGATTTCCTCTATTTATATCTATGTTCATGACCTCAGAAGGGCAAGTGTTGTACAAGGGCATCTTTGTTACGCTCACGGAAAGACTCACTAGGGTGTTATATCCTTCCAAATGCAGACAGGTTAATTAGAAACAGAAAATGCTGTAAAAACAGAGAATGGAGAAACAAGGAACTGCAGTCAAAATGTGTAGGAAGGAACTGCAGATGCTGGTTTACACCAAAGATAGACACAAAATGCTGGAGTAACTCAGCAGGTCCGGCAGCATCTCTGGAGAAAAGGAACAGATGACGTTTCGGGTTGAGACTCTTCTTCGGACTGCTGAGGTGTTCCGACCCGAACTAAACTCCTTATCGCTAATACCCTCAAATCCAGGCAGCATCCTGGTGAACCACCTCTGCACCTTCTCCAAACACTCCACATCCATCCTGTAGTGGGGAGACTTGCACTGCATGTAATAAGACCATATGATATAGGAGCAGAAATGGGCCATTCAGACCACCATCAACTCCACCATTTGATCATGGCTGATCTATCTTTCTCTCTCAACCCTATTCTCCTGCCTTTTCCCAATAACATTTGACACCCTTACAAATCAAAAACCTATTAATCTCCGCTTTACAAATACCCAATGATTTGGCCTCCACCACTGTCTGAATTCCACAGATTCACCAGCCTCTGGTTAAAGAAGTTCCTCCTCATTTCCATTCATTGCACCAAATGTGGCCCAACCAAAGTTTTATAGAGTTGCAATCTGCTAACCCACCAGCTAGATTCTTGAGAAAGCATTAGTTTAGTTTAGTTTAGTTTAGTGACACGTGTACAGTGAAAAGCTTTTCTGTTACATGTTACACACTCAGCAGAAAAACTATATATGATTACAATCAAGCTGTTCACGGTGCACAGATGCAGGATAAAGGGAATAATGCTTAGGTAGAAGAAACCGTGCACTCTCCATGAGAAAAGCTTTTTTTTTTCCGCACCAGTATTTCAGGAAATCTACACGGAAGGAAACATCATGGTCAAGTCTTGGTGGTAGAGTTGCTGCCTTACAGCGCTTGCAGTGCCGAGACCAGGATTCAATCCTGACTATGGGTGCTGTCGGTACGGTGTTTGTACGTTTTCTCCGAGATCTTCGCTTTCGTCCCACACTCCAAAGACGTGCAGGTTTGTAGGTTGATTATCGTGGTTTAATATAAAATTGTCCCCTAGTGTGTGTAGGATAGTATTAGTGTGTAGGAATCGCTGGTCGGCACGGACTCGGTGGGCCGAAGGGCCCTGGGCTTTCCTTCCCGCTGTTGGATCTCGCGGAGCTTCACTCGTTTGCCGTTGATGTGAGGAGTCTGGGGTCTGTGCACTGGTTTAGAGCATTTATTCACCAGACATGAGTAACCCTCCCCATTCACCATCATTGTAATTAGACGTGGCACTCGGAGTCTTGGGGGACCTGGTGTTTTGCTGGCTGTTGCCAGATGAGACCACCGCGCAGGGGAAGGCAAATATCTCCCTTCACCCGAGCTGGCAGGTGGGTCTCCTTCTACACATACTCACTGAGCTGTACAAATGCGTCAACACCCTTCGGCATTTCACAAGCATCAGTCAAGAGTCAAGAGAGTTGTCATATGTCCCGAAACGGAACAATGAAATTCTTACTGGCAGCAGCACAACCAATATGGAAACATAGTACTCTGCAAAGGCCATAATTAACAAGCATAAACAGTCCAGCAGATATGGGGGGGGGGGGGGGGGGGGGGAGAGGCAAATAAATAGACAATGTAATGTAAGAAAATAACTGCAGATGCTGGTACAAATCGAAGGTATTTATTCACAAAATGCTGGAGTAACTCAGCAGGTCAGGAAGCATCTCAGGAGAGAAGGAATGGGCGACGTTTCAGGACCCGAAACGTCACCCATTCCTTCTCTCCTGAGATGCTGCCTGACCTGCTGAGTTACTCCGGCATTTTGTGAATAAATGCCTTCAACAAATAGACAATAGTCATGCCAAAGTCAAAAATAAAGTCCCCAAGTTTATATAGTTCAGAGTCTATTTGGAGGTTGTGGTCTTTAATATGGTCGCAGGGAAAAAGCTGTTCCTAAATCTGGACGTTGCAGTTTTCAGGCCCTTCTTCCCGATGGCAGGACTGATCTGGAGCATGCAAAACATAGCTTATATAGCACTGTACCTCCTCAGTACATGTTTAGTTTAGTTGAGAGATACAGAGCGGAAACAGGCCCTTCGGCCCACCTAGTCTGCGCCGACCAGCGATGTGCCATGCACTAGCACCATCCTACAGACTAGGGACAATTTATAATAATTCTTTGGAGACGTGTGAGGGAAACCGGAGCACCCAGAGAAAACCCAGGCGGTCACAGGAAATAGGTACAAACTCCAGACAGATAGCATCAGCGATTGCCATACACTAGCACCATCCTACAGACTAGGGACAATGTATAATTCTTTGGAGACGTGTGAGGGAAACCGGAGCACCCAGTGAAAACCCAGGCGGTCACAGGAAATAGGTACAAACTCCAGACAGATAGCATCAGTAGTCAGGATCGAACCCGGGTCTCTGCCTGGCGCTGTAAGGCAGCAACTCAACCTCTGCGCCACTGTGGCGCCCCACATGTGCCAATAATAATAAACCTAAACCTAAGATAACAAAACCACATGGAGATGTTTAAACCAGTTTGCACACACAATCTTGCCTGGGGTCTCTCTCTCTCTCTCTCTCTCTCTCTCTCTCCCTCTCCCTCTCCCTCCCTCTCCCACTCCCAATACACCAAGCCGGCTGAGATGCATCGTCTAGTTGTGGAGAGCGGCGCCGCTCTCTCGTGGAAGTAATCCAGTGCTCGTATTTTATTAGAAAGGGGATGAGCAGATAGGACGACCAGAGCGCTGGAGCTAACGGGTTACTCGTCCATTGCAGCAGAGAAATATTTTGGCAGCGAGAAGCACAGAGAGAGAGAGAGAGAGAGAGAGAGAGAAAGAGAGATTTAAGGAAATGGTAACCACATCCAGCCGCGAATGGAAGGGATAAAAAGGCCCTTTTAACGTTTAAAACCCCCCAACTCCCTCGATCTCCGCTCGGATTCACCCGCCGACAGGGAGGGGCAAGACGAAGGGGGCATTCATCTTAATAGTTATTCGGTTGGTGCAGATTTATGGATTGAGAACCACCATATGGAGATTATCGTTATTTACCTATGCTCAGGTAAGGTCATAAACATATTCCCCATTTGCCACATTATTCAGCCTCAAATTCACCTTCAGCAAACTTCACCCCGCCCTTAGCAAGGAATCGATTCCCAGTGTAATATTATTATCTTGCTCCTCCAATCTCTTAACAAAACACCACCAATAGTCAGCGATTTTAATGACTTAAATCACATCTTTTATTTGCTGTGTGTGTAAAGGTTTGCATTTATCATCCCCGCTTTCTTAATTTTTTTTTTTTTTTCTCTCGAGGTGTAAAATCAAGTTAAATTCGGATTGCTTTCTGTCGGGTCCCGGTTGTGTGGCGTTTGATGGCATTAAATGGCCCTTTAATCGGCTACTGAAATCCCCTTCGCTGAACCTATTTTTGAAATAGAGGGCTTCAGACTGTCTGCTGGATTACATTCCATGGTGAAGTTTCAAGGATCTGTTTCCATCGATCACCGAGGCCGTCTTTTTGGGGGGTTTAAACAAGGAGTATTTCAACCCGACCTAGTCCAACTATGTGCGATAGATACCGAGTGTACTTGACCGCATTGGTGGTTGGCACGAAGGCTGAACCCTATCTGAGTTAAAACATCAATTCAAAAATAAAACAAATGTGGTCAAAGTTGCCTAAGTTAGTCCATGAAGTCTTTCAAAATGGTTTCAATTAGTCCCCCCCCCCCCCCCCCCAAAAAAAAAAGTCCACAGGGGGTAAGAGGTAAAGTCAGACAGTATGAGGCATTAGGATATCTCAGGGGTTTAATCAGACTGTTTCCTATCACCAGCTGGACAGGTAGTTTATTTTTACAGGGCCTCTGTCCTCTGAGGATGTTTCAGAGCTGGCATGGTTTGAGAGAAAGGTAGAAACAAGGAACTGCAGATACTGGCTTACACAAAAGGGTACAAGGTGCTGGAGTAACTCAGCGGGTCAGGCTGCATCTCGGGGGAACATGGGTGGGTGACGTTTCGGAACCAAAACGACCCTCTGCCTCACAGCGCCAGAGACCCAAGTTCAATCCTGACCTCTGGTGCTGTCTATGTGGAGTTTGGACCTTTTCCCTGTGACCACATGGGTTTCCACCGAATAGCCCAATTTACTCCCACATTCCAAAGACTGACCACTACAAATTACCCCCCCCCCCCCCCTGATGTGTGGGTAAGTGGTGGTTTCTGGCAGAGTTGAAGGAAATGTGTTGGAAAGAACTGCAGTTGCTGGTTTGCCCTGAAGATAGACACAAAATGCTGGAGTAACTCAGCGGGTCAGGCAGCATCTCTGGAGACAAAGAATAAGTGACGTTTTTGGTCGGAACCTTTCTACAGACTCTGGCCCACAGTTATGAGAAGCAATGGATTGACTGCCGGTACCTGTAATCCGGGTTGGGCCTGAACTGGGAGGTCTGGAACCAGAGTTGCAAGTCATGAGACACAAGATGGTGGGCATCTGGAACGAGCTGCCAGGGGTGGTAGTTGAGGCAGGTACTATAACAACGTTTAAAATAAATTTGGACAGGTACACGGATAGGGAAGATTTAGGCGGATGTGGGCCAAACTTGAGCAGGTGTGCCTAGTGTATATGAGGCTATACAGCATAGAAAGAGGCCTTTCGGCCCACCCACTCCATGCTGACCAAGTTGGCATACTGGACTAGTCCCATTTGCATGCATTTGGCCCATATTCCCCCAAATTCTTCCTATCCACATATCTGTCCAAATGACTTTCAAAAATCAAACAATTTCCCAGCCCCTCTCAATGTGCTGTCTGATCTGCTGAGTATTTCCTGCTCTTAAGGACACAAAGTGCTGGAGCAACTCAGCGGGTCTCTGGAAAACATGGAGAGGTGATGTTTCAGAAGAAGGGCTTCGACCCGAAATGTCACCTCTCCATGTTCTGCAGGGTTGCTGCCTGACCTGCTGAGTTATACGATCACTTTATGTCCTTGTGTGTTTCAACCAGCATCTGTAGTTCCTTGTCTGTACATGTTTCCAGCTCTTGCTGTTGTTTGTGGAGACTTTCAGCATCTGAGCTATTTTGCTCCTGCAAGAGATGTTACTCTTTACTCAAGTTGTGATTCGTGGTTTCTTCTTCTTTTTCTAGCCAGTCTCTTTTGCCTTCCTCTCATTCTCGGGAGCTCCATTCGTGCTGGTCTCGGAGGCAATTACTCCAATTTCTGTGAGTTACTCCGCTGATGTGACTGTTGTTATCGGGGAAGAGAAATTCACCTGCACTGAGTGAGATTGACCGTATGTTTGTACGTTTGGTTAGAATTATTTTTGATCTTAGAGAGGTGTGTAACGTCATGAGAGGAATAGATTGGGTGGACGGGCAGAGTCTCTTGCCCAGAGTGGGGGAATCGAATACCAGAGGGCTTAGGTTTATGGTGAAGGGGGAAAGATTTCAGAGGAATCTGAGGGGTAACCTTTTTCACGCAAAGGATGGTGGGTGCATGGAACAAGCTGCTGGAGGAGGGAGTTGAGGCAGGGACTGTCGCAATGTTTAAGAAATAATTAGACAAGTACATGGATAGGGCAAGTTTAGAGGGATCTGGGCCAAAAGCAGGCAAGTGGGACTAGTGTAGATGAGGCATGTTTGTCCATGTGGACAAGTTGGGCTGAAGGGCCTGTTACCACAATGAATGACATCTCAGGAACCAAATGTACCAGATGTAGAATACAACTACCCCAAAGCTTATATATCCACTTAGAATGAACTCGTTTGGTTATTTTATTGTCAGGTGTACCAAAAGTGCAGTGAAATACATTTTTTGCATATGGATCAGTGAGATTATTACTATATATAAAAACAACCCCGGATTAAGTACCCCATGCATGAAAACAGCCCACTATCCATATGCTCGAGGCGCCAGGTTTTGGTGCCATTCTACACAGTCCAGGCTGCAGCTGGTCACAAAGGCCCATTGCAGCCGTGCCCTCGTTCAGATCGCCAGCGAGCCGTCCTTCTCTCCTCTCCGGGCCCTCAGCCTTCGTGCCTCGTGGGGTGGCCTCCCGCAGCCGACCTTGAAAGTGCGGAATGTTTAGACCCCCTGGTTCTTCCACCGGCTCTTTGTCCAGTGTCACCAACTCTTGCCTCCTTCCAGTTCTTGGTATTCGGGGCTGAGCGGGAGATGAGCCTTGGCCTTGGACCCACTGCAGACGGGCTCCGTGGCCATCTGTCTGTCGAGGTTTGGCAAATGCCCGCACGGCCTTCAGAGAGCTTCTGAGCTTCTGCCACGTGGCCCCGTGTCCATCATCGCCGATGGCTCCTCAGGTCTTCAGGGATGAGCAGGGCCAGGTTCAGCCGCAGCTTCCTTCGACAGTCCGTGGTCCGCAGGTCTGGTGGCGTCTGACCACGGGGACCGCCAGTCCAACTAGTGAACAATAGCAAGCTCCTTCTCTTGTTGCTGGGTTTGGGATGGGAGTGATGCATGTTCCAACCTGAAATGACATCTCCCCATTTACCCTCCACGGATGCTGCCTGACCCACTGAGTTATTCCAGCACTTTGTGTCCTCAAACAGATTGATATATTAAATATCCATCATTTAGATATGAGCTGCCAGAGGAGATGGTTGAAGCAGGTGCAATAACAACATTCAAATGACATTTGAACAGGGAGACAGGTTAATGGCCAGGAAAGGTTATGGGCCAAATGCAGGTAAACGAAGCTTAGATGCTGCCTGACCCGCCTAGTTACTCCAGCCCTTTGTGCCTTTCATCCCAGCTTTAATCTGTTTACTGCATTCTTTTACTCTATATTTTCAACCAGAATTTGACTTTGTCAAGGCATAGGTAATGACAGACTCAGTGTTGGTAAATGGCTTTAATACGAACAAGTATTTGAAGTTAGAAGATAGACACAAAATGCTGGAGTAACTCAGTGGGTCAGGCAGCATCTCTGGAGAAAAGGAATAGGTGCAGTTTTGTGTCTAAAGAAAGGTTCTGACCCAAAACATCAACTATCTATGTTCTCCAGAGATGTTGCCCTGATCCGCTGAGTTACACCAACACTCCTGTCTATCTTCGACATAAACATGTTTGAAGGACAGCATGGAGAAGGTGAGCCAAAGGCTCACGACTCTAAATACCTCCAGTCATACAGCCTCCGTAACCCTCCGGTGTAGAGGATTCCAGTGATTTGTTAACGTGTGAGAAGAAAATCCAAGCGTCTTAGTTTTAAATGGCCGCTCCCTCATTTTGTAACCATGTCCTCTTGTTAGAGACTCCATACCATTCTACAAGCTCATTAACTCAGCTTGTAGAATGTAAACTTAGCTGGTCAGGCAGCATCTCAGGAGAACATCGAAAGGTGATGTTTTAAGTCGGGACCATTCGGACTGATTGTTGGAGGGGGGGGGGGGGAGGGGGGGGAGGGGGTCCACCGTGGGTCACAGATAGCTAGGTTGAAGAAACGGTTTAAAACTCGAAAGATAATGTCAACCATTAGTTTGAGATAGTGGAGAGCCACAATCTGACACAAGCTCAAAAGAGCAAGAAATTGGAAAGAAATAACACAGTGACTGGGCAACTGCAACAGTAGTTACACCAGGAACAGTTGAGATAGTGAGACTATGCAGTGAATACACAATAACATGAACCTATTAGCTGCCACGCTATGTCTTGCCCCTCCTCTCATCTAACTTCCTCCTCCCCCCCCCCCCCCCCCCCCCCCAACAACCAGCTAAGTTCACAATAAGTTCATGTTTACAAGTCATAGGAGCAGAATTAGGCCATTCAGCCCATCAAGTTTACTCTGCCATTCAATTATGGCTGATCTATCTTTCTTTCTCAACCCCATTCTCCCGCCTTCTCCCTGTAATCTTTGACACCCTTACTAATCAAGAATCTGTCAATCTCTGCTTTAAAAATGCCGGATGGCCTGGCCTTCACTACCAACTGCAATGAATTCCACAGATTCACCACCATCTGACTAAAGAAATTCCTCCTCATGTCCTATCTAAAGGCCTTATTCTGAGGCTGTACCCTCTGGGGCTAGACTCTCCCCCATGTGGAAACATCCGCTCCACAACCACTCTGTCTAGGCCTTTCACCATTCAGTAAGTTTCAATGAGATACAAAAGTGTACAAAATCATGAGAGGAATAAATCGGGTAGATGCACAGTCGCTTGCCCAGAGTAGGGGAATTGAGGACCAGAGGACACAGGTTCAAGGTGAAGAGGAAAAGATTTAGTTAGAATCCGAGGATTAACTTTTTCACCCAGAAGGTGGTGAGTGTATGGAACAAGCTGCCAGAGGAGGTAGTTGAGGCTGGGACTATCCCATCGTTTAAGAAGCAGTTGGACAGGTACATGGATAGGACAGGTTTGGAGGAATATGGACCAGGCGCAGGCAGGTGGGACTAGTGTAGCTGGGACATTCTTGGCCGGTTTTGTCAAGTTGGGCCGAGGAGCCTGTTTCCACACTGTATCACTCTATGACTGTATGAGATGCTTCTAAACCCCAGCAAGTACAGGGCCAAAGCCTTCAAACACTCCTCGTATGTTAACCCAGGATCCCGGGATCATTCTTGTAAACCTCCTCTGGAGTCTCTCCAACACCAGAACATCCCTCGTCCGATATGGGACACAAAACTACTCTCAATCCTCCAAATGCGTTCTGCCCGGTGCCTTACTCCAGCACTTTGTGTCTTGTTTGTACCGGCACAGTGGCACAGTTGCTGCCATATAGCGACCGAAATCCGGGTTTGATCCTGACTACGGGTGCTGAATGCACGGAGTTTGTACATTCTCCCTGTGACCGCGTGGGTTTTCTCCGGGTGCTCCGGTTTCCTCCCACACTCCAAAGACGTGGGGGTGTGTAGGTTAATTGGCTTCTGTAAATTGTCACCAGTGTGTATGGGATAGAACTAGTGAATAGGGTGATTAGCGGTTGGTGCGGACTCAGTGGGCTGAAGGGCCTGTTTCCTAAAACTAAAGCACCTGCAGTTCCTTTTTGCATCAGATTGGGCATTTGACAGGAACTACCCAGGACTTGTTTGCACAATGGGCCTGGTCCAAAACCACATTACTACCATGATTATGTGCACTTGCCTCTGACATTGGAACTGGTCAACCTGCAACCTCTTGACTCACTGCTCTCCTGGGTCTGGTCATTACTCCTTCATCACGGGCAGATCAGATTTACATGGATGTTCCTGGTGTGTTTTCCAGTAGGATGTTAAGGCTTCTTCAGACTTGAGATATGGACTGCTTCACCGAAAGCCCCATTGATGTGTCTTGTCCTTGCTCTGACTCTTGATTCTCTCAGAGTAAAAGCTACTCGTCTCCTCCTAGATACCTTGCCCTTTCCTGCCTTTCCACTCTCCTGCCGAAATTAGTCTGCTCTGGATGCAAGTAAGGATGGTGACACATTGGAACTCTGTAGGATCAGAATGTGGAGACGGGCAGTATTTAAACAAGGAGTCAGCCCAGCGATGATACACCTCCAGTAACCTTGGAGCATTTACCACTTCAAGGCTTCTTTTAACAAGCGTGCAAGTCTCTCTGCTCCCCGTGTTAGAAAGCACAGCAATCGAGAGGAATCAATGGATCCATTATTGAAGCCATAATAGCCATTATATCAAATGAAAATGCCAAACACCTACAAAGTGCACCGCAGTTCATGATCGGATATTAATGCTGGGATTCCAAGCCTCAACTCTTCAGACGTTCTTTCAGTTGCTGTATATCTGACCTCTGTCTATGTCTAGTGTGTGTTGATGAGCACATGCAAATGATAATTGCCCAGTCTTTGTATAGTTTTAGAGGCACAACGTGCAAACAGGTCCTTCGGCCCACCAAGTTCATGTTGACCATTGATTTTAAGGTGATGGGGGAAAGATTTAATAGGAGCCTGAGGGGTAATTTTTTAACACAAAGGGTGGTGGGTGTATGGAATGAGCTGCCAGAGGAGGTAGACAGGAGAGAAGGATCCTGACCCAAATCGTCATTAGTCCTTTTTCTCCAGAGATGCTGCTTGACCCACTGAGTCACTCTAGCACTCTGTGTCTATCTTCCATATTGCGGGGGGAGGTAGTTGTGGCAGGTTCTAGCATTTGAGAAACATTTGGACAAGTAAAAGGATAGGACGGAGAGATATAGATAGGCCAAGTGCAGGCAGTCGGGACTCGTATAGATGGGACATGTTGGTCTGTGAGGGCAGGTTGGGCTGAAGGGCCTGTTTTCACGCTGTATGACTCCATGAGCAGTTCATACTCCTGTGTCTTGTGGTCTTATAGCCTTGCTATGAAACTGATGTCCATCTTGTCTGCTTCACTCAGATGACAAGAACATACTGCCCTGCAAGAAGGATGAACTCCAGTGTGGCAATGGTCTCTGTCTTCTCAACTGGCTGCGTTGTCACTACCGGAAGAACTGTGCCCGAGAGTACACCTCCATCAAGTTAATATGCTCAAGTAGGTCCTGCCTTTGTAAGTTCAACACTGCCAGCGCACCGGCTTAAAAGCACCAGGCATCCCGTCGACCGCTCTTGTCTCCGGGTTGCTTCGAGCAGCAGAGGTTTCTGTGCCTACACCCTGTCCCTGGCCTGGCCTGGCCTGGTCTGGCGCGTCGTGGTTCTGCTCTGTGCCCACTGAGGAGACGTCATGTGCCCCCTCACCCTGCGGTGAGCGGGCTCCGGTGCCGCCGTTTGCCCCATGCCCAGTGTCTCGTTGTGTATGGACCCCGCCTCAATGCTGGCCGCTGGGATCCACACAGCGTCGGGGTCAGAGCTGGTGGGCACGAGCGTCAGATTGAGTGACGGTGAGTGTCACATCACCGTCTTATTAACCTCTACAGGGGTTGTGCTTCTGAAACGGGATGGGGGTGTGGGGTAGGGGGAGGATAAGTGGTGCTAAGGGGAGTTTGGCAAACGTTACCCGGGGTGGGGGGGGCACGATGGCACAGTGGTAGTGCGGCTGCCCTCCAGCACCAAAGTCCCCAATTCAATCCTGACCTCACCTTGAGGATTTTGTGCGTTCTCCCCGTGACCGTGTGGGTGTTCCCGTTCTGAAGAAGGGTCCCAACCTGAAAGGTTATCCCTCCACAGAAGCTGCCTGACCTGCTGAGTTCCTCCAGCGGTTTGTTTTTCATAGTCATACAGCATGGAAATCGGTTCTTGGGCCCAACTTGCCCGTGCCGACCAACATGCCCCATCTACACTAGTCCCACCTGCCTGCGCTTGGCCCATATCCCTCTAAACCTATCCTATCCTTGTACCTGTCTAAATATTTCTGAAACATTGCAATAGGACCTGCCTCTTCTACCTACTCTGGCAGCTCGTTCCATGCACCCACCACCCTTTGTATAAAAAAAGATACCCGTCAGGTTCCTATCAATTCTTTCGCCCCTTACCTTAAACCTATATCCTCCGGTTCTCGATTTCCCCTACTCTGGACAAAAGACTCTTGTGCCTCTACCTGATCTAGTCCTCTCATGATTTTGCACACTTCTATAAGATCACCCCTCATCCTCCTGCACTCCAAGGAATAAAGTCCCAGTCTGCTCAACCTCTCCCTGTGGCTCGGGCCCTTGAGTCTTGGCAATATCCTGGCAAATCTTGTCTACACTTTCCAGCTTGACAACATCTTTCCTATAACCTGGTGCCCATGAAAAGGAACAACTGGCTTAGAGGTGCAGTAAGGGGGATCTAGATTGCTGGAATGGCCTGAATCAAAGGCAAGCTCTTGACATTAAAAGGGTTGCTTGGAAGTTAAAGAAGGTCATTGGTGTTCATGAGTTACAGGGGCAGAATTAGGCCATTCGGCCGATCAAGTCTACTCTGCCATTCAATCATGGCTGATCTATCTTTTCCTCTCACCCCCATTCTCCTGTCTGCTCCTCATAACCCCTGATACCCTTACTAATCAAGAATCTGTCAATCTGTGCTTAAAAATATCTATTGACTTGGCCTCCACCAACGTCTGTGGCAATGAATGGTGTCATCTGTCAGAGTGGATGGTGTCATCTGTCAGAGTGAATCCATCCCACTGTGCCCACGGTGTTCCACTCTAGCTTAGTGCCACAGATATTAATGAAGCAATTTAATTTTAGATTCTTTATTCTTTTCTTGTGGAATAGGTACAGCCTTGCGCATTTAATTAACCCACTCCTGTGGGAATTTGATCCAGCAGGATAATAAATCTCTTGGAATATTTAAAAAAAGCTTAGTTGAAATGCAGCTGCAAGTGGGTTAGGACCATTTTATATGGGAGTCTTTCACCATTTATTTACGTTTAATGTGCTATCAGCTTTCTTACTAATCACAACTGTAAGCAGCTTATACATCGTTCAATCAAATTTCGGTCCATTTATCCCTTCTCTTAGAAATAATCTGCTCCTTCCTCTAGACCCCCAGTTTGTTTCATGTTTCAAGAAGTGTTCTGTTTTCCAGAGCGTTAACATAGAAGAGTTCAGCTGGAGAACTGGCCCTTCGGCCCACAATGTCCATGCTGAACAAGAGGGCAAATTAGATTAATCCCATCTGACCCATACCCCTCCATTCCCTGCCCAACTAACATCATTGTGGTGTCTGCCTCCACCACTGCTCCTGGCAGCACGTTCCAGGCACTCACCACTCTATGTGTAAAACAAAACTTGCCCCACACTTCTCCTTGAAACCCTTCCCCTCTCACCTTAAAGCTATGCCCTCGAGTCTTTGACATGTCCACCCTGGGGGGAAAGGTCCTGACTGTCTACCCTTTCTACGTCTCACATAATTTTATAAACCTCTATCATGTTGCTCCTAAACCTCCGAGGCTCCGGAGAAACTTGGAAAAACCTCCAAATGAGGACAGGTTCTACCTTTCCCACCTCCTTGCTAGTTTACACTGTATATGCAGAGATTGCGTTAAAATCCTTGCCTTCGTCAAAATGGCTGAGACCTTGAACAAATGGGAGCTATTAAGTTCCCGGACTAATATCTTTGGAGGGACCATTGATCTGACGCTGTTTTTTGGCAACAGTCTGTCAGTGGCACAGTGAGTATTGCTGATAATTCACAGCGCTAGAGACCCAGGTTCGATCCTGACCTCGGGCGTTGGAGCCAATGTAAGGGTAGCCAATGTAACGCTACTTTTTAAGAAAGGAAGGAGAAGGAAAGTGGGGAATTATAGACTACATAGCCTTACATCGGTAGTGGGGAAGATGTTTGAGTTGATTATTAAAGATGTAATAGCAGCGCATTTGGAAAGCAGTGACAGGATTGGTCAAAGTCAGCATGTATTTATGAAGGAGAAATCATGCTTAACTAATCTTCTGGAAATTTTTGAGGATGTTACAAGTAGAATGGATAAGGAAGGGCCAGTGGATGTGGTGCATCTGGACTTTCAAAACCCTTTTACAAGGTCCCGCACAAGAGATTAATGTGCAAAATTAGAGCACATGGTATTGGGGGTAGGGTATTGACACGGATAGATAACTGATTGGCAGACAGGAAGCAACGAGTAGGAATTAACGGGTCCTTTTCAAAATGGTAGGCAGTGACTATTGGGGTGCCGCAAGGCTCAATGCTGGGACCCCTGTTGTTTACAATATATAACGATTTAGACGAGGGAATTAAATGCAACATCTCCAATTTTGCAGATGACACAAAGCTGGGTGGCAGTGTGAGCTGCGAGGAGGATGCTATGAGGCTGCAATGTGACTTGGATAGGTTGGGTGAGTGGGCAGATGCATGGCAGATGCAGCATAATGTGGATAAATGTGAGGTTATCCACTTTGATGGTACGAACAGGAAAGCAGATTATTATCTGAATGGTGTCAGATTAGGAAAAAGGGAGGTTCAACGAGACCTGGGTGTCCTTGTACATCAGTCACTGAAAGTAAGCATGCAGGTACAGCAGGCAGTGAAGAAAGCTAATGGCATGTTGGCCTTCATTGCGAGAGGATTTGAGTTTAGGAGCAAGGAGGTCCTACTGCAGTTGTACAGGGCCCTGGTGAGACCACACCTAGAGTATTGTATGAGGTTTTGGTCTCCTAATTTGAGGAAGGACATTATTGCTATTGAGGGCGTGCAGCGTAGGTTCACCAGGTTAATTCCCGGGATGGTGGGACTGACATATGATGAAAAAATGGGTCAACTGGGCTTGAATTCACTGGAATTTAGAAGGATGAGAGGGGATCTCACAGAAACATATAAAATCCTTAAGGGATTGGACAGGCTAGATGCAGGAAAAATGTTTCCCATGTTGGGGGAGTCTAGAACCAGGGGTCACAGTTTAAGAATAAGGGGACCTATTTTCCATGTTTCTATCTTGCCCATCTTGCCCGTGTAGTGTTTTTGCACATTCTATCTGTGACCACGTGGGTTTTCTCCAGGTTCTCCGGTTTTGTCCCACATTCCAAAGACGTGCGGGATTCTCGGTTAATTGACTCTCTGTAAATTGTATCCTAGTGTGCAGGGAGTGGATGAGAACTATAAATTCAAGTCTGGAATTTAAAAGTAACTAAGGAAAAACACACAATGCTGGAGTAACTCAGCAGGTTAAGCAGCATCCCTGGGGAACATGTATGTTTCAGGTCGAGACTCTTCGTCAGAGTGAAGATGGATCCCGACCTAAAACATCACCTGTCCCTGTTCTGCAGAGATGCCGCCTGACACTGAGTTACTCCAGCATTTTGCGTCTTTCCTTAGTAGTAAATCAGCATGTGCAGTTCCTTGTTTCTCCAGTCTGTGTAACCATGTCATAATATCACCGCCTTGTCGTAAAATCCTATGAGCATCGTGGAAGGATATCGATCATATTCATCCAGTCTCAATCGATTTGTAATTCTACCTTTTATTTTGTGTTCATGTTGTGAGTGGCTGAGTGTATTGCAAGAAAGGTCACCATTTACTGCCTCTCTCATCCCAGGTTGCCTCACTGAGTTTATCCCACTTGTCCACTCCTGGCCCATATCCCACCAAACCTTCCTATGCATGTGCCTGTCCAAGTGTAATAGTACCTATCTACCAGTTCCTCTGGCAGCTCGTTCCTTGTGCCCACCACCTCCAGTGTGAAAAATGCTACCCCTCAGATACCTTTTCAATCTTTCCCCATCCTACCTTAAATCAATGCCCTCTAGTTTTAGACTCCCCTACCCTGGATTTCTCCAAGCCCCTCATGATTTTATACACAATTATAAGGCTACCCCTCAGAGGGTGGTGGGTGCGTAGAACGAGCTCAGGGGTGATGGGGAATGCATGTTTAGTTTTTAGTTTAGAGATACAGCGCGGAAACTGGCCCTTTGGCCCACCGATTCCGCACCGACCAGCGATCCCCGCACATTAACATTGTCCTACACACACTAGGGACAATTTACATATACACCAAGCCAATTAACCTTCATACCTGCATGTCTTTGCAGTGTGGGAGGAAATCAAAGATCTCGGAGAAAACCCATGCGGTTAAGGGGAGAACGTACAAACTCTGTGCAGACAGCACCCGTAGTCTAGAACAAGCCCCAGTCTCTGGCGCTGCAAGCGCTGTAAGGCAGCAACTCTGCCGCTGCGCCACCGTGCCCACCCTGGCAAGTGACAGTGGTGTTTAAGAGGCTTTTAGACAGGCACATGGATATGCAGGGAATGGAGGAATATGGATCACGTGCAGGTAGAGGGGAGTATTTTATCTTGGCATCATTTCAGCCACAGACATTGTGGGTTGAAGGGCCTATTCCTGCGCTGTGCTGTTCTATAGAAACAAAGAATTGCAGATGCTGGTTTATACCAAAGATAGACATAAAGTGCTGGAGTAACTCAGCAGGTCAGGCTGCAATTTTGGAGAAAAAGGGTAGGTGATGTTTCTGGTCAGGACCCGTCTTCAGACTGAAAGTAAGGGGTGGGGGGAGGGGGGGGAGGGTGGTGAAGAGCTGGAGATGAGAAAAGACCAGGACTGTACTGTTCTATGTTCTGTAGACTCCTCGTAGCTAATACCCCATAATCCAGGCAGCCTTCTGGTAAACCTGCAGCTTCCCCATAGCCTCCACCACCTAAAAACATAGAACATTGAGCAGCACAGTGGTGCAGAAGTCGAGTTGCTGCCTCACGGTGCCACAGACCCAGGTTCGATCCTGACTACGGGTGCTGTCTGTACGGAATCTGTACGTTCTCCCTGTGACCGCGTGGGTTTTCTCCGGGTGCTCCGGTTTCCTCCCACCCTCCAAAGACGTACAGGTTTGTAGGTTAATTGGCTTCATAAAATTGTAAAATTGTCTCTAGTATGTGTAGGATAGTGTTAGTGTGTGAGGATCGTTGATCGGTGCGGACAGTGGGCCGAAGGGCCTGTTTCCACTCTGGATCTCTAAACCAAACTAAACCAAACTACCCCTTGCTGTAATGGGACAACCAGAAATGCATGCAATACTCCAGATGCGGCCTAACCAAAGTCCTTTAAAGCTGCATCATGACTTAAAATCATAGAGCCATACAGCACAGAAACAGGTCCTTCAGCCCAACTTGTCCATGCTGTCCAAGATGACCCATCTACGCTAATCTCACCTGCCTGCATTTGGCCCATATCTCTCTAAACCTTTCCTGCCCACGTACCTATCCAAGTGTCTTTCAAATGTTGTTATAGTACCTGCTTCAACTACCTCCTTTGGTATCTTGCACCATACACCCACTACCCTCTGTGTGAAAATGTTGCCCCTCAGTTTCCAATTAAATCTTTCCCCTGGCTTCCCGACTCTTATACTCAATGCCCCAACCATTGAATGCAAGCACACCATACCCCTTCTTTACCACTCTTTCTACTCTTGTTTAGTTTATTTTAGAGATACAACATGAAAACAGGCCCTTCGGCCCAACAAATCTGTGCTGATCAGCAATCACCTTTACACTAGTTCTATCCTACACACCAATTTTACTGAAGCCAATTAATCTACAACCCTTTACGTCTGTGGAATGTGAGAGGAAGCCGGAACACCTGGAGAAAACCCACAGGAAGAATGTAGAAACTCCATACAGTCAGCACCCATAGTCATGATTGAACCCGGGTCTCTGACGCTGTAAGGCACTAACTCTACCGCTGTGATACTGTGCCACCTAATGTTCAATGTTCTTATACCTGTCCTTGCATTCACGATACTCTGGCTGTGTTCCATAGAGTAGTGAGCAAGAATCTGTTGTCTGGAATGCACAATCTGCCATCTAGGGGAATAGGATGGTGGGCTGCTGTAATATAAAGCTGAGGTGGTGTCTGGTGACTTTGAGAGATTTAATTAAGCGGCTTCAGGTAATCGAGCCCCGGTGAACGGCACTAAGCCAGTACACTGGCAAATAACGCAATGGCTTTCTGCAGCGATGTTCAAAGTTTCCTGTAAGACGAGTCTTTGTCACTTTGGAGCAATTAGTGGTGTCGCAGGTGGCTGGTACAGATGCCAAGTGTAACACCCATTCTCCCCACACTCTTCAATTTTCTTTCCAATTAGTGGCACTCTCTGTTAACGGTGCTTTTAATTACCTTCTGCAAGGTGAGAGATCGCAGTGCCCTTCCCTAGCACGGGGGAACGTGGCTGCCGTGTTAATCTCACTGTTCCTGCTTCTCACTCGCTCTCTCGCTGTTATCATTCCAACTTTGCCGCCTTCTGTCACTGTCAGAAAGCCATCTGCATCGAAACACTCCTGCTTTGTGCCTGTCTGAGTACGCGTGGGTGTGTGTGTGTCTGAGCGTGCTTGTGCGTCTGAGTGTGTGTGTGTGCGAAATGGGAATAGACAACTAAAGGGAGGGGTGGGCATTGGGGAATGAAAGTTACATCTGCCGTCCACAAAGAGTGTAAATTAAATGAGCAAAAGTTGCTTGTTTGATGTTAAATCTGTTATGATCATTGAACAGTACAGCACAGGAACAGGCCCATCAGCCCACAATGGCTGCACCGAACATGTTATCAAGTTAAACTAATCTCCTCTGCCTGTAAGTGATCCACATCCCTCCATTCCCTGCACTTCCATCTGTTTATCTGAATGCCTCTTGTATGCCACTATTATATCTGCCTCCACCACCACCCCCGGCTGTTTGTTTCAGGCACTCACCACCCACTAATAACAAAAACATGCCCTGCACATCTCCATTAAACTATGCCCCACTCACCGTAACGCAATACCCTCTAGTGTTTAGTGACGGCACAGTGGCACAGCGGTAGAGTTGTTCCCTCTCACTGCTGAACACCCTGGTTCGATCCTGACTATAGGTGCTGCCTGTGCAGACTTTGTACGTTCTCCCTGGGACTGCATGGGTTTTCTCCTGGTGCTTTGGCAGACTCCAAGCCAATTACTATTATGATGCTCATTATGGTGCTCATTTATCATACGGCACCCAATGTCCTATATCCTTTCCTCTGGTTTGACAGTTAACTCCTCTTCTCTCCTTATCAGACATCCATTTGTCTCCTTTTCATCTCCAGCCTTTGTCACTTACTTCCACCCATCTGCCAATCACTCCCTCACCCACACCTGTATCCACCCATCACTTGCCTTGCGAGTGAGGGGGTAACTCAGCGGGACGGACAGCATCTGTCGAGAACAAGGATAAGTAACGTTTGAGGCCTGAAGAAGGGTCCCAACCCGAGGCGTCACCTATCTGTGTTCTCCAGAGATTAACTGTTCCCCTGTACACCTGACAATAAACTAAACCAAACTAAGCAGTCTAGTTAATAGTAAGCATGATTTGCTATTAAAAACCCAGCAGGT
This sequence comes from Rhinoraja longicauda, assembly GCF_053455715.1. NCBI lineage: Eukaryota > Metazoa > Chordata > Chondrichthyes > Rajiformes > Arhynchobatidae > Rhinoraja > Rhinoraja longicauda. The sequence goes on along the minus strand of NC_135958.1, from coordinate 22,604,026 downwards.
TTGGGAAGGAAATATGCATTCCTTCCCCATAATGGATTCATAGATGTCTCCAAACCCACCAATATCAATCAGTTTAGAAGGGTCCTGACCTGAGACGTCACCTCTCCATGTTCTCCAGAGATGCTGCATGACCCGCTGAGTTACTCCAGTACTTTGTGTCTTTTTACCTTAACTACAAACAATGGGATTGTAGGGAGGAAGTGAGAGTTCCTGGCTCTGTCCCTGAGCAGCACAATGAGTGCTCCTCGGCACTTTTCAGGAGGAAGAAATGGAGAATGTCATTCCTTGAAATCAATGAACCATTGAAGTACACTCATTGTTCAAAATCATGAACTTACAAAGACAAGCTGCCACAAACAGCTCAGCCTTATCTGAAAGACTAAGTGGTGAGAATAAGAGTGAAGAATAAAATACCCAAGGGTCATCTAATGCCCTTTGCCTTCTCTTTCCCCTTCACCACCACCATGAATATAAGAAACTCATTTGTAGGGAATTGGAAGTTGTAGCTGAGGAGAGAGACTTGTATAGAAGGAGGTCAGAGAGCTGTACAGCATCGAAACAGTCCCTACGGCCCACCTTATCCATGCCGTCCAAGAGATTAATTTGGCACTGTGTGCAGCATAGACAGTATGGCTGAACGGGCCTTTACTTGTGTTCCTTTTCCTGGGATTACTCTGCTTGGGAACCATGCGGATGAAAGTCAGCTAAATGGTCTGGAATGTTGTGGTACATAAGGAAGAATTTGCCACAATGTGCTTTTAGTCACGTCTGCTCCAATTTTACTTGGGTAGGAACACAGGGTCATCTTTAACCTTCTCCTGAAAGGGTGGACCGTAGTTAGTCATAGAGCTGCACAGCACAGAAACATAGAAAGTAGGTGCAGGAGTAGGCCATTCAGCCCTTCGAGCCTGTACGCACCGCCATCCAATATGATCATGGCTGATCATCCAAAATCAGTACCCCGTTCTTACTTTTTCCCCATATCCCTTGATTCCTTTTGCCCGAAGAGCTAAATCTAACTCTCTCTTGAAAACATCCAGTGAATTGGCTTCCACTGCCTTCTGTGGCAGAGAATTCCACAGATCCACAACTCTGGGTGAAAAGGTTTTTCCGCATCTCAGTGCTAAAGGGCCTACCCCTTAGTCTTAAACTGTGACCCCTGGTTCTGGACTCCCCCAACATGGGGAACATTTTTCCTGCATCCTGTCCAATCACTTAAGAATTTTATATGTTTCTATAAGAGCCCCTCTCATCCTTTTAAATTCCAGTGAATGCAAACCCAGTCAACCCATTCTTTCCTCATATGTCAGTCCTGCCATCCCGGGAATTAAACAGGCCATTCAGCCCACCTTATCCATGCTAACCAAGTTGATATACTGAGATAGTCCCATTTGTCTGCATTTGGCCCGTATTCCTCTGAACTCTTCCTATCCATCGATCTGCCCTTTTAAAGTCATATGTGAATCTGCTTCTATAGCTTCCTCTGGCAGCTCATTCCAGATATGAGCTATCTTCTAAATGAAAAGGTCACCCCTGAAGTCCCTATTAAATCTCCCTGCTCTCGTCTATAGCCTATGCCCTTTAGTTTTAGAATCCTCAACCCTGGGTAAAAGACTGTGACCGTTCACTTTATTCATGCCCCTCATGATCTTGGACACCTCAATAAGGCCACTCCTCAGCCACTTGCACACCAAAGATGAAAGTCCCAGCTGATCCAACCTCTCCCTGTAACTCAAGCCCACAAGCCCAGGTAACATCCTGGTGGATCTCTTCTGCACTCTTTCCAACAATGACATCCTCCCTGTAGCTGGGCAACTGGAACTGTGCAACATACAGCTGCATCAACATTTGTACTCTGTACCCTTCCCAATAGAGGCAAAGTCCTGCTTTGGAGTACATGAGTATTTTGGGTAAATCACTGTGCTAATCATAGAGTCAGACAGCACTGAAGCAGGCCCTTCAGCCCACCATGTCCATGCCGACCACGAAACACCATCCATACTAAACCTATTTACCAGCACTTGGTCTTTTGAGCCCTTTTAATACGCAGGGCCTCTTGATTCAGTGACTTGAGTCGGTTATTCCCAGCGCTGCCAGTAATTTTAAATTATTTAAGCAGAACTGAAATTTTATAAAGGAGGATAGAAGGAACTGCGGATGAAGAAAAAACCCCATAAAGTGCTGAGATAATTTAGCAGGTCAGGCAGCATCTCTGGAGAATGTGGATTGGTGACTGATGATTGTGTCTGAAGAAGGGTCCCGACCCGAACCATTACCTATCAATGTTCTCCAGAGATGCTGCCCTACCCACTGAGTTACTCCAGACCTTTCTGTCTTTTTATCCCACCAATGTGGTTGTGCTTTAGCTTCCTCAGTGCAAGGATCAACACAGATGTACAATACGTGTCGACTGTGTTCGAGTCCTATCAACAAATTCATGGGGGGTTTTCGATATCGCTTTGTTATTTTGGAATGTAAATTTGTCATGCTTGTCTGATTTCACTGATTGCTTGGGCTTTATATGCAATCTTACTGTCCTGCAGTGGTGATGGCCTGTCAGTTTTAGTGCGGTGTGTAAAGGTCACATTGATTTTACGGCAATGACTGCTTATTGATAACAAAGGGTCAGGGTCTGCCCAGTGGGTCAGATGTCCAAGTCTTGTGCCAGGTGGAAATTTCTTCCATTCCACTGTATCTCAGCTGTTAGTGCCTGCCGTTTTAAACCTTTCACTCATTCAGTCATCTGAAGGACAATACAGTTAATTGAATCACTCTCTGCTACTTCAATATAATATTTCATCTCTGTCTCTGCCTCTGTCTGTAGGTCTCTCTCTCTTCCTGTGTTTTGCTCTGTGTCTGTCTCTGTCCCTGTGTCTCTCTGTCTCTGTCAGTGTCCTGTGTGTGTGTGTGTTCTGTCTCTCTACTTGTGTGTGTGTCTGTCTCTCTCTCTCAATCTATCTGTGAGTGTCTGTGTGTATTTTTCTGTGTGTGTGTGTGTGTGTGTGTGTCTCTCTCTCTATCTGTGTGTGTATCTCTCTCTATTTGTGTGTGTGTCTGTGTGTATCTCTCTCTCTATCTGTGTGTGTGTGTGTGTGGCTGTATCTGTGTGTATTTTTCTGTGTGTGTGTGTCCCTCTATTTCTCTCTCCGTCTCTCTTTCTGTCTCTCCCTCATGCACTCACTACCTCACTTCCTAATCAGAAGGCTGTGTGTTCAATTCCTATTCGGAAGACTTAAGCCTTGTTTTCTGACCGTTGTTTAGCTGGACAGAAATCTCCACGAACTGTTCCTGACGACTGGTGTTTCTAAGCACGTTCTCCCTGTGACCACGTGGGTTTTCTCTGGGTGCTCCGGTTTCCTCCCACATCCCAAAGACTTTAGACTTTAGAGATACAGCGTGGAAATGTGTTCTTCGACCCACCGAATCTGCACCGACCAGCAATCCCCGTACACTAGCACTATCCTATACACTAGGGACAATTTATAATTTTAGCAAAGCTAATTAGCCTACAAATCTGTACACCGTTGGAGTGTGGGAGGGCACCGGAGAAAACCCACGCAGTCACGTGGAGAAGGTACAGACGGCACCCACAGTCAGTATTTACCCCAGGCTCTGTGAGGCAACAACTCCCACCGCTGCATCAGTGAGGGTGATGGGCGGGTTTATATGTTAATTGGCTTCTGTAAATTGTCCCGAGTGTGGACGATAGAACTAGTGTACAGGTGATCGCTGGTCAGCCTAGACTCAGTGGGCTGAAGGGCCTGTTTCCATTCTGTGTTTCAAAACATAAACATAAACAATCATACCTAAGTACAGGAGAGCAATGTTTGCTTTTGCTGCTGTTGAGATAACTCTGCCGTAACTCAATTTCTTGATGCATGCGGGCACAATTGCAATCAAGTGCTATCCGGCTGCATAGCCCAGCCCAGCCCCTGTGATGTGAATAAAAACCAGGGTTCTAATCCCAACAGCCCTCCTCCCCCTCCATCTTCTCCTTCCCTCCAAACTATCGGATCTCTTGAATAACTGCGTGTTTCTACACAGCACCGTTATCAGGCTGAAACATCCCAAGGCACCTCTTGGGAGTGTTATCAGAAAAGGTCTGGCGGTGACCCATTTAAGGAGATGTTCAGCCAGGTGACCAAACGTTCTGAAAAAGAACAGAGCGCTGGAGTAACCTGAGGCACAACTTCAGCACTCGGAAGGTGGTGGGTGTATGGAATGAGCTGCCAGTGGAGGTAGTTGAGGCAGACACTTAAACAGCATTTAACAGACATTTGGACAGGTACAGGGATAGGAAAGGTACAAGGGAGATATGGACTGGACATGGCAAATGGGACCAGCTTAGACAGGGCATCTTGGCCAACATGAACAAGATGGGTTGATGGGCCTGTTTCCTTGCTATATGACTATGGCAGTGTTCCATCCAAGACCATAATTGGTTACCATAACTGCCCTGCTCTTTATTGGGACCAATTACAATACCAGGCACCAACAAGAACTGGATACAAAGTGCTGGGTAACACAGCTGGTCAGGCAGTATCGCTGGAGAACATGCATAGGTGACGTTTTGGGCCAGGACCCCTCTTCCGACTGATCGTGGTGGGGTGGGGGGGGGAGAAAGCTGGAAGAGAGGAGGGGCAGGACAAAGCGTGGCAGGTTATAAATGAACACAGGTTGAGAGGGGGGGGAGGGGAGGAGGGGGGTTGATAGGTAGATGGTTGGGCAAAGGTCAGAGATGAAAAGACAGAAGGTGAGATAAACAGATTGAAGAGTTGGGAATTATGAAGCCATTGGAAGGAATGTTGAAGGGGGAGGGGGAAAGAAAGAGGTGCGAGTCCAGGTGGGAGGTGGGGGGAGAGAAAGGGGGGAATGGGTGGAAAAGGGGGGGGGGAGGGTTGTTAGAAGTTACCTAAAATTGGAGAATTCAATGTTGTGTGAAACAGGTGGGTTTAAGGAAGGTGAAAGGAAAGAGAGGTTTAGGAAATGAATTCCAAAACTCAGGCTGAAGGAAACTTAAAATCTGGGATACAAAACAGGCCACGTCATTCCACGTTTCTCTACAACACGAAAAGAGGCCATTCTGCCCATCAAATCTATGCTGGTTCTCAGATCAATCCCACTCCCCCGCAACCTATTCACCGGGAAGGAAAGAATAAGTTACAGAGGCACGGAGAAATAAGGCAAGAGGAAATGGGACAGATGGCAACAGCATGGATGGAGATGGGCTGAATGGTCTCAAGTGTTGTAGTAGGTGAGGAAGAACTAAGCCGCCATGTGATTTTAGTCACAACTTTTCCAATCTTGCTTGGCCTGGAGCACATGGGGCTTTTTAACGTCCTCCTGAAAGGATGGACAGTGGTTGGTTAGTTCATTAGTTTAGTTTAGGTTTAATGTCATGTGTACGGAGGGACAGGGAAAAGCCTTTTGTTGTGTGTTATCCAGTCAGCAAAAGTCTATACCTGATTACAATCGAGCCGTCCACACTACAGATACACCATAAAGGTAATGACATTTAGTGCAAGATAAAGTCCAGTAAAGTCCAATTAAGGATAGTCCAAGAGTCTCCAATGTGGTGGATGGTAGCTTAAGACCGCTCTCTAGTTGTTGATAGGATGGTTCAGTTGCCCGATAAAAGCTGGGAAGAACTTGTCCCTGAATCTGGAGATATGCGTTTGCCTGATGGGAGAATGGAGGAGGGAGTGACAGGGGTGAGACTCGTCCTTGATTATGCTGGTGACCTTGCTGAAGCAGCATGAAGTGTAGATGGAGCCATAGAATCGTGGGTTAGAGTGATGGAGGTGTGCAGCATGAAAACAGCCCTTCAACCCACCTGGACCATGCTGACCAGCTTGACACGCTGGGCATGTCCCATGTGCCTGCATTTGACACATACACCTCTATTAACCCCACACTATGTCTGTCCCTTCTCTCTACCTATTGTACTTGAGTTTGGGTTCTTAGTGTAATATTATTTGATTTTATTGGATAGCGTGCAAAACAAAACTGTTCACTATATCTGTGTCATATCTACACATGACAATAATAAATCTAACCCTTCCTATCCATACACCTGTCCAAATACCTTTTAAAACTTGTAACTGTATCCACTTCTATAGCTTCCTCTGGCAGCTCATTCCTGATACAGACTACCTACCCTTTGAGTGAAAAAAGTTGTCCCTGATGTCCCTTAAAAATTTCTCCCCTCTCCCCTTAAGCCTGTGCCCTCTAGTTTTAGATCCTTTAGCCTGGGGGGAAAAAACACTGAGCGTTCACTTTATCCGGGCTCCTCATGATCTCTTACACCTCGATAAGGTCACCCCTCAGCCTCCTACAAAAGTCCCATCTATCCAACCTCACCCTGAAGCCCGCAAGCCCAGGTAACATCCTGGCATGACACAAAGCTTACAACCCAGCGATATCACTAATGATTTCTCTAATTTCATGTAAACCCTTGCACTCCCCCTCTCTCCAATCCTCCCCCACCCTAGGCGCACTGCTAATTTCACTGTTCGTATCCCTTCGTTATCACCTCCTCCACAGCCAACAATGGACCATTGTGGGCTTGTTGGCCATCGGTGCCACCTGTGATTTGTTTTGTACCACTTCATACCTTGGAGTTTCCCTCTCCCCTGGCCCTCAGACTGAAGTCGGGTCTCAACCCGAAACGTCACCTGTTCCTTTTCTCCAGAGATGCTGCCTGACCCGCTGAGTTGCTCCAGCATTTTGGGTCTAACATCCTGGTGAATCTCCTCCAACTCCAAAATCTCCTCCTTTCCAACTCAAGGCCTTGAAAGGTCGTCTGAAAGTCAGTGCCCCCTGACAATGCCCTGCTCCCTTAGTGCTGATGTGCTAATGAATCTTACATGGAAAAGTTAAAAGGATGAGCAAAGAATAAAATGAGATCATTGTCCTCGGCACAGGATGAGACTGAATTATTGATCATCCAAGGAAGCTGGCCAGCAATCTCATCAGGACATCAGAGTCCAGCCCATTGGAGGTTGCCAGATGCATCTGTATACATCGGTTGCAATCTTCAGTAACTGAGCAACGAAGCAAAATGACATGCTTAGGTTAATTGAATCGGAAAGAGCAGACGTAATTTGAGAAATCCTCTCTCCACTGTTATCAAGCTCTGCCATTTACAACAAGGACCTTGTACCAACGTGAGGATGTTTTGTGAATTCTACACATTCCGGAATGGGCAAGAGTGTTTCATTTTATTTTGTACTGGAAAGGGGGCAATGAAATTCTTGCTTTCTGCAGCCTAGCAGGCCCATTGATAGACACAAAATGCTGGAGTAACTCAGCGGGTCAGGCGGCATCTCTGGAGAAAAAGAATAGGTTTTGGGTCGGGACCCTTGTTCAGACTGAAAATAGAGGTGGGGTTACTTGCACCTCCTGCAATCTCGTGAAACTGTATCCGGTGTTCCTATTAATGCAAAAACACATAAATAAATATATAGTGAACATCAATACAATCGTCAAATTCAAGTATTATGTAGAGTATTATGTAACCTGTTTTTTAAAAGCTTTTCACTGCACCTCAGTAGTTTAGTTCAGTTTAGAGATACAGCGTTTCAGAAACAGGCCCTTCGGCCCACCGAGTCCATGCCGACCAGCCGTGCACTAGTTCTATCCTACACGCTAGGGACAATTTACAGAGGACTAATTAACCTCCTGCCCCGCATGCCTTTGGGATGTGGGAGGGAGCCAGAGCACCAGGGGGAACCCACACGGTCACAGGGAGAACTCTGTGCACCCATGGTCAGGATTGAACCCGGGTCTCTGGCGCTGTAGAGCAGCAACTCTATCTGTGCAATAACAATTGCATACTGTTGTATCAGTCTGAAGAAGGGTCCCAACCCGAAACATCACCTATCCATGTTCACCAGGGATAGACATAATGTGTTAGAGTAACTCAGCTGGTCAAGCAGCATTTCTGGAGAAAAAGGCTAGGTGACGTTTCGGGTCAGAATCCTTTGAGTCATAGAGTCATAATAGAGCGTGGAAACAGGCCCTTCGGCCCTACTTGCCCACACCAACCAACATGTCCCATCTACACTAGTCTCACCTGCCTGCGTTTGGCCCATAGCCCTCCAAACCTGCCCTATCCATGTACCTGCTAAATGTTTCTTGAACATTGCGATAGTACCTGCCTCAGCTACCTTCACTGGCAACTCGTTCCATACACCCACCACTCTTTGTGTTAAAAGGTTACCACTTGGGTTCCTATTTAATCTTTCCCCCCTCACCTTAAAACTATGTCCACTGGTTCTCGATTCCCCTACTCTGGGCTAACCCGACAGCACCTTCTTTAGACTGAATGGAGAAGGGGGGTGGGGGACTGGAGGTAGGAAAAGGACAGAACAAATCAGGGCCGTGCTGCCTGACCTACTAAGTTGCTCTTGAATCTCATGGCAAGGAGTGTCGGCCGGAGAGAATCCTCCACACAGCCTTCCCCCATTCAGAGTGCTGCCTTTCTCCCTACCGAGCACACAGCCAGCCCACAGATCCCAGACGTCTCGGCTGGGTATAAATGCATCTGTAATTGCCACTGTCTCCATGGTAGACATCTGGCAGCGTTTCTGAGCCGTCTCCAAGTCCTGCTAATGGCACATCAGGGTAATGCGTTTTTGCCGACACAAGCACTTTGCACCACGATGATGTCATCCATATCCGGTTCTGCTGGGAATCTCTCCTGTACAGCGTTTACTCTTGGCTTGCCCTGTCTCCCGCCTCTCCCACTGCAGGGTTCAGGGCCTCAGTCACGTCGGTCTGTAAACTGGAATGGTTGAGGATGTTTCGTTTAGAGATACAGCACGGAAACAGGCCCTTCGGCACACCGAGTCTGCACTGACCAACCAGTCTGAAGAAGGGTCTCGACCTGAAACATCACCTATTCCTTTTCTCCAGGAATGCTGCCTGACCCGCTGACTTACTCCAGCATTTTGTGCCTGTCTTCTGACCATGCATCACCCATTCACACTAGTCCCATGTTAATCCACTTTCTAATCCGTTCCATACACACTAGGAGCAATTTACAGAGGGTCAATCAACCTACAAACCCGCACGTCTTTGGGATGTGGGAGGAAACTGGAGCACCCGGAGGAAACCTGCTCACGTGGGTGTACTGTTCACAACTCCCAGTATTGGCACGAGGTTCCTCCCCTGTGGTCTCTGATGTGGCAGTGCACACAAGAAGGAAAACGCAAGCAGCCATTCGATGCCTTTGCTGTTCCTGCTGATCTAACTGGTGGATCTTAACACTGAAAAACAAACCTTTTAACCACATCAGCCAGGTGTCTAGGCCGCGGCAGTGGTACTGAAGACAGAGGTCTTCCTCCCCTCCCTCCCTCCCCTCCCTCTGCCTGACCCTCACACACACACACACACACACACACTCACACACACACACACACACACACTCTCTCTCTCTCTCTCTCTCTCTCTCTCTCTCTCTCTCTCTCTCTCTCTCTCTCTCTCTCTCTCTCTCTCTCTCTCTCTCTCTCTCTCTCTCTCTCTCTCTCTCTCTCTCTCTCTCTCTCTCTCTCTGTATCTGTATCTGTCTCTGTCTCCCTCCCTCTCTGACTTTCTCTCTCTCTCTTTAGCATGCAAAACAAAGCTTTTCACTGTACCTCGGTACACGTCACACTAGTAAACCTAAACCTAAACTTCCATGTAGTACTGAGGGACGGTAATTAGGCTGACCAGTCCATTCCTCTTCAATGGTGTCGATCATTATCAGGCATCTGAACGGTCCGTCCGTGAGCTAGGGTACTGTCCGATTCACCCCCGCCCCCATTGTGGACATTGAACTTGTGGTCTGTAGAACTGATGCGCTACAATACTGAGAATTATATTCTGCATTCTGTATCTTCCCCTTTATTCTACCTGTTGTACTAGAGTTTGACTTGATTTATATATAGTGTTATATTAATCTGATTAGATAGCATGCAAAACAAAGCTCTTCACTGTAACTCGGTACACATGACAATTATAAAGCATTGAGCAGCGGTCTGCAGGAGTTGCTGCAGGGAGACGCAGTGGGGTGTTGTGTGGCACAGCGGTGTTTTCATTTGTTTCCCCTCAGTCAATGTCAGGGCTTCAAGATCAATCCTGTCACTAAGTGGCAGAGACAGCAATAGGAGATGAGAGGGGGAGGGGGAGGGGGGGAGGAACTGTTGGCCGATGCTGAGAGACTGACTGTGAAGTCTCTCTCCCTGGCAAAGCTCATGGCAAGCCTTGTGTGCCCGCGCAGAGCTGCTGACGAACCAGAGTGGAGGCAGCCCGGCTTACCCGCAGTACAACGAGAGCGGCAACGATGCCAGCCTGCTAGTGTCGCCCCTGGTGGTAGCGGGCATCGTCATCGGCCTGGTCCTCTTCCTCTCCTGCATGACCATCATCGTGGGAAGCTTCCGGAAGGACAGCCGGCTGAGGAACTCCAACGCCAGGACCGAGGCCAGATACGGTAAGCGCGCTGGCGATCCCCTTCCCCCCTTCCCCCATCCACTCCTCACCCCACCCTCCCACCCCCCACCCTCCTACCCTCCCACCCCATGAAGCCTCAGGTCCTTCATTGCTCCCCTACCTCCAACTGAACTCTAAAAACTGTGACAAAACCAGGCACCTCTTGCATGTCATAAGTGATAGGAGCAGAATTAGGCCATTTGGCCCATCAAGTCTACTCCGTCATTCAATCATGGCTGATCTATCTCTCCCTCCTAACCCCATTCTCCCGCCTTCTCCCCATAACCCTTGACACCCATACTAATCAAGAATCTAGCATGCGGGCTCATTGCTAATCGGGGATGTGCTTGGGTGTCGCTATACTCGACTGGACTGTATGTAAGAAACAAATTTCACTGGGCGTTTGCACACATGACAATAAAAGCACCATTGAACCATAGAGCCACTGACACGACACGTGGCCCATCCATGCTCCTGGCCAACTGTGTTATTCCAGCACTCTGTGATTCCTTCCTTTTGGCACCAGAAACATGACCAGGGTTAGGCTATGGGGAGAGATGGTTCATGAGTTATAGGAACAGAATAAGCCCATTCGGCCCATCAAGTCTACTCCGCCATTCAATCATGGTTGATCAATCATTCCATCTCAACCTCATTTTCATGCCTTCTCCCCATAACCCCTGACACCAGTACTAATCAACAATCAATCAATCTCTGCTTTAGAAATAGCGATTGACGTGGCTTCCACAGCCGTCTAAGGCAATGGATTCCACAGATTCACCACCCTCCGACTAATTAAATTCCTCCTCATCTACTTTCCAATGGTACGTCCTTTTATTCTGAGACTGTGCCCTCTGGTCCTGGATTCTCCCACCAGTGGAAACATCCTCTCCACAACCACATGGTAGTGACTGGGGCAGAGGAACAACTACAGAGTAGACGGTCAGAATCATCTCCCCAGGGTGGAAGTGTAAAAGACTAGAGGGTAGAGCTTCAAGGTCAGAGACAACCAGATACGTGCGGCACAGTGGTGCAGCGGGTAGAGCTGCTGCCTCACAGCACCAGAGACCCAGGCTCGATCCTGACTATGTTTGCTGTCTGTACGGAGTTTGCACGCTCTACTTCTGACCGCGTGGGTTGCCTCCGGGTGCTTTGGTTTCCTCCCACATCCCAAAGACGAGCGGGTTTGTAGTTAATAGGCCCTCTGTGAATTTCCCCTGGTGTGTTGGTGGTGGAGGAGGAAGACCTGCCAGTTGTTCAGTTTAGTTTGAGATACAGCATTGGAACAGTCCCTTCAGTTCCCCCCCCCCCCTCCCCCCCCCCCATCCAAGCTGACCAAGATGCCCCATCTAAAGTAATCCCATTGGCCCACACCCCCCTCTAAATGTTCCATATTGTGCGACACTGTGGCGCAGCGGTAGAGTCACTGCCTCACAGCTCCAGAGATCCGGGTTCGATCCTGACTAAGGGTGTTGTCTGTGCAGAGTTTGCATGTTCTCCCTGCGACCTCGTGGGTGTCCTCTGGGTGCTCCAATTTCCTCCCACATCCCAAAGACCCGCATGTTTGTATGTTAAATGGTTTCTGTAAATTGCCCCCTCGTGTGTAAGGGAGTGGATGTGAAAGTGGGATAACATAGAACTAGTGTGAACGGGTGGCCGATGGTCGGCCTGGACTCGGTGGGCCGAAGAGCCTGTTTCCATGCAGTGTCAATCAGTCAAAAAGCATTGTAAAGCAAAAGCTGGTGTGAATCAGGAGAGTGTGGAGCATCAGCCCATTAAGGAAGTGACAGGCTGTGTAATTTATCCAACGCTGACCCTGCTTTGTACCTGTGGAGGTTGCAATGGATGAGGTTGTTAGTTTTCACATCACGTCACCAGAACTGTCGGCTCAAGGTCAGCTGCAAGACATTTCAGAGCGCCAAAGCCTCCTGGAAATTTGTCGTCTTTACTGCAGCCTGCACTGCTTGGCAAGTCACTGATCCGAGAAGCACAATTCAGGTTCATCTGTAAAAGACGCAGAGTGCTGGAGTAACTCAGCGGGTCAGGCAGCATCTCCGGAGAACATGGACAGGTGACGTTTCGGGTCGGGACCTATCTTTCAGAAACGTCAACAACTAGAGAGCTGTCCTGAGCTACTATCTACCTCATTGGAGACCCTTGGGTTGTGTTTAGTCAGACCATACTTACAGCTGCACAACAGTTACGTAAACATAATGTGAATCTGTGAATACCAAAAGATATAACAAAAAAAGTCCAGTTATATACATTTTCTTTGCTTTAATTTTAGTTACATATATATATATATATATATTGAAGGGTCTCGACCCGAAACGTCACCCATTCCTTCTCTCCCGAGATGCTGCCTGACCTGCTGAGTTACTCCAGCA